>NW_012110918.1:13261645-13300222 GCF_000951035.1 Colobus angolensis palliatus
AAAAATAAATAAAAGACCTCTCTGGGAGTCACTCTGAACCAATTCTGGTTTGAGGAGGGACTGCCCAATTTGGTCAATTAAACTCAATTTTTGGAAAACCTCCCTATTTCCCACCACCTCTTTTCCCTTTTGCTCTGTCTGATCTGATCTGTCTCCCTGTTGGGCAGTAACCCTTTTTTCCAGCACTCCATCTTTGTTGGTGGCTTTCAGGAGGCCTTTGTTTCCAGGTTGTTCAGCTGGGATCCAAAGCAAGGTCCACTGACACGAGAGCCCAGGCTCTAGTTTGCTCTGCCATAGGCCTCCCCGGTTTGTGTCTTAGTCCTAGAATGGCAGTGCTGGAGGAGTGGAGGGAAAGGACACTTGATAGCCGAGTCGCAGACATGATAATTGGGTGGGTGTGGGTGAGGGTGGTGGTGGGGAGTGGGAGGAGGTTGCTAGGAAAGCTGAGCTTAAAATAGCTGAAGGCCGTAGATACTGGTGCAGTGTGGAGTCTGGCAGATAACTGTGTGACGGAGAAGGCTTTTGTCCTGAGAATAGTAGATGACCTCCCAGAACTGTGGGAATAACAGTCTCATGTTTACATTTATTCAGGCCACAATGGAGCTGAGCAATTCGCTTCCTGACATGCAATCTTTCTCTTCCAAGTAGATCGGGTTTCCTTATTCTGTGGAAAACGTTAATGCCATTAGAAGCCAGATTCAGGGCTACCTGTAACCGGAAACCTCTGCAGAGAACATCCTGTTACTCAGTACCCCTTCTCCTTCGTTTGTTTTATGAAAGTTCCCTTTCCACTTGACTGATATTTATCTTCAGGGCCATGCTTTCTCCTGTCCACCAAATATGGTATACGTAGCTAATCAGTGAATTAGATAACTAAATCCATGTATTTCCTCTATTCCGTGAACCCCGAATATCTGAGACCGGTCTTCGTTAATTTAGAAAGTTTATTTTGCCAAGGTTGAGGACGTGCACCTGTGACGCAGCCTCAGGAGGTCCTGACAACATGTGTCCAGGGTGGTCAGGGCACAGCTTGGTTTTATATATCGTAGGGAGACGTGAGACATCAATCAATATATGTAAGATGTACATTGGTTCTGTTCAGAAAGGCGGGACAACTTGAAGCAGGGAGGGGTCTTCAGGTGGCAGGTAGGTGAGAGAGGCAACCAGAAGCATTTAGCATTTTTCTCAGTGAGCAGAGGGGTGACTTTGAGTGGAGTGGAAGCGGGTTTGCCTCCCAACTTGACTTTTCCTTTTCGCTTAGTGATTTGGGGACCCCAAGATCTATTTTCCTTTCACAATTTATATTATAAAGGGAGCATGTTATTCTCAGTGCCTGAACTGAAGTATGATCATTTTTTTGCCATTATCTTCCTTTGGCCTTTTCTTTTCTCTGTAGAAGGCAGGAGACCTAATATGCTGTTATTTATACCTAGTTCCTTTTTTTAGTCAGCTAATTATATCTTAAAATAACTGGTTTCTAACAAAGTCTTGTGAGATTTACATCTTGTATTTTTAGGGTCTCGAGTGAGATAATTATTTTAGTTTGGTGAACACATGGGTTTTATTTGGTGCATTTCAAAGTTTAGTAGAAAAGATAAATGTCCAATGAAAATATTTAGTATTTTAAGCTGTTTGCATTCAGAAGGCCCCCTCCTCATCTTGTGCAGAGCTCAGCTGGTTCCTGGACCGTGGGCCTAACAGCAGCTTTACTTCGTTGCCAGTGGTGCCTTCCTCCTTGAGAGGTCCATGTGCCGCACGGAACAGTAGCCGTACTTACTGAGTATTGTACTTACTCTTGTTTGTTTGTTTTTGAGATGAGATCTTGCTATGTTGCCCAGGCTGGTCTCGAACTCCTGGGCTCAAGTGATCCTCCCACCTTGGCCTCCCAAGTTGCTGGGATTACAGGCCTGAGCCATCGTGCCCGTCCCCATACTTATTCTGTGTCAGGGCCTGCCAGACACTTTATGTTTTCTTATTTAATCTTTCAACAATGCTGTAAATTGAAGATGAAGAAGAAATTGAAGCTTAATGAAATTAAATAGCCTCCCCAAGGACCACTTTTAATGGCGGAACTGGGATTTGAAGCCAGATCTGCCTCTTCTAAAGCCTGTGCTCTGGAATAGAATGGTAACTGGAGTGGGACAGACCTGGGTTCAAATCCTGTCAGCCTCTGAGTTCTCATTTTAAAATGGGAGAAACACTTTTTTCATGGAAAGATTATACCTATTAAGGGCCGGGTGCGGTGGCTCATGCCTGTGATCCCAGCACTTTGGGAGGCTGAGGCAGGTGGATCACTTGAGGTCAGCCTCGCCAACATGGTGAATACCCATCTCTACTAAAAATACAAAAATTAGCCAGGCTGGGTGGCAAGCACCTGTAGTCCCAGCTGCTTGAGAGACTGAGGCAGGTGCATGGCTTGAACCCGGGAGGTGGAGGTTGCAGTGAGCGAAGATAGTGCCATTGCACCCCAGCCTGGATGACAGAACAAGAGTCGGTCTCAAAAACAAAAAACAAAAAAAATTAAGATTATACCTATTAAATGCAGTAATCTTTGTGAAGCTGATTAGGGTGCGTGCGTGGCCAGGCTCTCCATGTACACACGCTGGTTTGATCATCTCTCTGATGTGTCTCCCCAGATGAAAGCTCTTCCCGGGTAGGGCCTTTGTCTGTGTTCATGTGTCCTCAGCACTGTGCCTGTTGGAGAAGGGAGCGAATGTTGAATCAGTCATGTTAGAAACTTTTCTAGGTTCTTAAAAGAAGCTTGTCTTTCTGTTTTCTTTTCTTTTTCCTTTTCTTTTTTGAAACAGAGTTTCCCTCTGTTACCCAGGCGAGAGGACAGTGGTGCAACTGCTGCAATCTCCACCTCCCAGGTTGAGGCGGTTCTCCTGCCTCAGCCACCTGAGTAGCTGGGATTACAAGCACGCAGTACCACACCCAGCTAATTTTTGTATTTTTAGCAGAGAAGGGGATTCGCCATGTTGGCCAGGCTGATCTCAAACTCCTGGCCTCAAGTCATCCACCCATCTTGACCTCTCGAAATGCTAGAATTACAGGCGTGAGCCACTGCGCCTGGCCAGTTTTCTTACACCATGAGCACAATAGGTTTTTACCTTTGGCCAATGTGTTACTTGATTGCTTTTGTTTCTTTTTGTCATATTTAATAGAGTTTATTTTTTAGAGCAATTACAGGTATACAGAAAATTGAGCAGCTACTACAGAGAATTTCTTTATATCTTCTCCTTCTACCTTACACATTTCCCTATTATTAACATCTTGTGTGGTATTGATGCAGGATTTTTTGCTCCCTAGCTGGGTCTGGGTTCTTGTCTCATGACCAGGAAGAAGTAGGCACGTGGACACTCGAAGAGTGAGCAAGGCGGGAAGTTTTATTGAGTGATGAAACAGTTTTTAGTGGGGAGGGGACACGGGGTAGTCCCCTTACCCAAAGGCAAGAGTGTTCCTTGTGTTGGGAACAAGTAAGCATGCTGGAGAGAAAAACCAGCATTGAGACAAAGGATTTCTCAGCAGGGCAATTTACTTCTGCAGAAAGGTGCCACCTGTTAATGACCGCAAGAGCACACTGAACAAAGGAGGGAAAGGGTTTTTATCCCTAACGCAGTTCCTGTCCCTATGTCCTTCCCCTGTTGGCTAGGGTTGGACTTACAATCTAAACTGATCCCAGTTGGCTAAGACTTAAACTTTTTCTAATAGGTAAATGCATGATTTGTAAGAGAAGGGGGTGTAGGAGTGGTCTGTCCGTTACAGTACAAGGCATGTCTGGATATGTCTGAGTGTCATGGCACAACAAGAGCAGGAGGGTTGTTTGGAGACCAGAAACAAGGGAATGGTAAGGAGGTTGGGCTTCTGAACAAAGAACAAGAACATTACACAATTAAACCCTTTGAAGAGGAATTCATCATCTCTGGCAGTTTCCCCCTTTGTCTTTTGATAATTCTTTCTCTTCAAATTTTTTCTAACATGATTTGGCTCTGCTGTTCTTCTCGATCACCTAGGAACAACAGCCTATTTGAGTATAGAGGAGAGAGGTGGGGAGGTTTTGTGAGAGCTGTTTCTTTTCTTTTCTTTTCTTTTTTTTGAGACAGAGTCTCACTCTTTCACCCAGGCTGGAGTGCAGTGGTGCGATCTCGGCTCACTGCAAGCTCCGCCTCCCGGGTTCACACCATTCTTCTGCCTCAGCCTCCCAAGTAGCTGGGACTACAGGCGCCTGCCACCGCGCCCGGCTAATTTTTTGTATTTTTAGTAGAAATGGGGTTTCACCGTGTTAACCAGGATGGTCTCAATCTCCTGACCTCGTGATCTGCCCGCCTCGGCCTCCCAAAGTGCTGGGATTACAGACATGAGCCACTGCGCCCGGCCTGTGAGAGCTGTTCCTGTAAGTCTTTGCATTAACCCACAGATACAGGACATGATGTAGCATCCTGCAAGAACGAGTACACCTGTAACAATTGCAAGAGCGGTTAATACTGAAGTCATAAGCCCTTTCCGTGTACCAAACCACTTTTCCATGAGACTTGTGAGGGGGTCCTTTATTCTGGAATTTTTGGCTAACTCATCTGATACGGAGGTAAGGCCTTGTAAAGCCTTCGTAATTGTTCCATCCAGAGCTGTGTTGTTAGGGATGAAGGTACAGCATTGGACTCCAATCATGACACAGGCTTCGCCTTTTTTTTGCTAACATTATGTTAAGGGCTATTCTGTTTTCCCAGGCCATTTGGCTGGTGGGGCCTAATTGTTCAGCTGTCCCTTTAATGGCATCTTTTGTGTAATTGACAAACCGCTGTTGATTATAGTAAATGTAATTTATCCAATCTACATTTTTGTTTATAGTTGACCACCAGAACAGTGAAGATTTGAATCTGAATTTTGCAGCTGTTTGGTTAATGTATCTAGTACCCCTCCTGGGATCCCAATAGCATCTATATAAATGTGAGGGTTAAAAGACCTGTGAGGGGCAACCACCACCCCCCCTTTTTTTTTTTTTTGGCGCTCCTCTGTCCTGTTATGTTTTCAGAATGCCAGAGTGAAAGGGATGGCCAGTTGGACTAGGGCTTAAGTGCTGCTCCAGTTTCTAGGCAGAGTGTCTAACAGTAGTTTGCCACAGTACCACTATACATTTGCTCGAGAATAGACAAAAGGCAGCTTGACTGATAAGCTCTTGGGAAGGCTTGGTTTCACTGCACCCTTTTAGGTCTCTGAGGGACGTTAATCTTTCCCCTGCCGTGAGAGACACGAGGTAAAATTAACATCAGAAGCTGGAGGCCGGATGGCCCTTGGGGGCTGACCTGCAGGGCCTTTAACTTGGGGGAATAGCAGTGAGAGAGTCTTGTATGCCTCATTGCCCCAGTTTTGTCATGGGGTGCAGAAAGAACAGCTGTTTGCTTGGAAGAGGGTTTAGAAGGAGAAGAAGGTGAAGGGGGTGGAGGAGTAATGAAGCACATTTCAAAGAATTCTGTGGGGTCCCTTCCAGGAATATTAGCTCCTAGGCCATAGAAGTGACCTAGAGTGGGGTTGGTGTCGGTAGAAGTGAGGACATTAATAGAGATTTGGACAGGGTTACACTGTTGGAGTTGATAAGTGGAGGGGGTTTTACCTTTGGTAAAGTGAATATAAGGTTTTAGGTATATAAAGTGAATATAATAGGTACAACCTATTGAGGAGGTCCAGCCTCGATACTTGGTGGTCTACATTACATCTCCTCAAGTATCACAGAACCACCAGTTATAGGATCAGGCTCAGTCTGTGCAAAAGTCAGTTCTATAAGCAGTTTTATTTATCCTGGAAGGGCAAAGGTACTTTTCTGAAGAGGCCAGCTGTGTTTGGCTTTGGAGATCCCTGCAAGGCATAACAAGACAAGTGTTAAAAGTAATGGTTTGAGGGGAGCTAGATCTGGTTATATTAATAATAAGATGTGAGGTAACTGGGGAAAGGAAGATAAGGCGGAAGAGACAGATTAAACTTTCTTTTTTAATGTTACTCTGTTTGGGGTGGGTCCTGGAACGGTAGTCCATGACTCTGGAGAGGATGGTGCTCCTTTGACTCGGGTGTGATGAGTCCAACCTTTTTTGGTGGTCTTGACTGCCGTTTCAGATGTTAGAAGTACTAAATAAGGTCCTTCCTGAGTAGGTTCCAGTTTTTCTCTTTTCCAGCTTCTGACGAGGACGTAATCCCTGGGCTGGTGATGATGGACTGGAAATTCAAGGGGTGGAGTTGTGCTGAAAGGCCTTAAGTCCTAAGAGAGGAAAAGGTGGAAGACAAACCTGACACGTAGTTTTTGAGAAATTGATCCTCTGTTTAAAAAGTGGGGATATTAATATTAGAGTTTAAGTAAGGCAGTCCATAAAGCATTTCATAAGGAGAGAGGCCAGTGTCCTTTTGGGGGGCTGTTTGGACTCTGAACAGGGCAGTAGGAAGACATTTTGTCCAAGGTAGCTGGGTTTTTAAAATTAGTTGGGTTGGCCGGGCGCGGTGGCTCAAGCCTGTAATCCCAGCACTTTGGGAGGCCGAGACGGGCGGATCACGAGGTCAGGAGATCGAGACCATCCTGGCTAACACAGTGAAACCCTGTCTCTACTAAAAAACACAAAAAACTAAAATTAGTTGGGTTAAATGATTTTTTAAAGTTTGATTCATTCTTTCTACTTTTCCTGATGAGGCTGGATGCCTTGGTGTATGATATTCCCGTTTTATTCCTAGTGTTTGAGTGAGTCCTTTGATAATGAGGGCAGTGAAATGGGTTCTATTGTATGAATCAGTGTTTTCTATAATTCCAAACCTAGGTATAATCTGTTTTAATAAGTTTTAACTACATTTTTAGGTGTTATGTTTGGGAAAGGGATGGCCTCTACCCAGTGGGTGAGATGATCTGCTATTACTAATAAATAGTTAAGATGGCCTACTGGAGGCATTTCAATATAATGAATTTGAATTTTTGGAATGGCCTTCACTCTGGGTTTTTTCCCCCAAGGGGTTGCCTCTTATTTGTCGATTTATTAGTTTTTTTTGCATATTATACAACTATCCACAATTTTCCTAGCAAGGGTATAGATTTCTATATACCCATAAACTCTTTGAGAGTGGCATCACACATAGCCTGGGGACCCCAGTGAGTTCCTTGATGGGGTTGAGACAACATCTCTCTTATGAGAGGTTTAGACAACATTTCCCTCCCATCTGGTAATATTTATTTTTCTTCTGAGCTTTCTTTGGCTCCTATTTCCTTTAACTTTTCTTGTTCATTATGGGAAAGGATGGGGACTGCGGCTGGGGGAGGGAGACAAGGAGTTAAATGGAAAATGGGTTCCCGTTGGGGAAGAGGCAGCTTGCTTGGCCATTTGGTCAGCCAGATTATTCCCTCGGCTTCAAAAGGAAAGATTTCTTTGATGCCCTGGGACATGAACAACAGCTATTTCTTCTGGCAACTGTAGATTTTCTAACACTTGAATTATTATGTCCCTATGGACTAAGTTTTGGCCTTTACTGTTAACGAGGCCTTGCTCTGTTAAAATTTTTGCAAAGGTGTGGACCACTCCGAAAGCATACTTGGAGTCTGTATAAATAGTTCCTTCCTGGTTTTGCAGAAATTTTAAGACTTGATTTACCACATGTTTGTGCAGACCAGGTACAGACCAGTTATTAGGTAATCTTCCTAATTTTATTTCTGTGAGGGTATCTTCATTTACTACTGAGTACCCGTTACACCTTTTTTCTTTTATTACTTGCCTCGATTTCCTCCTTTTGACCATACGTCTGGATGGATGTACCGTTTATGGAGGGTAGTGAGCAAATTTAGGGAGGGGAGGAATTTTTCTTGATTAACCTAGAGGCCTAGATTTAATTTTAGCTTTAAATCTCTTCCTAATAGGTTTGTTCCTGCCTCCGGGATTAACAGAAGTGTAATGTTTACTCAGTGGTCCTTATATTTAATTTATTTCTTCTAAGATTTTTGCTTTAAACCCCTCTTTTTTTACTCCCAAAATAAAAAGTTTTTCCCATGAACAAGTTACATCGGGGAAGATAACAAACTGAGGAGCGAGCAGCTCCTGAATCAAGGAAAAAGGTGATAAGCTCGGGTTTGGATCCCACCTCTAAATTTATCAAGGGCTCTTGGTGGGACTTGAGGTCAAAAGAGTGGAGCCCCTGACCTCCCGTTCTTTCCCGAAGGTCATGAGTGGAATGACTTCTTTCTCTGTTTCCCGTTTGGGACGTTCCTTTTTAAAGTGGCCTATTTTTCCACACTTGAAACATTTGTTTTGCCCTTTTTTTCCCTCCTCCTTTTGGGTTCTTTGGCTGTGCTGTTTCGTAGCCTTTATATGGCCTGGAAAGTGGGGGCTTAATTTATAGGTTCTGGCCCCTGAGTGTTCTGTTGTGGGGTGAATAGCATGATCCTTGCCTTTTGCTCTTCCTTTTCCTTGTCTCTTCGTACATACACCTTTTGAGCTTCTCTCAAAAGCTGCTCTATAGCTTTATCTTTCTAGTTCTCTATTTTCTATAACTTTTTTTTTGTGATGTCTGGCCAGCTATTGGTAACAAAATGGAGCTTTAACATCCCCTGCCCAAGAGGGTTTTCTAAATCTAGACCTGCATATTTTCTCATTTGTTCCTTGAGCCTTTCTAAGAACTCTGTAGGTCCTTCATCCTTCCCTTGTTGTATATAAAAAGCTTTGGTAATGCTTTGGGTGCGGAGTACAGATTTTTGAATTCCTTTAATTATCAGTTCTCTAAGGTCTTGCATATTTCTTCAGTGGGCTGCAGTGTTATTATCCCATTGAGGATCTGTGGCTGCAAATTTTTGTTCAGCTGCTGGGACATTCTGACCTGAGGGATGCTGACATTCCCAAATTGTCATAGCAGCCCTGTGAATCATGCTCCTGTCTTCTCCTGAAAAGAGAATACATAGGATAGACATTAGCTCAGCCTAAGTATATATCTGGGAGTCCAAGAAATTGATTAACCTGGTCAGCCACTCTATAAGGGTCACTTAAGAGTGGTTTGAGCTCCCTTTTAGGTTTCGGAAGTCTGAGCTAGTTAATGGAGCATTTACAAAGCCAGCGCCACCTCCTCTGAGGGGCACTTCCCTTAAGAGGAAGAGAGTTGGAGCTGACTCCTTTAGAAGTGGTGGGGAAAGGGAAGTTTGGAATATCCTTTCTACATTGTTCTATCTTACTTGGAAGCCTTCCTGGAGGAGGGCCCTCAGGCTGGGAATGATTCCAAGAGTTAGGATTATAAAGAGGGGGCACAACGTGAGTCGTGAGTGGGGGAAGGGTCCAGGGCGGCTGCCTGAGGGGGAGGGAGGTGAGAGGTATCTCGCTGAGGTAGATGGTCTAAAGGATCTCATGCGGGTTCCTTAGGGGTGGGGGCCTTAGTTTCTGTAGGGGAAGTAGTTTCTGGCTTATTCTTACTGGCTTTGAAGGGGTAGAGGAGGACAGGCCCCTGCCGTCAGCACAGGGCATAGTGTGTCTCCTCCTGAGAGACAGGACTCTTGTTATTTACATACTCTGTTAAAAGCTGACAAATCCAATCCTTGTTTGACCCAAACTGTGGCCAGAAAACTGATGGTTTGAGGATAGTTTCCTTAGTTCAGATAAAACAACAGTATTTTATCATTTGTTGCTTCTTCTTATTTTTAGTGCTTTCATTATCTTTACAGGATTTTAGCACGAGACCTAAGGGACTATAGAAAATTCTTTTGTCTTGCTTGGGGTATTTCCCATACTGGAAAAGGTGTTTTCTTGAGTCTGCAGGGCTCAACCTCTCTTACTAGAGATTTCTTGCACCCTTTCTTTCTTTTTTTTTTAAAGATGGAGTCTTGCTCTGTCACCCCGGCTGGAGTGCAATGGCACAATCTCTGCTCACCTGGGTAATTTTTTTTTTTTTTTTTTTGGTAGTAGAGTCGGGGTTTCACCATGTTGGCCAGGCTGGTCTTGAACTCCTGACCTTGTGATCTGCCCACCTCAGCCTCCCAAAGTGCTGGGATTACAGGTGTGAGCCACCGTGCCCGGCCTCTTGCTCTCTTTCTTTAGAGGCCCAACCCCCTTTACTTGAGATTTCTTGCACTCTTTCACTTCCACTTATTCCTTCTCTGGCTGCTTCCTTTGAGGGAATTTTCAGGTCCCTCTTAGCATTGGCGGGTCAGTATAATCCCCTGACAGGCAAGACAGGCAAGCCGCCCTAAGCCATATGAGGTGACCATGGAACCACAGATCCAGACTCCACACTCGCTTTGCACTCAGTTGTGTGTCTCATTCACACACTTTTTCAACCTTCAGGATGTCCCAAACACCAAGGAAATACTTACTCCCCTTGTGGTTTTTCTTACCTTTGTCTCTGGTCGCCGTGGTATTTGTAGGCCTTTTTCTCCCGCGTTGCCGAGAGTCTGGGTTTATTTGTCACACCAGGTGCATCTCAATCCCTAACCCTTGAGGCCACCACAGCGAGGCAGTGGGATGTGTCTCCTCATGAGTGGGGACTGAAGACCCTTCCCCAGAGGAGAATGGGAATCCTGGACAGACCCCCAGATTGTTGGGAACAAGTAAGTGGTGCTGAAGAGAAAAACTAGCACTGAGACAAAGGATTTCTCAGCAAGGCAATTTACTTCTGGAGAAAGATGCCGCCTGCGTCTTTTACAACCGCAAGAGCACACCAAACAAAGGAGGAAAGGGGTTTTTATCCCTAGCGCAGTTCCTGTCCTTGTGTCCTTCCCCTCTTGGCTAGGGTTGGACCATACAATCTAAACTGATCCCAGTTGGCTAAGACTTAAACTTTTTTGGATAGAATAAACGCATGATTTGTAAGAGAAGGAGCGGGTAGGAGTAGTCTTGTCTGTTATAGTACAAGGCATGTCCAGACTTGTCTGAGCATGTCAAGGCACCACAGGAGCAGGAGGCTTGTTTGCAGGCCAGAAACAAGGGAGTATAAAGAGGTTGGGCTTCTGAACAAAGAACAAGGATGTTACACAGTTAAACCCTTTGAAGAGGAATTCATCATCTCTGGCATTAGTATTGTTGCAGGATTCAGGAGGATGAGAGAGAGACCTCGGGTTAAAACGGGAGGATCTTTTATTGAGTGCACTCGGGCCCAGCAGATTCACATCCAAAGATTGGGCTTGGAACAAAGACAGCACTTGACTTTTATACACACTTCACAAAAGGGAGTGGGCTAGCTTGAAGCAAGTGCATAGTGGTGTGAAAGCAGGGATACAGAAGCAGGACAAAGACAATTAATTCAATTGTAACAAGTTCATAACTCAGGATTGCACATAACTGTTGCTCTGTAACCCAGATGTCTGTTATCTGTGTTTGCCTGGGCATGGGCTTATCATATAACCTTTACTGTGGTGCCCGGGCAGCTGTAGTTCAGGCCTACTCAGGCTTCTCATGACCTTCGTTGTATTTCTTAGATAAAACAGAATACTTGAAGTCACTAGTTACAGAGAACAGGAATCCATAAACTCATTCTATAAAACAAAGAAAAATTTTTTTCTTCTCCCTGTGTTGGGGGAGTGCTGGGAAAGTCTCCAGAGCACATTAAGATAATATTATCAAGACTTTTCCTGGGTCTGGGCTGTGCCTCTGGGACAAGTCAGCCTAATACAGGAAAAGTTATTTCTCTTTCTTTCAGATTTTATTTTTCTTTAATTTCCCACCTCAGTATGGGTGAGCCCAGGGGTTTTTATGGGCTCAGAATAAGGAGTGTGTGCTGATTGGTTTGTGAGTATGCATAAAAGGTTAAACAGAAGACATCACTCAAGGTGGGCATGATAGTGTAGAAAACCAATTACGAGGCTGGGCGCGGTGGCTCACGCCTGTAATCCCAGCACTTTGGGAGGCCAGGGTAGGTGGATCACTTGAGGTCAGGAGTTTGAGACCAGCCTGATCAATATGGTGAAACCCTGTCTCTACTAAAAAGGCAAAAATTAGCTGGGCGTGCTGGTGCACACCTGTCATCCCAGCTACTCAGGAGGCTGAGACGGGAGAATCACTCGAAACCAGGAGGCCGAGGTTGCAGTGAGCCAAGATCGTGCCATTGCACCCCAGCCTGGGCAACAAGAGCAAAACTCAGTCTTGAAAAAAGAAAGAAAGAGAGAGAGAGAGAGAAGAGAAAAGGAAGGGAGGGAAGGAGGGAGACCAATTAGGGAAAGGGTAAGTATACGTAAAATAGGTGAAGGATTGGGATCAGAGGAAACTGTGCCAAACGAGAAGGTGCATTCTCAGTCGCATCTGAGGATTTACCCAAGACTCTCTCCAGACTGAAAGTTGGATTTCACTGGGGACCTGCTCCTGTCTGCCTAGGCATTTGTCTGCCTTCTGCCTCTATCAGTATGTTTGTTAAAGTTGATGAATTAATATTGATAACATTATTTTTTCCCCACTGGATGTCTCTTACACAATAATTGTGGTTTTTTGTTTGTTCATTTGTTTTTGAGACAGAGTCTTGCTCTGTTGTCCAGGCTGGAGTGCAGTGGCGCAGTCTTGGCTCACTGCATCCTCTGCCTCCCAGGTTCAAGCGATTCTCCTGCCTCAGCCTTCTGAATAGCTGGGATTACAGGCGCCTGCCACCATGTCTGGCTAATTTTTGTATTTTTAGTAGAGACGGAGTTTCTCCGTGTTGGTCAGGGTGGTCTCAAACTCCTGACCTCAGGTGATCTGCCCACCTCGGCCTCCCAGAGTGCTGGGATTCCAGGCATGAGCCCCCATGCCTGGCCAATTATGTTATTTTTAACTAGAATCTGTAGTTTATATCTAGGTTCACTCTGTGTTGTGCATGTCTTTGGATTTTGACAACATACACCATTACACATCCTTAGAAATACTTCTGGTTATTTAAGAATGAAGCAAAGGCATTTTTTCTTCGACTTAAGTTTATTAGGTTTTCAAATGGTTACTAAGTTGTTAGGACATAAATGCTTTTTAAATTGTTTGGACCTAATAATAAATGGTAAATTTTTTAGCCTTGAGCACCATGGAAGTTACTGAGACATCAAGGAACACATGTGACAGTGCTGAAGGACAAATGTACCCAGCCGAGCCGGTCAGGAATGTCTGAGATGATTATGTTCAGGACAGTGAGCACATTTAAAACATAGAGCCCCCAGGCTAACGTCTGAGATGTCCGTCTTGAGATCTTCCAGAAATGTAACAGACAGTAGAACAATAATGGGCCTTGTTTTTCTAATTTAAATTAAAATGCAAAAGATACAATTAATCAGGCATACTAGATTATACTTTAAATTTCATTTGAAAGCTCAGTAACTCTATGTCAGCCTATTAAATAGTGTTAACAAAAGTTTCCAGGTAGTCTTGGCTGGAAATTCTTGAAGAAGAATACATTAAAAGTACTTTAAGAGAAAGTATTCCAGAAGACCTTGTTAAACCAGTTTTAGCTATGGTTAATTGCAATATATGTTAGTTTCAGCCAGGAGAGAAGGAATAGTGCCTGTCTTTAACTGGAACAATCTGAAACTGTCCTCCTCCTAAAACATTATATCTAAAGCTAGATCTGAATAGTAGTCTTGCTTTAGCCAAATGTAGGCATGCTAGTGTTTTAGCAGGTGATTATTTTTCTTTTGAGCGTAATTTTTTGTTTTTGTGCTTGTTTTGTGTTTATAGTAGTGGTTCAAAACTTAGGAGCTGTAATTCTCTGCTGGATACTGTGAAATATTGACATATACCTAGTTCTTTTGTGTGGACCAGGAACAATTTTGATAGGACACATGGCTGTGATATGAACAGTATAAGATCACAGCCACTATCATTGGGGGACAGAGTTGGGGGGGGGTCACAGAACTGTCAAATTAGGTTTGGTGGGTAATGCCCTAGTTCTTTGCTAAGGTTTGCTTGCCTGCTCCTTTGTACCTGTGGCTTTTCCCCTTTGTTCCCCGCCTCCTTTTTTTTTTTTTTTTTTTTTAGTGCAGTGTTCACGCACTAGCACTTGTTTCTAGGACCCAGAGGTTTACGGAAATTTATGGCAGAAAATCTTAAAGCGGATGGAGCTGTATTTAGTAGCAGCTTCTCTTGCTCTTGAGGAGGAGACTGTCGTCAGTAATTTTGGTTCATAGCACTTGCATCCCACCTGCCACTCAGATCTGCAAGAACACGGCCTTCCAGAATAGAGTGAAACACAGCGTGGGTGTCACTAACTTGAATTATTTTAAGAGGTCAGAAGAAAAACCCTACTACTGTGTGTGTTTTTGACACTGTTTTAAAATATCATAATGTGGATAAATCAGATGAGTGACCTGTCTGTGGAATTAAAACTTTTTATGTGTGAAGTTTTTAATTTTGTGGGTAATTTTCCCAGGTCCTTTAGAATTGTGTCACTGTTGCCTGCTAATCAAGTCATGTGAAGGTCTCTGTTAAAGCAGTGGTCCCCAGCCTTTTTGGCCCCAGTGACTGGTTTTGTGGAAGACAGTTGTTCCATGGATTGTGGGGTGGAGGGAATGGTTTCAGGATGAAACTCTTCCACCTCAGATCATCAGGCATTAGATTCTCTTACGGAGTGTGCAGCTTACGGAGTGTGCAGCCTCGATCCCTCGCCATGTGCAGTTCACAATAGGGCTCTCACTCCTATGAGAGTCTGATGCTGCCACTGATGCCACAGGAGGTGGAGCTCAGGCAGTAATGCAGGTGCGCCGGCAGTGCTGCGCCGGCAGTGTGGCCAGGCTCTCAGCAGTCCACGGACCAGCAGGAGTTGGGGACCTCTGTCTATTAAATGAAGGTAGTCCAGGTGAAGTTCAGCGTAGGCTGGAGGGTGGAACACACAAATAGTCACTGGATGTAGTGACCTTTCCTTAACACAGGCTTAACACCCCAGGTGGCACGAATATCTCGAAGAGCCATGCTGTTTCCTAAGAGAAAACGTGGAATTTGGAAGAGATTTTGAAGTTTCTTTCTCCTGTCCTCTAGCAAAAATATGTATCATGTCTGGAACTCTTGGAGCAAAGGAGTGGGTGTAGGAATGGAAGAAGCTCTGATGGGTTGATACAGAATATCTCACAGCCCTCCCGGTGTTGGCCCATTCTGTCAGTTGTGTAGTATGATGTGTGTTGAAATGGCTCCTTGATCAGAAGTAAACATAGCTGCTTTATACCATTGCGTGGTAAACTGTGAGGGCAGGCATTGAGAGAAAGATGGTAAAAAGAACCTATTCCTGGTCAAAAATGCTAAAATACTTGGAAGTGCAAACGTTTCGGTGCGTGGTATGTGAGCAGCATGTTTACCGTCTGTTCTTTCAGCGATAATTAATGCCTTCCATGATACTCATCATCATCATACCTTGATGAGAAGGCCCTAGAAAAGAAACCCAGCCTGTTTTATTGGGTTACTTCACATCTAGCATGATGCTTTTTCCTTGGATTTATAGCACTTTAGGGTGAACTTACTTTTCCAAACTAAATGTTAGCTTTGGAGAAAGGTATCATCAGAACCATGGAGTTTGAGGTTTTCTAAGATGAAGTTCATAATTTAAGCTTCGTATGTGTTTGATCTTAGAAATGTCTTGGATTATGTCAAATTTTTACTTTTTTCTTTTTTTTTGAGACGGAGTCTTGCTCAGTTGCCCAGGCTGGAGTGTAGTGTTGCGATCTCGGCTCACTGCACGCTCTGCCTCCCGGGTTCACGCCATTCTCCTGCCTCAGCCTCCCGAGTAGCTGGGACCACAGGTGCCCGCCGCCACACCCAGCTAATTTTTTTTTGTATTTTTAGTAGAGACGGGGTTTCACTTTGTTAGCCAGGATGGTCTTGATCCCCTGACCTTGTGATCCACCTGCCTCGGGTTCCCAAAGTACTGGGATTACAGGCATGAGCCACCACGCCTGGCCTATATATTTGTTTTTAGGTTTTTGTTTTGTTTTATTTTATTTTATTTTATTTCTTTTATTGTTTTATTGAGACGGATTCTCACTTGGTCACCCAGGTCAGAGTGCAGTGGCGTGATCTTGGTTCACTGCAACCCCTGCCTCCTAGTTTCAGGCGGTTCTCCTGCCTCAGCCTCTCAAGTAGCTGGGACTACAGGCGCCTGCCACCATTCCTAGCTAATTTTTGTATTTTTAGTAGAGATGTTGGCCAGGCTGGGCTCTTAACTCCTGACCTCAGGTGATCTGCCCGCTTTGGCCTCCCAAAGTGCTGGGATTTTAGGAGTGAGCCACCGTGCCCAGCCTGTTTTTAATTTTAGTATAGTCATTGTATTTTCTTGTTTTTGTTTGAGATAAGGTCTGCCTCTGTCACCCAGGTAGGAGTGCAGTGGTGTGATCATGGCTCACTGTAGCCTCCATCTCCTAGGCTTCTGCGATCCTCCCGCCTCAGCCTTATTTTCTGGTTTGATCTAAGTGCACATTACCAGTCTGCTGTTGTGACATGATGCGTTTGTCTCACTAAAGACTGGTACCTGAGGCAGATGACTTTGGTTGAGATGTGGCACTTCTTTCCCTAGTGTAATGTGCATGCCATGTACCATTGTGCATTTGCCAAAGCGGCCTTTGATCTAGCTGTGGATGCTCTGGGCTGTCAGTATTTGGAGAAGTGGATGGGTGTGCTGAAACTACTGGGATCCTGACTTTTCTTTGAAATGGCTCAAGTGTTTAGGTATGAACACATATTCACAAATAGCATGCAATTTGAAACCTCGATTTACCAGTGGACTAAACAAGTCGTTTCACTTGGTAGCCTTCCGATGAGGAAATGAGATGGGATACAGCAGCCTACAGAGGACTGAATTGTGATTACGTGTAGTCTTCCTGGGTCCTTGTCACTCTTACGGTCTAGAAGTAGCTTCGATGTTTATTTGCTTGGAGTTGCAGCGGCAGACCGTGGTGCTTGAAGCTGTTCATGGAGTGACCGCTTGTGTCTGAGCAAACTGGTGTTCTATGAGTGGGGCTGAGAGGCTTCTCTGGAGTTGGCCCCTGCCTTGCTCCCTCTTGCTGATGCTCTCCCTGCCGGGAATGTTGCTGTCTCTCTCTGGGTTTCTCTTTAGAGCCCTCTGCAGACGTCACCTCCCCAGCAGAGCCCTCTGTAACCACCCAGCCTGAAGTGGGTTCCTCCTGAATAGCTTAAGCAGGTTTTTTTGTTAATACAGTCCGTTTGGTGTCAATCACCTCCTTTCTCAGTCTTTTTTTTCTATTGTTGTATATAGTTATACATTTGTTTTTGTTTTTGAGACAGTTTCGCTCTTGTAGCCCGGGCTAGAGTGCAATGGCACAGTCTCAGCTCACTGCATCCTCTGCCTCCCAGGTTCAAGTGGTTCTCCAGCCTCAGCCTCCTGAGTAGCTGGGATTACAGTCATGCACCACCACGCCCAGCTACTTTTGTATTTTTAGTAGAGATGGGGTCTCACCGTGTTGGCCAGGCTGGTCTCAAACTCCTGACCTCAGGTGTTTAATCTACCCACCCCAGCCTCCCAAAGTGCTGGGATTGCAGGCGTGAGCCACCCCACGCAGCTAGTTATGAGTTTTTATGTCTTGCCTCTCTAAATAAGCCATGATCCTGCGCCTTCCACTTTTATATTCCTTAGGATTTTTAGTTTAGGGCCTGCATGTGGTAGGCCCTCTGTAAACAGCTGTTACTTTGATAGTGTGAGAATTATAGAATTAGAACTCTGAGGGGCTTTGGTCAGTTTGCCACATTTTCTTTCTTTCTTCCTTTTTTTTTTTTTTTTTAAATGCAGCCTACAAAGTTGGACACATTTTCTTGATAGGTTGAATACTTGTTTCTTTGAGCACTGGCAGCTTGTAAGAGAGACTTAGGCCATAGTTAGTTGTTTTACTTACTGATTGTTTCCAGGGTAAAACCAGATCTGTGTATAAATGAGTTTGAGGGTCAGGTCTGATGCTGTAGAATATCCCAGTTGTTGCATGGAAAACAGCTGGCTTGGTGTGTTGGCTAAATTGGGTGTGAATATAGTTCACATTAAAGGTAGGCTCTTTAGGTTGAATTTCTTTTAAAAGGGTTTTTCTGGTGGAGTGCAGCATCCAGCTCATTAATTTTCAAGTTGAAATGTCTTCACAAAAATATGACTTTCTTTAGCACAGTACTAGCTTTTAATATGTCAAAATTGCATTCAAAGGTTGGTTAAAAGCCGAAAGTGCTGTTGCCAGCCTTCCGAATTGCAGGCTCAGAAATCCTTTTTTGAAAGAGGAAGAGAGTGGGTGTAGGAAGGTGGGAGGAAGCAGTTCCCCGCGAGGAGCATCCTCTCAGGATCAGGTTGATGAGGCCCTAGTTTTGTTCTTATTGTTGAAACAATTGCTGTGTAAAAATGAGTGAGCAAATGCCTACAGTAGCTATTTGTCTTACAGAAGTAATTTTTCCTTTAAAAAGGATATCTCAAAGAGCCTTTCTCCCTCTCTGAAGAACTTACTTCTGGGAGAGTTCATTTTGTTCGGCCCTTCTTGATTGTGTGTTTGGTAAATGTTGGACGGGATTAGGAAATGGCTGGATGACACTGTGGATACCTGGAAATTGCTGCTGCTCTTCTGGCACCGTGATTCGAACCTGGTGAGAGTTGAAAAAGGGGTTCTTCCCACATTCTTTTAGTGCGAAGATAAAACATGAAGGCCTGCTGATGTGGGCTCTGTAGCTCAAATGGGGTTTTAAAAATAGAGAAGCTTTCCAGAAAAGTCCAGGTTGCCAACTGTGCTTGAAAAGCATGAGCTGCCCAGGCTGCTGCTCCTCCGAGCCCCAAGGAGCTGGAGCTGGTGCTGAGGCCCCAGGAGAAGGCCCTGTCCCGCTGTGCTGCTCACCAGGCCTGCCACCACCTCGGCTAGAGCTTCGGGCAGACCTAAAATTTGTACACATTTTCACATCTAAAATGTTGTGGTGTTGTATTTAGTCAGTTACTACAGAAGACAGTAAAAACTGTAGGTCTTGGTTTGTACCAATCTGTGTAGGCTCTGACTTTGTGTAATAAAAGCGGGTTTTGTTTTATATGTGGACTTTCTCCCCTAAAGCTACCTTTTTCATATTATTAATGTCTTTCCAGACTTTTTATTATGAGTAATGCTCATTTTTTAAAAAGTTGATAGAGAAGTACTGTGAACACCTGAATGCATGTCCCCTAGGTAAATTAGCACGTTTGCTCTCTCTCTCTCTTTCACAAACACATGTGCACATACATTTTGTAGAAACTTTTGAAAGTAAGTTGCTTTATATCATGACACTTTACCCCTAAATACTAAAACATGTATTGCCTAAGAATAGATATTCTTCTGTCTAGCTGTGATTTTTATCACAGGCAAAGAATTGTGCACCTGTGGTCCCAGCTACTTGGGAGGCTGAGGTGGGAGGATCGCTTGAGCTAGGAGGCGGAATATGCAGTGAGCCAAGATTGTGCCACTGCACTCCAGCCTGGGTGACCAGAGTGAGACCCTGTCTCAGAAGAATACAAATACAAAACAAAAAATGTTATTTAATATGAAACGCATGGTTGCATTTCCTCGGTTGTTCCCCAGATGTTTCAATAGCTATTTTTACTCTAATCCAAGAGCTAATGCAGCATTGCATTTGGTTGTTCTCTCTTTAGATGCCTTTATTCTAGACAGTTCCTTGCTTTTTCTGTTTATCTTTTAAGACACTGACATTTTTGTTTGTTTGTTTGTTTAAGCGTCTAGGGTGGTTGTGTAGAATGTTCCATAATTTGGGTTTGTCTGATGACTTCCTCCCAAGTAGCTGGGATTATAGGCATGTGCCACCATGCCTGGCTAATTTTTGTTTTTTTTTTTGAGACGAGCCTCGCTCTGTCGCCCGGGCTGGAGTGCAGTGGCCGGATCTCAGCTCACTGCAAGCTCCGCCTCCCGGGTTTACGCCATTCTCCTGCCTCAGCCTCCCGAGTAGCTGGGACTACAGGCGCCCGCCACCTCGCCCGGCTAGTTTTTGTATTTTTTAGTAGGGACGGGGTTTCACCGTGTTAGCCAGAATGGTCTTGATCTCCTGACCTTGTGATCCGGCCGTCTTGGCCTCCCAAAGTGCTGGGATTACAGGCTTGAGCCACCGCGCCCGGCCAATTTTTGTATTTTTAATAGAGACGGGGCTTCACTGTGTTGGCCAGGGTGGTCTCAAACTCCTGACCTCAGGTGATCTGCCCGCCTCAGCTTCCCAAAGTGCTGGCATGAGCCTCCGCACCCGGCCTGATGTCCTCATGGTTATTAGCTAAGGGTCAACCATCTTTGTCCTGAGGGCTGCAGAAGCCTGTGGTGTTCGTGTCTGCTTCTGCTGCACCAGGCTGTCCGGCCGTCCTGTCGCTGGGGCTCAGTTCAGTCATTTGGTGAAGGTGGTGCCCATGAGAGCTTTCCATTGTAAAGGCACCCACCTTTGTTCCTGTGTTAAATTTATTTGTAACCTGCAGGGTGATAATTTGAGACTCTGTCTCTTCTGAACCCCTTTCATTAGCGTTCATTGATGATCCTTGTCTGAATCAGTTATTATACTTTGGTGGCTAGAAAACGGTGATTTCCTAATTGGCACTCCTTCTGTGTTTATTAGATTTTTTTTTTCCTGTAAAATTTTCTCCCCTGTGGAGTATCACTGTGTGGTTTATAATGCTTTGCCACCTTTTTTCTTTCTGGTGTTCAAATTATCCCACACTTGGTGAGTGGAGCCCCTTCAGGCTGGTTCCTCTGTCCCTTAGACATATCCCCCCATCTGTCACTGGGCACTCCCTCGCCTCCTGGTGGGAAAAGTTTCTACCTCATCCTGACCTTCCTGTGCTCCAGACGCGTAATCAACCATTTCTCCAAGCAGCACGGATTCCTTTGTCATAGGGAACGTTATTTGGAAATCAAGATCTGGTTGCCAAGTGTGCTCATCAGGAACTCAGATGTCATTGCTTTTCGCCCCTTCCAGTGGAAGGAGCTAGGAGCTAGGACATAGATTGATGTTTTTAATCAAATTAGAATGCTTCTGTTTTTCAGGGCCTGCTTACACACTTAGTAGAAACTTGCGTGGCTTGTAGCTCATGCTGAAAAACTCTGGTTCTGGTACCTAAGCCACCCCAGAGGTGAAAGTTGCATCTACTTTTTGCAGTCTTTTCATTTCCAGAACCCTCCACAGTTAGAATTGTATATGCTGACAGTATGCAGAATTCACTGACCTTAACATATCTCTGAAAGACGCGTCAGGGTAAGAGAGTGCAGAAACAAAAGGCGGGACTTATCTTTTTATTGAGTAAGCTTGTGTTCTATGCTTCAAAACATGTTTATTGAACAATGACTTTGTTTTAGGCATTGAAGTCCTCATTTTGCTGAGGATAAAAAGGCTCTGCCCTGCAGCCTAGCACCCGGGTGGCAGAGTGACAGGCTGGGAAGAGAATGTGGAGAGAGTGAGGGAGGCGCTTGCTAACTGCCCCTGACACTGACAGAGCTCTGGAGAGGTCAGCGCAGCTTCTGAGTTAGCTGCTCTTTAGCCTGGATACCTTAAATGCCATCTGGTTGGTCATGCCAAGGTAGAGTGAATGTCTATGTAGAGTGAATGTCTATGCAAATATGAGTCTACATGGATGGATAATTTTACAGGGAAGGGAACGTTTTTAGTGTGGTTAAAATTCAAGGTGAGGCTGCATGGGTGACACCTTATGCTGACCACTCTATTTCAAGAATTGGAAGGATGGTGTGTGTATTTTGAAAATGGCCTAGTTCACATGCTTAAATAGGAGAGACCCTAGCTAAGGCTACCTCTTAGTAAGTGCTTACTCTGCCCTTTGTGTCACTTACAAAGATTCATTTTGTTTGAAACCTTTGTAAGTCTCAGTTTCTTGATATGTCATAGTACTGGAATGTACAAAGCCAGTTTGGTTTTATTTTAAGTAGAGTTTAGATGGTTTTCAGTGTCTGTGTAGAACAAATGGTAGCCTTTTCACAAGATGGCGCCGAAAGCGAAGAAGGAAGCTCCTGCCCCTCCTAAAGCCGAAGCCAAAGCGAAGGCTTTAAAGGCCAAGAAAGCAGTGTTGAAAGGTGTCCACAGCCACAAAAAAAAGAAGATCCGCACGTCACCCACCTTCCGGCGGCCCAAGACACTGCGACTTCGGAGGCAGCCCAAATATCCTCGGAAGAGCGCCCCCAGGAGAAACAAGCTTGACCACTATGCTATCATCAAGTTTCCGCTGACCACTGAGTCTGCCATGAAGAAGATAGAAGACAACAACACACTTGTGTTCATTGTGGATGTTAAAGCCAACAAGCACCAGATTAAACAGGCTGTGAAGAAGCTCTATGACATTGATGTGGCCAAGGTCAACACCCTGATTCGGCCTGATGGAGAGAAAAAGGCATATGTTCGACTAGCTCCTGATTATGACGCTTTGGATGTTGCCAACAAAATTGGGATCATCTAAACTGAGTCCAGCTGCCTAATTCTAAATATATATATCTTTTCAACATAAAAAAAAAAAAAAAAAAAGAACAAATGGTAGCCAACCTGTTTTCCTGGATTGTTCGTGTGTTCGGTACTTAATAAATTCTTAGGCCTTTGAATGGGACTTATCTGTGGTGGGATCTGAGCAGGTGATTAAACTTCCTAAGTGTTATTTACATAAAGTGCATGAAGAGACAGATACTGAGTGATTTTTCAAGATTCTGGCAGTAACAGGATTCAGAATACGTTTGAGTAGAAGAGGAGAGTAGATAAATGTAAAGAATATATTTTTAACTTCCAAAGTAAGAACACTTAAGAAACACATATAATTGGCCACCACATGTGGGTTTTGCATCCTTCCCAGGCCATCCTGCGCCTGACTCTCATACTAATTTTCTGAAAATGTGACTCTGGCCACCTGTTCATGCTCCCTCCGTCCCAGCTCCTGGAGAGGAAGGCCAGGGCCTTCTGTCTGCGCCTGGCGAGGCATGGTCTGTGCCTCATCGTCATGCACCACAGTGACCCCGGCCCTCGGTCTCACCTCCCACCACTTCCCTCCCCTGGGGGCTTTGGGTCCCTGCCCCCACTGGAGGTCGCCTTGCAGTTGCACTCCTGAGTTCTTTCCTGGAAACGCTCTCCGCCTGGCTGACTGTGAACAGACCCTGGCACGCTTCGAGGCCCAGCGTGCGTGCCTCCTCTCTTTCGAAGGCTTTCCCCACACTGCCCCTCCATGCAGAGCATGTTCTCCCTCTTCTACCTCCTGGCAGCTGCTTATCCTGACCATCATGGATGCTATTGACTACCTTCCCTCCCTCCTGTACTGCCTAGCTTGGTCCCTTGTACGTAGACAGCTGGAGTGTAGCGTGTGCTTTTCACATTGATTTAACCTTGTAACGTTGTGGAGAGAAAGTGAGATACACGCAAGAAAACTGAGGGTGACTTTGAAGGAATTGTAGTCAAAACCCAGGCGGAGGAATTCCTGTGATTCTCTAGTCCTTCTGGGATCTTGCTGGCAATGTTTGTGATCTGTGCATTACTTCTACTCAGAAGGGCAGTCCTGTTGAAGGTAAACATCAGGGAATTGCTGCCAGAAAGGGAGTGTTTTTAGTATGATAATGCTCTGAAGCTACTTGTACCTTGTCAGAAGTAAAATCAAAGCCGTCTGTGCCATTTTCGTTAATATTTTTTAACACCAGAGGTTTCTTCCTTAACTCTGTTTTTGGTTGTGGTTAATTTAAGATGGGAGTTCACAGTTTTTACCCCGCCTCATTTTTTAGTGCAGGTTGAGCATCTCAAATCTGAAAGTCCGAAGTCCAAAATGCTCCAGATGAGAAACTTTTTGAGCACTGACGTGATGCTCAAAGGAAATTCTCATTGGAGCATTTTGGATTTCGGATCTGTGGATTTGAGATGCTCGACCAGTAAATATAATAGAGCTATTCCCAAGATCTGAAAAAAATCAGAAATCAGAAGCCCTTTCTGGTCCCAGGCATCTTGGAGACGGGATGCTCAACCCATACAACCTTACAGAGGGGTGACATCTATCAGTCAAGCAAGAGTCATCCTGCAGCACCTTCCTTTATAATGAGGCTGACCATAGGGGCAGGCACTGGGTTTCCTTTTTCAGGTTCCTTCTTACAGCCTAGATTCTTACTACCCTATGCCCCCCTCACCCCTTTTTTTTGAGATGGAGTCTTGCTCTGCCGCCCAGGCTGGAGTGCAGTGGCACCATTTTGACTCACTGCAGCCTCTGCCTCCCAGGTTCTAGTGATTTTCCCACCTCAGCATCCCAGGTAGCTGGGATTACAGGTGTGTACCACCATGCCCTGCTAATTTTTGTATTTTTGGTAGAAATGGGGTTTTGATACGTTGGTCAGGCTGGTCTCAAACTCCTGGCATCAAATGATCTGCCTGCGTTGGCCTCCCTAAGTGCTAGGATTACAGGCGTGAGCCACCGCACCCAGCCTTATTACCCTATATCCTATGGTTTCCTGTTCACATGCACCATGAGCTACTGAATTTCTTTTTTTTTTTTTTTGAGACAGAGTCTTACTCTTACTCTGTTGCCCAGGCTGGAGAGTACAGTGGTGCAGTCACAGGTCACTGCAGCCTGCACCTCCTGGGCTCAGGTGGTCCTCCCATGTCAGCCTCCTGAGTAGCTGGAACTCCAGGTATGTACCACCACACCTGGCTACTTTTATATTTTTTAATATAAAAATATATTATTTAATATAAAATTTATATTTAATATAAAAATATATATTTTAATATAAAAATACAGAGACGGGGTTATGCTATGTTGCCTAGGCTGGTCTCAAACTCCCGGACTCAAGTGATCTGCACACCTGGGCTTCTGGATCGATTAGGTTTTAATATGAATTCTGCAACATCTTTAGTTTGGTAATCTTTGTGGATTGCTACAGAGTAAATTATTCACAAGGAATAATATTGAATAATTTAATTATTCACAAGGAATAATCTTGAAAGATCTCATGTGTTCTTTACTCATCTTCCCCCGGTGATAACATCTCACAGAACAGCGTGCGCTGTCACAGGATGCTGCCATGCGTACATTCGAGGCGCAGAGTGTTTCCCAGGTGTCTCTCTTGTGGCCCTTTTATAGCCACACCTGCTTCCCTCCTGCCCCCACCCCTTCCTTAGCCCCTGGCAGCCACTCATCTGTTTTCGGTTTCTAAAGTTTTGTCTTTTGAAGAATGTTATGGACATGGAATCATACAGTACGTAACTGCCAAGGCTTTTTTTTAGCTTAGCGTAATTCTCCCATGATCCATCCAGTTCCTCGCATGTGTCAATAGTTCATTCTTTTTTTTGCTGAGTAGTGTTCTGTGGTGTGGCTGCAGGGCAGTTCGTTTAGCCTCGCTCGGGAAGGACGTCTCTGAGTTGTTCCCAGTTTCTATTATGAGGAACGCTGCTGTGAATGTTTCTGTGTAGGGTTTTGTGTGAACAGAAGCTCTCATTTCTCTGGGATTAATGCCCAGGAGCGCAGTTGTTGGGTTGTATACCATTGCATGTTTAGGTTTTAAGAAGATACCTGTTTTCTGGAGTGGTTGCACCATTTTACGTTCCTGCCAGTGATGTGTAAGGGATTCAGTTCTTCCACATCCTAACCAGCATTTGGTGTTGCCACTGTGTTCTGTTTTAGCCATTCTGATAGTCGTATAGTGATACTCCTTTGTGATTTTAATTTGCATTTCCCTAATGGCCCTTTTCTCTAATGAACATCTCTCGTGTGCTTATTTGCCATCTCTGTATCCTCTCAGGTGAGATATCACTTTCTGTCTCTTACCCATTTTCTAATTGGACTTTTTTAAACTCTTGAGTTTTTTTTTTTTTTTTTGATCATGGTAAAAGCACATGAAATTTACCATCTTAACCATTTTTAAATTTCAATTGTGTATCAAAAGACAAAATTACAGCAAATTTAGTGTATGTTAGTGTATGGATCTTAACTGGCTTTTTTGGTTCCAGAATTAGGCAACACCTCGTTCTATAAAATAGAATTCTGTAAAATAGAATGAGTGTTCTCATGAGCCCAGCAGAGGAAGTTGGCTTTGTAGACAGAAAAGGGGTGAGGGAAACAGGCACAGAGAACAGCGAGCAGATGGGTGGTTTCAGAGTGGCTTTCCTTGCAAAGGTTAATGCAGAGGGGACTTCCTTATCACGCTGGCCCAAACTGGCCCATTTGGGGGATTTGCTGTTCTCTCCTGATTTCTTGGAAGGTCAGATAAACAGCTTACTTTTGGCTTGGTAGTGTGGAGGTTACCAAGAGGGACTCCATTTTGGTTTGGTCTGCTGGGCCTGGTGCAGGAGCTCAGTCCAAACCAGTGTTCTCCTGGTTCACTATACTTACGTTGAGTTTTGAGAATTTTGTATGTATTCTAGGCACTAGTCCTTTGTCAGATACGTGGTTTGTAAATACCTCCTCCCATTTTGTTTTTTCATCCTCTTAACGAGTTTTGTTTTGTTTTGTTTTGTTTTGTTTTGTTTTTTTGAGACGGAGTCTTGCTCTGTCACCCAGGCTGGAGTGCTGTGGCCAGATCTCAGCTCACTGCAAGCTCCACCTCCCGGGTTCACGCCATTCTCCTGCCTCAGCCTCCCGGGTAGCTGGGACTACAGGCGCCGCTACCTCGCCCGGCTAGTTTTTTGTATTTTTTAGTAGAGACGGGGTTTCACCGTGTTAGCCAGGATGGTCTCGATCTCCTGACCTCGTGATCCGCCCGTCTCGGCCTCCCAAAGTGCTGGGATTACAGGCTTGAGCCACCGCGCCTGGCTTGTTTTGTTTTGAGACGGAGTCTCGCTCTGTCGCCCAGGCTGGAGTGCAGTGGCACCATCTTGGCTGACTACAAGCTCCGCCTCCCAGGTTCACGCCATTCTCCTGCCTCAGCCTCCCGAGTAGCTGGGACTACAGGTGCCGACCACCACTCCCAGTTTATGTTTTTGTATTTTTAGTAGAGACAGGGTTTCACCGTGTCTGTAGCCAGGATGGTCTCGATCTCCTGACCTTGTGATTTGCCCACCTCAGCTTCCCAAAGTGCTGGGATTACAAGCGTGAGCCACTGCCCCCGGCCTTGACAGGGTCTTTTAGCTGGTCAAAGGTTTTTAACTTTGGTGAAGTTCATTTTATCTATTTTTTCTCCTGTGGATTGTGATTTTGGTGTCACATCCAAGAATTCTTTGCCTAGCCCAGGATCCCAAATATTTTCTATCTTTTTTCCTAAAAGTTTTAGTTTTGTGTTTTACATTTAAGTCCCTGATCTTTGAGTTACTTTTTATACAAGGTGTGAGGTTTAGGTCAAGATTCATTGTTGTTACTGTTTTTGCCTATGGATGTGTAATTGCTCCAGTAATGTGTTGAGAAGACTGGCCTCCTCTCTTTCCCCCATTGCTTTTACATCTCTGTTGAAAATCAATTGGTGTTTCCTGACAAAGGTGCAGATACTAAAAAATAAATCAGTTGGGTGTATTTGTTTGAGTCTGTTTCTGGGTTCTTTATTTTGTCCCATTGATCTGTATGTCAATTATTCCTCTCCTAATACTAGACGGTCTTGATTACTGTAGTTGTATAGTAAGCCTTAATACCAGGGTGACTGATTCCTCCCAATTTATTCATCTTTTTCAAAGTTGTTTTAGTTGTTCTAGTTCCTTTGTCTTTCTATATAAATTTTAAAACAATCTCATCTATAGTTACCAAAACATCTTGCTGCGGTTTTGTTAGGAATGATTTAGTTATGGGGAGAATTGAGATCTTTACTAGGTTGAATCTTCCAATCCATGGACATCGAGTGTCTTTTTCTTCTTTAATGAAAGCTTCAGATGTGAAGACAGACGGTTGTGGCACTGCCTGTTGCCATGCACCGAGAGATGCTGTTCCAGGGAGAACACGTTCAGCGGCAGGACATCAGGATGTGTCTTTTGCTCACTTCCGCTTTTTTTGTTTTTAAATTTATAGGCCTATGAAAGGAGGTTCCCTACGTGTCCTTTGATTCCGATGTTCGTGGGCAGTGACACTGTGAATGAATTCAAGAGTGAAGATGGGGCTATTCATGTCATTGAAAGGCGCTGCAAGCTGGATGTCGATGCACCCAGACTGCTGAAGAAGGTAACGGGCGGAACGGGCGTCTTGGAGGGCACCCCCCGAAGACAACACGAAGTTACACTACAGCTTCTGTGCAATTGGATGTTACTAGTTAACACTTTTTCTCTTTATTTCTTCTTTTTTTTTTTTTAAAGATTGCAGGAGTTGATTATGTTTATTTTGTCCAGAAAAACTCACTGAATTCTCGGGAACGTACTTTGCACATTGAGGCTCATAATGAAACATTTTCTAATCGGGTCATCATTAACGAGCATTGCTGCTACACCGTGAGTAATCTGTCACTCCGTGGAAGGCGTTCTGCTGACATACGGCCTCTGAGGGTTGTTTGATCGCCGTTTTAAACAGTGCATCTTTTTGTCTTCGAGGGTAGTTCTTCATTAGATGTTGTCACTTATTTCTCATGTGTAGAAGGAAGGGTACCAGGTGTGGTCTCCTGCAGGGTGGAGGATGTTGTTGTGGCAGTTAAGGCAGCTAAGTGATGCCTTGATGTGGTTTTGCTTTTGTTTTGTTTTTTTTTGTTTTGTTTTGTTCTGGTTTTTTTTGTTTTGAGACACAGTCTCCCTCTGTCGCCCAGGCTGGAGTTCAGTGGCATGATCTTGGCTCACGGCAACCTCCGCCTCCCAGGTTCAAGGGATTCTCCTGTCTCAGCCTCCCTAGTAGCTGGGATTACAGGCACACGCCACCACGCCGGGCTGATTTTTGTATTTTTAGCAGAGATGGGGTTTCACCGTGTTGGCCAGGCTGGTCTGGAACTTCTGACCTCACATGATCCACCCCTTGTCCTACTTTCTTTCCTTTCCTTTCCTTTTCTTTTCTTTTCTTTTCTTTTCTTTTCTTTTCTTTTTTTTCTTCTCTTTCTTTCCTTTCTTTTTTTTTTTTTTTAGATGGAGTTTCACTCTTGTCACCCAGGCTGAAATGCAGTGGCACAGTCTCAGCTCACTTTAACCTCCGCCTCCCAGGTTCAAGTGATTCTCATTCATCAGCCTCCCAAGTAGCTGGAATTACAGGTGCTTGCCACCACGCCTGGCTAATTTTTGTATTTTTAGTAGAGACAGGGTTTCACCTGTTGGCCAGGTTGGTCTCCAACTCCTGACCTTGTGATCTGTCTGCCTCAGCCTCCCAAAGTGCTGGGATTACAGGCGTGAGCCACCACGCCCAGCCTTAGATATTACTTTCATGTGCCACTTCTTTTCTAGTCTCACTGTAATATGTTAGAAATATCTAATGAAGTACTAAGATGTGTGCCTTTAAGATTAGTGCCGCGAGTGTTTATCTGTCTTAGTATCTTCACTGCTTACCACCCTGTTTTGATAAAAGTCAAGAACTTTTATCAGATTTTTAGAATACTCTCCTGCCAGATTGCTGTATTTCTGCCCTTCTCCCCTGCAGTGTATCCTTAACATTGAATTCAAAGTGATCTATTTAAAGTGTGTCAGATCAAGTCACTTCTCTGGGCTCAAAACCCTGGAGCGTCTCCGCAGTTCACCCAGGGGAAGAGCCCAGAGTCCTTATGGTGGCTTGCAAGGGCCTGGGTTCTCTCCTGGTCACACCTTTCCTGTCCTCCTTGCCATGCAGTGGGCATCCCTCAGGGGCTTTGGCTCCAAGGTGCTCACCGCCGTGCTGTGCTATTCCTCCCTACGTCTCTAGTCTCACCTCCTTCCATCTCAGCTCAGGTTACCCCTTCTTGGCCAGCCCCAGCCACCCATTTAATTCTGCAGCCCGACACCCCAACCCCCAGTCTTTATTTTTTTTCTTCAGAGATGGGATCTTGCCCTGTCACTCAGGCTGGAGTACAGTGGCACAATCACAGTTCAGTGCAGCCTCCACCTCCCAGACTCAAGTGATCCTTCCTACCTCAGCCTCCCAAGTAGCTGGGACTATAGGCACATGCCACCACACCTGGCTAATGTTTAAATTTCTTTGTAGAGATGAGGTCTTGCCCTGTTGCCCAGGCTGGGCTCAAACTCCTGGACTGAAGCCATCCTCCCACCTTGGCCTCCCAAAG
Source organism: Colobus angolensis palliatus (assembly GCF_000951035.1). Classification (NCBI taxonomy): domain Eukaryota; kingdom Metazoa; phylum Chordata; class Mammalia; order Primates; family Cercopithecidae; genus Colobus; species Colobus angolensis. Next base: position 13,291,620 of record NW_012110918.1, read on the forward strand.
TGTTGGGATTACAGGTGTGAGCCATCATGCCTGACCTCTATCCCTGGTTCTTTCAGCCTGCTTCAAGGTTTCTTTTTTCCATAGCGCTTACTTATCTTTAATTTTCTTACTGTGTTTCTGGCTGATTGTCTCCTCTGTTAGACTCTGTTGAAAGCTTCCAAGGCCAGTACCTTTTTGTTCATGATGGAGAAGACTGTTGAGTGAGTATGTTGAATGAATGAAGCAAGAATGAAAATGAAGCTCCCTTTTTTTTTTTTTTGAGACGGAGTCTCGCTCTGTCATCCAGGCTGGAGTGCAGTGACGCAATCTCGGTTCATTGCAAGCTCTGCCTCCTGGGTTCACAGCATTCTCCTGCCTCAGCCTCCCGAGTAGCTGGGATTACAGGCGCCCACCACCATGCCTGGCTAATTTTTTGTATTTTTAGTAGAGATGGGATTTCACTGTGTTAGCCAGGATGATCTCGATCTCCTGACCTCGTGATCCACCCGCCTCAACCTCCCAAAGTGCTGGGATTATAGGCGTGAGCCACCGCACCTGGCCAAAGCTCTCCTTTTATAGTCATCTTTGAAATGTTTTTGAACAATTATTTGGATCTCTTCATGATTTAGAATGTGATTTTGGTCCTGATTTTGAACATGATTTTGGCATTTTTTTCCATCTGCTGTCTTTATGATAGTAGCATTATTAGTAAAGTAAGTGTTTCTTCTGGTTCCTGGTTAAACTGAGGAGCAGACAAATGATGTTCTGTTGTCAGTTCAGTCAGTGAGAGTGCTTTCTCTTTATCTGCAGGTTCACCCTGAAAATGAAGATTGGACCTGTTTTGAACAGTCTGCAAGTTTAGATATTAAATCTTTCTTTGGTTTTGAAAGTACTGTGGAAAAAATTGCAATGAAACAGTATACCAGCAACATTAAAAAAGTGAGTGTATCTTGGGATTTTATGGCAGAGGGTGGGCAGGAGTCTCTGAGATGACCCGTCTTTTTGGAAGGCTGGAGATGGGTTAGCGAAGGATTTGCAGCATTTCTTGGGTGGAAGACGCTGTGATCCCTACCCCCGCCTCATCTTTAGGTATAGGGGTTGAGATTGTGCTGGTTGCTGATGGGGGAAGGAGGTGCCTGTCGCTCCCTCTATGACACTGTCTGCCTGGAGTTGCTGAGAGAGGTAGAAGTTGGGGAGAGGCAGCAGCAGCTGGCACACAGCATCCAGGCCTTGCAGCAGGATCAGGAGGAGGCCTGGGGAGGTGCTTACCAGGCAGGCTGCTCCCCTTGGATTGTCAGTTCTTCCATGGAAGACCTTCCTTTCTCGTTTTTGTGCTGTTGCTCATCAGTTGTTATGGAATTGTGGTTTTGAAATCTATCCATGTGGGATTATGGAGTGGTTTTTGAAGGCTCTTTTTCAGGGTACTGTGTTGGAAAGAATTGAAATTGAGACAGAAATCATATATTGAGTACAAGTACCATAAATCAGCATTTAAAAATAGTCATATAAAAATTCCATCTCTTTAGATATTAGTTCCTAAACCTTGGAAAAGAACAAGTAAAATAAACAAAAACACAAAACCATTTGGCCTTTTTTTTTTTCTATTTATTTTGTAGCAATTCAGTTTTATTGGTGTTTAAAAAGCTTGTGAGGGACTGGGCGCACTGGCTCATGCCTATAGTCCCAGCACTTTGGGAGGCTGAGGTGGGCAGATTGCTTGAGCCCAGGAGTTCGAGACCAGCCTGGACAACATTGCGAAACCCCATATTTACAAAGAACACAAAAATTAGCCAGATGTGGTGGCACGTACCTGTAGTCCCAGCTACTGGGGAGGCTGAGGTAGGAGGATGGCTTGAGTCCAGGAGGTCAAGAGTACAGTGAGCTGTGATCATGCCACTGCGCTCCAGCCTGGGCCGCAAACCATCTTCCGTTGGCTAGAAAAAAAGAAGAATCTTGGGAGGGATGAATGATTTGAATATTGAATATATACTCACCTTTAAATTGCTTTTGTTTTAAAGGGAAAGGAAATCATTGAATACTACCTTCGCCAGTTGGAAGAAGAAGGCATAACCTTTGTGCCCCGTTGGACTCCGCCTTCCATCACACCCTGTTCAGAGACATCTTTGTCATCCTGCAAGAAACAAGCAGCGGCCATGGCCGTCGTCATCCCAGATGCTGCCCTCAAGGAGGGGCTGAGTGGTGATGCCCTCAGCAGCCCCAGTGCACCTGAGCCCGTGGTGGGCACACCTGACGGTGGGTCTGGCAGGGACTTCATCCCGAGAGCAAGGCTAGGGAAGTCAGCATTGCCATTTTCTCTGTTTGCTCTGCCTGTTCCCGCTTCCTTGGAACATTAGATAACTCATAAAGAAAAGACCCATTTTTCATTTCTGGCCCTTGTCCTCTAACTTATGTAACACATTCATTTTACTTTTCGTTAGATTTTTTGTTAATAGGTCGGAAGGGTTACATCAAGTTATTTTTATTCTTTTATAGATACCGGAAGGTGTTTGTTTGTTTGTTTAAGAAGTGGAGTCTCACTGTGTTGCCCAGGATGGTCTTGAACTCCTGGGCTCAATCAATCCTTCTGCCTCGGCCTCCCAAAGTGCTGGGATTATAGGTGTGAGCCACCACGCCTGGCCTAAGGAAGGAATTTATTTGTTTGTTTGTTTATTTATTTTTGAGACGGAGTCTTGCTCTGTTGCTCAGGCTGGAGTGCAGTGGTGTGATCTTGGCTCACTGCAACCTCCATCTCCCAGGTTCAAGTGATTCTCCTGCCTCAGCCTCCCGAGTAGCTAGGACCACAGGCATGTGCCACCACGCCCGACTAATTTTTGTTTTTTGTGGTTTTTTTTGAGATGGAGTCTTGCTCTGTCACCCAGGCTGGACTGCAGTGGTGCGATCTGAGCTCAGTGCAACCTTCGCCTCCCGGGTTCAAGTGATTCGCCTGCCTCAGCCTCTTGAGTAGCTGGCATTTTAGGCATGCACCACCACGCCTGGCTAATTTTTATATTCGTAGTAGAGATGGGGTTTCACCATGTTGGCCAGGCTGGTCTTGAACTCCTGATCTCAGGTGATCTGCACACCTCAGCCTCCTGAGTAGCTGGGATTACAGGCGTGAGCCACCAGATTTCTTACATTCTTGAACACAGTAGCTCTATTCAAAATAGATTTAGATTTCCTGGATTTTTTTTTTTTTATAAATTTTATGTCTTGTGAGTCCTTTTTGTGTTATGTTCCTCTTGAAATTAAAACAGTCATTAATATCTCTTATAGTCACGAATAGTATTGTGATTTGGCACTAGAGGTAACTCAGTGGTAATAAGGGAAAGATAATTGAGTCAGAAAGTTGACCTGTGGTTTAGTCAGTGATTGATCTCAAAGCCTGTCCCTAGAGTCCTCTAGGGTATCTGATTTACATCTGCCATCTCTGCGGTTTCATTTGCCTCTAAGACTCTAGGACCACACGTTAACTCCACTGAGCAGGAAGACTTTGGGAGCCTAAAGCTCCAGTGTTTTTGTTGTAAATAAATGTCATTTACATTCCAGACAAACTAGATGCCGACTACATCAAGAGATACCTGGGCGATTTGACTCCGCTGCAGGAGAGCTGCCTCATTAGACTTCGCCAGTGGCTCCAGGAGACCCACAAGGGCAAAGTGAGTGTCGGCACCACGGCCAACGTGCAGGGCCAGAACTGTGTGAAATCATGGAATCTCTTCCTGCTCATGGTCACCAAGAGTAATATTCCCAACTTCCACAGCTGGGAAGGTTTCTTCCAGTTTAGAAGTCATTGAATTTGTGTCTCTGTGGAATCTAAGTCCTTCATAGCAAGTTAATAATTCATGACTGACTACATTTTTCTAGACTTTACAGAGCGAGGTCTGGCTACAAACAGTGTCACATCACAAAGCAACATGTGTTCCAAGTATTCATACGTTCAAATTTTCAGAAGGTGTAAAAAGAGTTCAGGGATTTATCAGAGATCAGAAATGTTTGAGCTTTAATTTTCAGGTTTTTGGTGAAATTTTGGCCTCATAAAGGTGTAGATTTTTATGGTAAGCCTTTTGTAGTGAGCGGAGCCTGGTATGTATCTAGCAAGTTATTGGCATTTTTTAGTAAAAGGAAACTAGGCGTGACTTATAGTCGGCCTGATCTCTAATTCTGTCAGCCTGGTTACTACAGAACAAATAAGTGAGTGCAGTTGAATACCAGTCATCAAGAAAACCACTGCAGTAATGATGGCCACCATTTGTTGTCTACCTACTGTGTATTAGACACTGTTTTCAGGCCTTTATTCCGTCCTTCCAGCAGCTCTCTGTGGTGGTGTTTTTTCACTGGTTTTACACGTGAGGAAACTGGGGCAGAGAGAAGTGAAGTAACCTGCCTGAGGTCTCACAGCCAGCTAGTGGTGGGGTCAGGATTTGAGCCCAGGCCATTTTGTTCCAGAACCTACATTCTTACCCACTTCCACGTAACTGTGGTCCTTTCTGAGTGAAGATAATGCCACATCAGTAGGCCACATGCTTTTGAGTTATTTCCCAGGAGTTGGGGTCGTGAGTAGCTCATGTTCCCACGCCCTTCTCGTTCTCCTGATGGACCAGCCTCTGAGTTGGTAAGCACATGGCCACGGAGGAAGACACTTAGCCCACGCGACACTCAGAATACGACCTTGGTCTTGTTCTTCATTCAGGGAGGCCAACCTGTTGATTGACAGTAATGGAATCTGGAGAAGATTCCTGTATGTTAGTCAGCAATACCGCCACATCATGAAAACCCAGCATGCTTTTTTGTATTCTTTTTCTGTGGTTTTTAATTAAGTCTTATGATCAGTCATAAAATTTAACTTTGTGTATATCTCCTCTACTTTAATCTTTCTAATAAGTTGGCAAAAGCACCATTGCCAATCACATAGATACATGGTAGTTCTACAGTTTTATGTTTTTGAATTTTTTTTTTTTTTTATACAGAGTCTTGCTCCATCACCCAGGCTGGTGCAGTCTTGGGTCACTACAACCTCTGCCTCCCAGGTTCAGGCTATTCTCCTGCCTCAGCCTCTTGAGAGCTGGGATTAGCTCTGCCACCTATTCCTGGCTAAGTTTTGTATTTTTAGTAGAGAACAGGGTTTCACCATATTGGCCAGGCTGGTCTCGAACTCCTGACCTCAAGTGATCCACCTGCCTTAACCTTCCAAAGTGCTGGGATTACAGGTGTGAGCCACTGGGCCCAGTCTCGAATGACTTTTTAAAGACAATGCTAAATTATGACTTAGTCTGACTTAAGTAGTAAAGAATTCAAAAGTAAAGTTTAACTTGCTACTATTTCTTGTCATACTGACTTTTAAAAGCATCTGACCTTATAGATTATCTATAAAATGTGAGAAGTGTTAAATATTCCTTATTTGATATTACACATAAACTATACTAAAATGCCTTTTAATAAGTAAAGGGAACCATTTTGGATACAGGAAATTCTAATTAGATTGGCATAGTTAAGGCCAGAAATATAAAGGAAATATTGCTGCTTTATCTTCAGCCTTTGCCTTTAAGAGGCAAATAAATACAAAATGCAGGTGAGTCTTGCTTGATTCTGAGACAGTGAAGGGATTTCCTCGGTATTTAAATAGTCATATAGCCAGTTATGTAACCCAAATATAAAACCAATCTCCAATAGGTTTTACGATGGCATTTATGATCTTTGTGAAAGTTGAACGTTACTAGTGAAGTCTAATCGTGTCTTTAGAAGGGGAACGCAGTGTAGCATTACTGAATCAGAATTATTAAAATTCAAAAACCGAACATAGGCCTTTAACCACCAGCCAGCGTTAGTTAAATCAGGATTGCCCAACAAAAATATTCTGATGATCGTTCATGATCTGAATTCTGGTGTATGAGATCTAGTAAATTATGATACACATTAAAAAGTCATGACATTTCTGTTTTCTAATAAGGCAGTGACCAATGACTACTCATTAGTAGCTTTTTTGAGATAAACTTTCAAGTCTGCCCTTTCTGTCTTCTTCTTTTTTTTTTTTTGAGATGGAGTTTCGCTCTTGTTCCCCAGGCTGAAGTGCAATAGTGCGATCTCATCTCACTGCATCCTCTGCCTCCTGGGTTCAAACGATTCTCCTGCTTTAGCCTCCCAAGTAGCTGGGACTACAGGTGTGCACCACCACACCCGGCTAATTTTGTTCTTTTAGTAGAGACAGGGTTTCTCCATGTTGGTCAGGCTGGTCTTGAACTCCTGACCTCAAGTGATCCGCCTGCCTCAGCCTCCCAAAGTGCTGGGATTACAGGCATGAGCCACCACACCCGGCCAGTGAAGACCATTTTTGTTCCAGGGATTCTCCAAATACCCCATCAGTGTGTCCTCACTCCAGGTGATGCCTTTGTGCTTATTGGCATCTGTATATAAGAGAATCCAACAATGTGACCTGTCTTCTGCCTGGAGAGACTGTGGAGATGTGGCCCAGTCTTGTGCTCGCTTCCCTTTTCCGTGGTGTGGCACTGGGCACCCTTCGGAACAAAAATCTTGCCTTTCTCAACATCATCCATGTTTAATTCTCTTTTGTCGCTGGCACTATGAAGGTTTCCATTCAGAAGCCAGGTGTCCTGCTCTCTCTTTATTCTGACTTTTTATTTAAATGCAGTATGTGTACAGAAAAGTACACAGATCATAGTCATTCATAGATCCGTTCATAGAATTGAAGCATTTGATGTTTAGGGAGTTATTTATGCCTTCGCTCTACTTTGAAGAAACTAAAATGAAATACCATAACGATTATTCAAACTGAAATGCTGATTTTCTCTAGAGCAGTAAGGGAGATTTTTCTGGTACCAGCTTAAATAGTATAATAATGCAGCTCACTGTTGATTAAAAGTGGGAGTTTTAGACCTGGTGGCTCATGCCTGTAATCCCAACACTTTGGGAGGCCAAGGCAGGAGGATCGCTTGAGCTCAGAAGTTTGAGACCAGCCTGGGCAATGTGGGGAAACCACATCTCTACAAATACAAAACTTAGCTGGGTGTGGTGGCGTGTGCCTGTGGTCCCAGCTACTCAGGAGGCTGAGGTGGGAGGATTGCCTAAGCCCAGGAGTTGGGGGCTGCAGTGAGCTGAGATCATGCCACAACACTCCAGTCTGGGTGACAGAATGAGAGACCCTGTCTGCAAAAGAAAAGTGGAAATTTTAGGGTCTTACTCCCTTAGCAACTTTTTTTAGTGCAGTTAATGTGATCTTGGCTCACTGCAGCCTGCACCTCCCAGATTCAAGTGATCCTCCTGCCTCAGCCTCTGAGTAGCTGGGATTACAGGCATGCACCACCATGCCTGGTTGATTTTTGTAGTTTTAGTAGAGATGGGGTTTCACCATATTGGCCAGGCTGGTCTCGAACTCCTGAGCTCAAGTGATCCACCCACCTCGGCCTCCCAAAGTTCCCTTCGCAACTGTTAACGTTGCTTAGAAACGTCTTTTTCTCTTAACAGATTCCAAAAGATGAGCATATTCTTCGGTTCCTCCGTGCGCGGGATTTTAATATTGACAAAGCCAGAGAGATCATGTGTCAGTCTTTGACGTGGAGAAAGCAGCACCAGGTAGACTACATTCTTGAAACCTGGACCCCTCCTCAGGTCCTTCAGGATTACTACGCGGGAGGCTGGCATCATCACGACAAAGGTACCGGATGGAGTTGAAACTGTGTTTCCGTCATTGTCTTGATGTGTGGTTGAAGATGTCTTCCAAGGCCTCCTTCCCTGGAGTTGAGTGGGGCCCCCTGAGTGCATCGTTTCTCCTCACTCTGAGAATTTGGCACCTTCCCCAAGTTGAACAGACTGATAACGCTTCCCCGCGGGCACACTCCCATCCCGCCCTGGGCAGGCAGGAAGGGCCTGGGACTGCTCTTTCCTCATGGACGCTCGTCATCCTTGGGCAAATGACTTGACTTCCTCGGTGCAGTACGGTTTGTTTTGACCTATTAAAAAGGCAGCAGTGTTTTCAGTAGTGCAGTGTTAACAAAGGGACTTTTCAATGACCTAAACCCTATGAGAGCTTAAAAAGGTTCAGCCAGGTTTTCTACATCACAGCCGTGAGCACTTCAGTTCTGCTTTGGGAGTAAGGCCTGGATGAAGGGTGGTGATGTACCTAAAATGAAGAGTGGTTTAAATGAGAACCATGAAACACAGTTCCCCAAATGCCTTCCATACCCTGCCTTGCAGGAAGACCTCACTGTCAAAACTACGCTCTCTTTCCTGAGCCACAGTTTGAGAGCTGGGCAGGGTGGAATTGGAAGCATCAGTGGGAGGGAAGCACTGTAGAACTGGCTTTTTCCCTGTAAGCAAGTCCTTTCGGAGGACTTGCTCAAAGCTCTGCTTTGTCTGGAATTACCAATTCATGTTTTGTATTTCTCCAGGTTAATTGTAACTTTATTAATTTTTACTGGAAACATAATATGTATATTTATATTATTCCACTTTGTTATAGGCCTGCCGGTAGTCATTGACCAATGTGTCTTTTTTTTTTGAAACAGAGTCTGGCTCTGTCGTCCAGGCTGGAGTCCAGTGGCAAGATCTCAGCTCACTGCAAGCTCCACCTTCCAGGTTCAAGCAATTCTCCCGCCTCAGCCTCCTGAGTA
>NW_012110918.1:13301192-13319137 GCF_000951035.1 Colobus angolensis palliatus
TACTAAAAATGCAAAAATTAGCTGGGTGTGGTGGCACATGCCTGTAGTCCCAGCTACTCAGGAGGCTGAGGCAGGATAATTGCTTGAACCTGGGAGGTGGAGATTGCAGTGAGCCGAGATCGTGCCAATGCAGTCCAGTCTGGCAACAGAGCAAGACTTCGTCTCAAAAAAAAAGAAAAAAGGAGGCCCAGCACAGTGGCTCATGGCTGAAATCCTAGCACTTTGGGAGGCCGAGGTGGGTGGATTGCCCGAACTCAGGAGTTCGAGATCAGCCTGGGCAACACGGTGAAACCCCATCTCTAGTAAAATACAAAAAATTAGCCGGGCGTGGCAGCGTGCACCTGTAGTTCCAGCTACTTGGGAGGCTGAGGCAGGAGAATCGCTTGAACCTGGAGGCAGAGGTTGCAGTGAGCCGAGATCATGCCACTGCCCTCCAGCTTGGGCAACACAGAGAGACTCCGTCTCCAAAAAAAAAAAAAAAAAAAAAAAAAGAGTAGAGCCAACACAGGCTGTCTGGTGGGGTTTTAAGGATTTTTAGAATGTTCTCATTTATCTTGGTCCTTAGAGTGGGAATTGAGGGAAGCTGGCTTTTAAAAATCTTGCATTCAGTTTTTAGTAATCTGTGACATGAAAAAAATGATTTTCTAAAAAAGAAAATTTTAAAAGTACTCTGTTGTCATAGCAGAAGTGTCTGGATAGTTTGATGTTCCCTTGCTGTTGAAAATCAGAGCTCTTGGGCAGCCCCAGTTGTTCAAGGTGAACCCAGCTTGTGGGCAGTTGTTCAGACTGAGCCCAGCCTATAGGCAGCTCGAGCTGAGCTCCAGCCGGATTCCCCTCATCCCAGCACAGCCTTCTATTTCCAGGACCCTGCACAGCTACTCTGTCAGTTGGTTTTTGTTTTTCTCATTTACAACTTTTTGGGGTAAATATTGGACACACACCCCCCATCACACACATGAATCAGTTGCTGCTTCTAAGAGTCAGAAAGATCTTCAAGTACTCGTAGAACACAGGCGAACGCATTTCCCTGTTAAGGGTCTTAGAGTTGTATCCTCAGTTTCAACTGGGATGGTGCCGATAACTCATTCCTCCCCTCCTCTGCAGATGGGCGGCCCCTCTACGTGCTCAGGCTGGGGCAGATGGACACCAAAGGCTTGGTGAGAGCGCTCGGGGAGGAAGCCCTGCTGAGATACGTAAGTGCGCGGCTGTGAGACTCCAGGCTCCACTGTGGCGTCACTTTCTTTCTCTGCCAGTGGGATTGGGGTGTTAACCAGCCTGTTAAAACAAACACGAATTGCTTTTGTAGTTAGAACTGAAAATACATTAATATCATCTTAAAATTTCAAAAGAAGACAAGAAGTTATAAAAGTGTCTCTCACAGTGGAAGCATCAGCGCGGCAGTCAGGTCTCCCCCGAGGTGCCTGTGTAGCAGCGGTTCTCAGTCTTTTCGTTCACTGCCACATGGAATTGCCCTCTCCTGGGACGCCACTCACAGCAGACCTCTTGATAGCTTTCTTTCCACTGGCCCTTAACGCGAGCTTTTGGCATCTTTCTCTAGACCGTCCTGAATGCCTGCCGACTCCAGCCAGGCCCCACTCTGCTGCTGCTGCCATTGGCAGCGGTGCGTCCGCCTCGCAGAGAAGAAGATGGTCCTTCAATTTGAAAACAAACAGAAGGCCGGGCGCGGTGGCTCAAGCCTGTAATCCCAGCACTTTGGGAGGCCGAGACGGGCGGATCATGAGGTCAGGAGATCGAGACCATCCTGGCTAACACGGTGAAACCCCGTCTCTACTAAAAATACAAAAAAAACTAGCCGGGCGAGGTGGCGGCGCCTGTAGTCCCAGCTACTCGGGAGGCTGAGGCAGGAGAATGGCGTGAACCCAGGAGGCGGAGCTTGCAGTGAGCTGAGATCCGGCCACTGCACTCCAGCCCAGGCAACAGAGCGAGACTCCGCCTCAAAAAAAAAAAGAAAACAAACAGAAACGAAAAAGGCACATTTATAACCCCATTATCCTGAAATACGCACTTTTGACTTTATTTTTTATTATGTTGAGATGGAGTTTCACTCTTGTTTCCCAGGCTGGAGTGCAATGGTGTGATCTTGGCTCACTGCAGCCTCCGCCTCCCAGGTTCAAGTGATTCTCCTGTCTCAGCCTGCTGAGTAGCTGGGATTTCAGGTGCCTGCCACCATGTCCAGCTAATTTTTTTTGTATTTTTAGTGGAGACAGGGTTTCACCATGTTGGCCAGGCTGGTCTCGAACTCCTGACCTCAGGTGATCCTCCCGCCTCGGCCTCCCAAAGTGCTGGGATTACAGGCATGAGCTCCCCACTGCCTGGCCGGCTTTTTTTTTTTTTTTTTTTTTTAGAGAGACATGGTCTGACTCTGTTGCCGAGGCTGGGGTGCAGTGTCTATTCCTGGGTGTGATCACGACTCACTGCAGCTTCAAACTCCTGTCCTCAAGCGGTCCTCCCACCTCAGCCTCCTGAGTAGCTGGGACTACAAACACCACCACTGAGCCTGGCTCACTGTTGGTGTTCCCTTGTGTATTGTTAGTCTGCCCCCACCACCATGTGTGTTTATATATCCCCACATGCACACGATCACACATAGAAATGGGGATGGTCTTCATCTACAGGGGAAGGGTTGGTTAACCTAAAGCAAAGGATCGCTTGAGCCATGCCTTACGTCTGTTCTAAGGCTGCCTTTTCTCTTGGCTGCCACGTGTGGTATCAGAGTGTTCCCACACTCACAGACGCCCATCTGCTGTTCCCCTGCGTGTGTTCTGAAGACAGAGCCCCAGAGCCAGGCCCCTGCTCATCTGGGGATTCCTCTACGCTTCACTTCGGACAGCCGTTACCTTTGATTTGCCGCACACGACAGTGTTTGTTCTGTCAGAAGTGAAATATTTTTGTTGGTGGTGATGTGTTTAGTTAGCGCATGTGAATGTGTAAGAAGATCTGCATAGGTCACTTTTTGGTTGACACACTCATCTGTAATACGCTGTTAGTGTTCCTCTTCCATAGCTGGACGGGGTAGTTTTAGCCTCAGACTAATCATGGACAATTTTCATGCCCTTTCGTATGTAGGTTCTCTCCATAAATGAAGAAGGGCTAAGGCGATGCGAAGAGAATACAAAAGTTTTCGGTCGGCCTATCAGGTAGATGTGGGATTTTGTTTTTCCTTTCAACTTACTGAGAAAATGCATTAAATATTTCTAGTTGATTTTTGGAATTAAAATCTGCTTATTATTTTCCAGGGTGCTCTAAAAGGTAGAAAAGAGGTGAACATGTAATATGCCAGTGACAAGGGACAGAACAGTTAGGGTTTTTTGACCCCCGGCGTTGCTGTCACGTCAGCCTGAGTGGGTTGGCCTGTCTGCTTAGTCTCGCGGGCCGTGGGAGCCCAGGGCTGCAGGTCGTTTGCTTGTTTTTGCCTCCCCTCCCGACTCAGATGACTCTGTGTTCGTAAACCAAGCTTTAAGTTATAGTAACGAGTTCTGAAAATGTTCAGTGGTTCAAAGGTTGACATTGATAAGGGGTGTAGATGGTTCACTGGGATGTAAGTTCCATGAGAACAGGGATTTTGAGGGCCTTTTGCTGATTGCCGTATTCTCAGCTCCTGAGACAGCGCTTGTCTGTCTCTCTCTTTCTCTCTCTCTCTCTGTTGAAGCATAGCCCACTGCAGTTCAGACACAATATGTGTTAAAATACCAGCTGTGTGCCCTGTTGATGGCAGGTTAGGGGGGCGGTTTAGCCTGTCAAGGACAGCACACTGTGGCTTTGCGTGCCGGCTCACTGAGCATATCTGAGAGAGCTTTTCATGCATTATCAATCAGCCTTAATTGCAGTTTCAGGCCCTGGTCCTGCCACACTGATCCTGTGTGTCTTGTACAAGTAGATATAAACAGAGTTCATAGCACTAGAATTTTAAAAAACTGATTATGATGTATTTGGAAATAGCTATAAATGACCAAAAAGGAAAAAAAATAAGAAGACGTAGTTTGCTAAGTGTGCTGTCTGTCGAATGAAACACATCTCTGCACAACCGCAGCTCGTGGACCTGCCTGGTGGACTTGGAAGGGCTGAACATGCGCCACCTGTGGAGACCTGGTGTGAAAGCCCTGCTGCGGATCATCGAGGTGGTGGAGGCCAACTACCCGGAGACGCTGGGCCGCCTTCTCATCCTGCGGGCGCCCAGGGTGTTTCCCGTGCTCTGGACGCTGGTGCGTTGAGATGCTTTTTGCAGTAACTGTGAGCCATTTGGAAAGCAGACACGCATGCATTCATGTATGTGTGTCTGTGACCTAAAGTCTTAACTACTTAGGAAAAAAGCATGCAAAGCTGTAAGATTTCTCAAATTGTTTAAGAAAGGGGAAAAACAAAATTTGAGTGTCCTAATGCCATGCAACTAGACTTTACAGAAGAAGTATATAAACTTGAATTTCCTCCCCCCACCCTCCCACTCAGAATACCACATTGTCATTTTAATCTTGGACACTCAGGCAGCAGAGAAATGTGACTGCGTGGTCTTCTCCCTCTCACAGGTTAGTCCGTTCATTGATGACAACACCAGAAGGAAATTCCTCATTTATGCAGGAAATGACTACCAGGGTCCTGGAGGCCTGCTGGATTACATCGACAAAGAGATTATTCCAGATTTCCTGAGTGGAGAGTGCATGGTATGTCTTGAGGCGAGAAACTGCACATTTGGCCCCTTTTGCAGGTGGGAGAGGTCGGTGTTGATTTGCACAAATGATTTGCAGAACTTCCAGTCATTTGGATGTTTTGTTTTTGTTTTGTTTCTTTTGGCCGCCATTTCTCTGATCCAGGGTTAAGTTAAAGAGAACCATTTAATTAATTGTTGATACTGTACATTTCTTCATTGTTAAATAAAAATGAGAATTTGTTGTAGAATATAATACAATTGTAGCTTGCTTTATTCATACGGCTTTGTGTGAATCAGATCTTTAAACCATTTTAGAGGAGCTGTCATATTTTTTAAAATACTATTAAAAAATTGAATGTTCTCAAAATGTCCCACCTGCCCCTCCCCCTCCTTGTTTTTTTAATGGAGACGGGGTCCGGCTCTGTCACCCAGGCTGGAGTGCAGTGGCACAATCACAGCTCACTGCAGCCTGACTTCGTGGGCTCAGGTGATCCTCCCACCTCAGCCACCCAAGTAGCTGGGACTATAGGCTGCACCACCATACCTAGCTAATTTTTTGTAGAGACAGAGTCTCACTATATTGCCCCAGGCTGGATGACGTTTTGTTTTGTTTTGTTTTGTTTGAGATGGGGTCTCGCTCTGTTGCACAGGCTGGAGTGCAGTGGCACGATCTCAGCTCACTGCAGCCTCTGCCTCCCAGATTCAAGCGATTCTTCAGCCTCAGCCTCAGCCTCTGGAGTAGCTGGGATTACAGACGTGTGCCACTACCCACAGCTAATTCTTGTATTTTTAGTAGAGACAGGGTTTCACCATGTTGGCCAGGCTGGTCTCAAACTGCTGACCTCAAGTAATCCGCCCACCTCGACCTCCCAAAGTGCTGGGATTACAGGCATGAGCCACCACGCCTGGCCTGGATAACATCTTTAAAGTAAAAAAACGAAGGGAAGTGGTTCTCAACATATGTTTGGGGTTTTTAATACACTGAGTTGCTGGGTAACGAAGCAGAGGCCTCCTCTCCTTCACCCTGTATTCAGAGAAGCTCAGAACCTGGGGTCCTTGTAGGCTTCTAGCCTGTGGTGCACAGTTGTGGCGTGGGAGCATTGCGGAAGCCAAAGCCTGTAGAAGTCCCAGTGACTTGTCCATGGCACACTGTGGCGGCTGAACTCACGGGGGGTGAAGCTTCTTATCAGAAGGGCTCTCTAGTCATCCTTCATATAAAGTTACCCGTTAGAGATGTGTACCCACTGGGTTTGACTCAGGTATTTAGCTAATGAATTGGACATTCAAGGGACTTTGGACTTTCTGAATGGTTAGAGAAATTTAGAAAACGAATTTAGCTTTCCTTCATCAGTTCCACTTTAAGGAAATTACGGGCATCATCACAGTGCAATGCAAAGAGCAAGTAAGTTACAGTAAAAGTTACAGGACCAGAATTTAGCAAGTGCCTGTGAGGTTAAACTGCAGGCTCAGGTTTGTAGAAACCTCTGAACTCCTTTCATATGAGCTAGCCGTCCTGTGTTGTTGCTGTTTCCAATTATGACACAAAGAATTGAGCCGGAGCACAAGGAGACCTGCCTCACCGCCAGTCGCACCTGTTTGTCACATGCCGACCTCCGTAGTGTGTTCGTAATGCTGAGCGTCTCTGTGGTTAATTGAGCTGTCCAAAAACTCGGGCCTTCTAAGACTTCTTCACCACTCTCCTGAGCTGCTGCTGTTCAGGCTGGTAGTTGAAAGGAGGTTGTTCACTTCTGCTCTCTGGTGGCTAGAGGTTACTAACCAGGGGTCAGTCTGGTATTTTTCCAACACGACATCGCTGCTTTGACACTTTGCAGGCTGAAGACTGAAGTGTTTCTTTTCTATGTAGTTGCTTCCCAAGGCTAATAGAAAGGAGGTCTTCGATTTTATGAACTTTACTGTGGAGTCATTGTATAAAGGTCAATTAGGAGATTTATGATATGTACAAATTCTAATTCAACTTGTTTCAGGCAAATTCAAAAGAAGTTCTTCATTAGTTTTTGGCTGGTGTTATAGACCAGTCATTTGACTTCAGACACAAAACATTATTCATTGATTCTACATCTTGACTATAATTTCCTATCATAAAAATGATGCCTGTGGCTATTGAGAGCAAAACTCTTTTCTTAAAGTAATACTCTTCCTTTACAGGGCATTATAAAGACGCTAGTGCTTCTGTGAGCCAGTTTAGTAACTGGGGGCAGTGCCTCAAGCGTGTTAGTAGGAATTCTGTGCTACTTCAGCTTCAGCTTGTTCCTGTTGATGCAAAGTAAAACACATGTATTTAAGTGGTTTTTAAAAACATATTGCTCAGCAGTGCAGAGTATTTTACGACCCTGCCAGTGTTTTCCATTTTCTCAGCAACTTCCAGGAGTTAAGCGCAGGGGGATGGTGCTGGCTGGCGTGTCTGGGTTTCGTGGGGTTGGTTTGTGTTTGCACAGGTTTCACCACTGTGTTTCTGCTTCCAGTGTGAAGTGCCAGAGGGCGGACTGGTCCCCAAATCTCTGTACCGGACTGCGGAGGAGCTGGAGAACGAAGACCTCAAGCTCTGGACTGAGACCATCTACCAGTCTGCAAGTGTCTTCAAAGGAGCCCCGCACGAGGTAAGTCCTCCACCTTCCTGCACCTGGGCGGGCCCTTCCTCAGCAGAGAGCCGGGCCCTGGCAGGGCTTCCTGGCAGCCTGTCTTTCAGAAAAGTCCAGTTGTTTTTCTGCTCTTTGTCTTTAGGCTTTTGTTGACACTCGATACTTAGTTTCAGTAAATGTCAACATGGAAGAGCCATCTCTCTCAGAATAGAAACTAGCAGTGCTTGATCAGAGTGCCTGGAAAGGAAATTGGATCTCTTGACCTCCATTTTACTAAAGCCACCAAACACAGATAGGAATAGCTAATCTTTCCTTGTTGGAGCACTTAACTGGTGAAATTAGTTTATTTCATGGTTATATTGAACAGGCTTCATTTGCTACTTTTTCTTTTCTTTCTTTTTTTTTTTCTTAAGACAGAGTTTCACTCTGTCGTCCAGGCTGAAGTGCAATGGCGCGATCTTGGCTCATTGCAACCTTCGCCTCCCGGGTTCAAGCAATTCTCCTGCCTCAGCCTCCCAAGTAGCTGGGATTACAGGCACCCGCCACCACACCCAGCTAAGTTTTGTATTTTTAGTAGAGGAGAGGTTTCACCATGTTGGCCAGGCTGGTCTCGAACGCCTGATCTCAGGTAATCCACCCACTTCAGCCTCCCAAAGTGCTGGGTTTACAGGTGTGAGCCACTGTGCCTGGCCCATTTGCTACTTTTTCTTGACTGGGTTTTGGTTATTTATAGGTATTTTGGGAATTTTCCTGTTTCTGTAAAAGTCTAATGGAGCAAGGAGCATGTTCCCGTGTTCCTTTCTTGCTGTCACTTTGGTAGAGAAGCAGGGGCATTCCGCGTTCCTGTGCACACCGTATGTCTGTCCTGTAGCATCACGAGTGACCTGAAGCAGGAGGGGCCTGCACCGGAATCTCCCTTCTCAGCCAGGTCAAGTTCGTGGCCCAGAGTTGTTGGAGAGGACAGTGACGCTCTGTGCAGAGCAGGTTTTCGGTGAGGATGTGGTGCTGGCTTGGGCAATGGTGCTGGCCAGGAGCTGACTGCGGCCTGCTTCCTGCCGTGGTGGCACCTGGATCAGCCATCTGCCAGTGGCTTCTGCTGGGGTGTCTTCCTGAGCAGCTCACCTGGTGCTTGCAGGGCAGGTGGATAAGGGAATGCTGTTGCCATGGTTTGAACAAGCAGAGACAGATTTGGTGTGCCTTACTTGGAGATACATACGTAGGGGAATCTCAGATTTCATAACGTCTTGAGGATTATCTGTATTCATTTCTTACCAGGAGGACAGGCTGCAGGGGCCGAGTCCTTGTTCCTTGTTTGTTAGGCACTATCACTCTTGTCCATGTTTCAAGAACCTGGGATGCAGTGTGTTTCGTGTGAATCGGGGGCATCATAAACATCCACATGGTAAAAACCTCACTTCTGCTTTGGCTATTAAATAAAGCACAGATCCGAGATGGTAGCAAACCTAAAGGAAGGCTGAAGCAGAGGCCCCACTGTGAATGCAGGAAAGAGGTGCCGTCAGCACGGGGGGGGGGGTCAAGGTCTCAGGATGGAGCTGCGTGAGGAGCCGCTTGGCTGAAGAGCAGGCTGTGCCACATAGTGCCACCTGCTGTTCTTAGGCAGGACTCTGGGACCTCACTGACTCTGCCATGGAAGGACATTCCGAAGTGATTTCAGTGGTGAGGTGGCAGTGGCAGGATTGAAAGGGAGCCCGGCTTGTGGAGCAGCCACTTACCGAAGGGCACAGCAGGCGGCGTGCAGTGAGTGGGCTGACGAGAGGGGCCGCGGCCTGGCTCTGCTGCTTCCTTAGGTGGAGTGTTCAGTGAGTGCAGAACTCTGGACAGCTGATTTTAATTCTCACGTCCCTCCCTCACTAATCTTTGAAACTGACTTTGATCATTCCCTGTGGGGAAGCTCTGTCGGCGCCGTGTCTAAGTTCAGTTTCCGATTGGTTCTCAGCACCCAGGGGGTTGACCGCCTCAACCCCACCTCTGCCATGCCAGAGGCTCATGCCACTCACCCAGCCTCGCCACTCTTCCCCCGTGCGAGCCTCACACGGGAGGCCTGGTTCCGTGCCCCTGCTTCCCGCTCGCTGGGAACGCTGTCCTCAGGCTCCCCCGCCTGCTGTTTCTTTAGCTCTCACCTTCTCCAGGGCCTTCTGTTCTCTCCAGCCCAGGGCAGTCATCTGAACCACTCATGTATGAGCTCACCGTGTGTGGTGTTACTAAGACCTGGCCTCTTAGAGTGTGTCTGAAGATGGTGTACGGGAGATCTCGGGCCTGTAGGTGCAGGTCACAAAGAGCACAGAGCTTGGTGCGTGACACGTAGCAGAATCCAGCGGTTGAATGGATGGTGGCGTGTGACTCTGGGGAAAGAGATCCGCCCGTACACATTCAGCCTTTTCCTCCCCAGCTTCAGCACCTGCACTCCGGAGCCCCTGGAGGGGACGGTGCACTGGCAGCACGTGGGCCTGGTGCTCGTGGATCGTGGCCGCCTGACGCTGTGTCTTTTTCAGATTCTCATTCAGATCGTGGATGCCTCGTCAGTTATCACTTGGGATTTCGACGTGTGCAAAGGGGACATTGTCTTTAACATCTATCACTCCAAGAGGTCGCCACAGCCAGCCAAAAAGGACTCCCTGGGAGCCCACAGCATCACCTCTCCAGGTGGGAACAACGTGCAGCTCATAGACAAAGTCTGGCAGCTAGGCCGCGACTACAGCATGGTGGAGTCGCCGCTGATCTGCAAAGAAGGAGAAAGCGTGCAGGTAAAACCTCACACGGGCAGACCGTGCATCTGTGACTCCGTGCGGCTGGTGATTCTGTCTTGAGTAGGAGTCTTTGCTTCGCTCCTTGAGCAGCCCTGTGTAGCTTTTGAGGCACTGCCTGTGGAGGAGCAGCTCGCCTGGAGGAGCAGAGGGACTCAGGAAGCCAAGTGGGTCTCACAGGAAAGAGTTCAGGCCTCGCAGTGGTTTTGGACAGAATCTGTGACTTTTCCCGAAAGCAGCATGTGACAGGAAGGGAAGGCATCGCACGCACAGACCCAGCTGGGCTTCAGAGGATTTTCCCCCCAGCCTCATTTCACTGGGTGGCATTTGTCTTTTTCAAAGGAAAATCGCCCTAAATAGAAGTAAGAGGGACAAGTATTTAGAGAACTATTATCTCTCATTACCAAACCTCCTAATTTGTTTCAAATGCTTTCAGTTCCCTTTTCACATTGTGGCTGGTTATTTTGGGTGCCTGTGCTCACAGTAGCCTTGGGGCGGGGGCGGGGGCGGGGGTTGCTTCTGGCCTTCATAATAGATGCATCATGTTGCTGCCTGTACAGTTTTCAGGGGTAAGCCTTGTCAGTGTTTCAGTAGTCTTAGAGGCAGAGTAAAAGAATACTTTGTCCATTTTAAAAACAATCCACAGCTAAGCTGTGTTACCACAGTCACGAATTTCAGAGAGAATGGAGAAAGAGCTTTCCGCGGATTGACGTCTCTCTCTGGGGTGACGCACCTTCAGCCCCGAACATGCTGGACGATTGGCAGCATGTCAGAGAAAGTGAGGCCGGGTCCAGGGAGGCTGTGCTGAGCCCTCCCTCCAGCATGAGCGCCACCAGCTCACCAGGCTCCTGCCTCCATAGGTGGGGTGGGCTGGGGTGGCCTCGTGAGGGCCACAGACATGGAGCTTGTCCCTCTGGGCTTCCCAGCACCCGGGAGTGACTACGCTCAGTAGAGGGAAGGACATTGTCAAACCTGCCGGTGAAGCAAAATAGGTTCTGAATCCCGTTGAGATAGTTCCTGTAGCTACATGAAATCCTAAAGACAATCCCCCTTGGCACTTGTCACAGCCTGTGGTGGGCCAGGGGTCGGAAACGAGTTGCCCTCAGCTGCCACTGCTCTACTTGTTCTAGGGTTCCCATGTGACCAGGTGGCCGGGCTTCTATATCCTGCAGTGGAAATTCCACAGCATGCCCGCGTGCGCTGCCAGCAGCCTGCCCCGGGTGGACGACGTGCTCGCATCCCTGCAGGTCTCTTCACACAAGTGTAAAGTGATGTACTACACCGAGGTGATCGGCTCGGAGGATTTCAGGTGCGGCCACTCTCCCACAGCAGGTGCTGCGGACGGCTCGGCGTGGTTGGAGGGGGGCTGCAGTCCCACGCCACGTGCAGGATCAGCAGTGGCGTCAGGTTTCGGGGATGCTCGGGGCACCAGGAGGGAGTGGCTTGGGGGTCATTTGTTGGCACTGTGACTCCCTGCATGTCTGCAGAGGGAGAGTGTCAGGGACAGAGCTGACTTTGCCTTTGCTTTCGCTCACGCTGCTGTCTGTGTGCAGGCTGTGGGAAGCCGGCCCCCCTGGGTGGGTTACTCAGGTCCATCCCCCGTTGGCAAGCACTGATGGGGTTGAGAAGTGAGCAGAGAGCAGGGTGGGCCACGAAGTCCAGCAGGCAGTGTGGGCAGGCGGGTGGTTGGCAGGGTGGTCCTCACGCCTCGCCCCTCCCTGTGCCATTACAGAGGTTCCATGACGAGCCTGGAGTCCAGCCACAGCGGCTTTTCCCAGCTGAGTGCCGCCACCACCTCCTCCAGCCAGTCCCACTCCAGCTCCATGATCTCCAGGTAGTGCACGCTGCCTGCACCTAGTGTGTGACGGCCGCCCCTCCTCGGACAGCCAGCCGCGCCCGCCCGCCCAGGGCGACATTGTACAGACTCCTCTCACCTCTAGATAGCAGATAGCTCTCAGATGGTAAATGTAGTCATTTGATCCCAAAACTACCTTGGCAGGTAGTTTTAACTCTGATCCTAACTTAACTCAGTAGCCATAGATTTTGTATACGTTGTGCACAAAATCAAACCAGAGCACAAGGGCTCTCTTGAAAGAAGAATAGTAGTTTCTATACCAATTAAAGGATTGACGTGGTCTCAGATGTTGATGCAAAAAATTTTTCCAACGAACTCCGCATTGTCCATTAATGAATGAATTCCAGTGACACCCTCCAGAGATGGCCCCTCCTCACCTGGGGCGGAAGCTGCCAGCTCGCTTCCCCCAAGATGCCTTGCAGCCCCCACACCTCCTGCCACAGTCGAGATGGTCTGTGGACTTAGGGCCAGCCCTTGAGGCCCTTTTCCTCTGCGGACTCAGAGGCCACCTGCGGAGCACCCCGTCCCAGGGCCAGACCCACCCACACCACCCACTGTCCTGAAGTGGGCCGGGGGCTCAGGAGGGGCTCTCGGGGACTCCTGGTGACTCTAGGAAAATGCTGCCATCGTTAAACGTCACTTTCTCTTTCCTCCTTTTCGAATCTTTTTGATACTTTTTAGAGCAGGAATTTTCTGTATGTGAACGTGGGTGGGGGGTTCGTTCCCTGTTTCCTTCCGCGCGTCGCCCTTCTCACCTGCAGTCAGTTCCCAGCCCAGTGTCGCCCATCTCCTCGGTGCCCTCTGGTGGCTCGTTGTCCTCAGAGCCCAGACAGTTCCAGCCGCTAGGAGGCCGTCTTGGAACCAGCAAGTCGCATTTGCCGCTTGACACTGTCCACGGGGTTTTATTAATAGCTAAGCAGCATCTCCCGCATCCACTTCAGGGTGGCTTGTGGCGTGTAGGAGCCCTGCTTCTGTGTACATGGGAATTGCGGACTCATGCGTGTGTGTGTGCATGTGCTGTGTGTGTGCATGTGTGCATGACAGTGGGGGTGCTGGGGGGACGGGGTGAGTAGAAACTTAGTTTGAGTAATGAAGGAGTCTTCAAAGAAGCAAATCAGAATATGGGATTTGTTTGCCTTTTATATTTTCTGTTTAATTCCTGATTTTAAAGCCTGCTCTATCTGGTACAGGCCCTTATTTTTTCAGCTTTTTATGGGAAAAGCAGGTTATTTGAGAATCTGTCCGGAAGTTGCATAGGGGATGGCCTCCACGATAAGGACATGGAACGTGTGTTTCTCTGTGCAGCAGAGGACGTGTTTGTCATGCCAAACCCCACGCGGCTGTCACCTGTGTGTGTGGTAGGCATGGAAATCCTGGTTGTGCCATCTCAGCGCCGCTCTGAAGGCACTGGGTGGGTGCTGTGTGACTGGAGAGCTGTGTGGAGGCTGTGTGCGCCCCGTGCAGGGATCAGGAGGGCGGGGGAGGGACCAAGCAGCCCTCTGGCCCGGCCGGGTCTGCCCTAGTGGCTGCCTGCACACTGTAGATGTCCTGGGGCCTCTGCTGTGATCACCTGCGTTTGGACCACGTTTGTGTGTTTGCTCTTAGAGATCGAGCTCCTCAGTGGCACCCGAAGCCTTGCTTCCGGAAAGCGCGGTAGGGTTAGTAGGTAGGGTTAGTAGGTCGGGTTAGTAGGTAGGGTTAGTAGTGCGTCTGTCCTGCTTCCACCCGGTGCTTCCTGTTCCCAAATCACAAGGACCTGAAGATGGTCCCTGCTTTCTCTTTCTTTCTCTCTTTCTCTGTGTCTCAGATGGCGATTTTGCTGACAGCTGCCAGGCAAATGCTTCACTCAACAATCCTCATGTGCCCAGAGACGTTTATGGAACTCTCTGAATGGCAGCCGCCCCTGCCCCTCCCAGGCTGAAGATCTGTTCTTTTTAAGTTGATTCGGGAGTGGCATTCTTTTCTCCCCAAAGAGTTTAGTGCATCGTGAAGAGCTCAAAGCACATGACGGCACAAATGCTTACTGGGTTTCCTCCCGAGTAATCCAGTCTCACTCCCCTTGTAAGGGAATTCTGGGGCAGCTATGGTTTGAGTATGCAGTTTGCATCATGTCTCTACTTTTAGGACCTTGCCACTCTTTTAAAACGCTGCTGTCATTTCCCGTTTCTTAGTACTAATGATTCTTTGATTTTCCCTCTATTACTTATGTCTTAATTCACTTTCCTTCCTAAATTTGTTATTTGCATATCAAATTCTGTAAATGTTTTGTAAACATATTACCTCACTTGGTAATACAATACTGATAGTCTTTAAAAGATTTTTTTATTGTTATCAATAATAAATGTGAACTGTTTAAAGAAAAGAATGTCTTTCTCTTATTGTGAAACACCAGTTTCCCTTGAATAGTTTGAAATTCTTAGGAGAATGTTAGAGATTGAAGAAAGCAGAGAGCTTCTGAAGCCAGAGCTTGTGTGGGATTGTCTCACAGGTGAGCGGTCCGTCCTCAGGTCACAGCCGTATGTTTGCTGATGCAGAAGCGAACCCAGTGTTTGTAATCCTCACTTCTCTAAGGAGACATGACGTGGTTTTTCTTAAACGCAGCCAGATAAGACATCACTGTGATGGGGCGATCCCTGCTGTGATGTTTCTGTTGTGATAAAAAGGATTGCTGTCATCAGGCACCTCCAAGAAAATAAAATAGGCAGGTGTGGACCTTTAGAAGCCTGGGTTACCTTATTTCCACTCCCCTGCCAGTCAGTGGGTCTTCCGGTCGTAACTCAGCGGGCAGAGCAGGCTGCTGGCTTGGTGAAGCGCAGGGCAGACCAGAAGGCAGCTCGGGGCAGCGTGCCAGGCTGCAGAAGCCAGTTCCTCCCCAACTGGGAACCACAGGATCATTGACTTTCCTAGTAGTCAGTCTGTCCTTGGTAGGACACAGCCGGGGGGTCTGGCTGGCACCTGGGTGGGAAGCAGGGGAGACCGAGGGTGCCCTCACTCCCATCCTGGGCCTGGGCTGTGAGTGTGTCCACAGGCAGTCAGGACCTTAGCTGTGCTGAAATTCAATGACTTAGCCAACCTGCGATGGAAGGAAGGAAGAGGCTTTTTACCTGGATTCCCTTGATGTCCTCATATTTCTGTGTCTGTTGTCAAGTTGGAGCTGCTGTTACCAAGCTTTTGGCTTGGCCATCCAGTTCTCAGGGTGGGAGCCAGAGGCAGCTTGGAAAGTCAGCGAGGGCCGTAGGATGGTAGCCCGTCTCCTGACCACCTTCAGAAAGGGCCACACGGAAATGGAGCATCTTGAACAGCAGTGTGTTTATATTAGGCCACCAAACCATTAGTAATGCGTTTGTTCTTTTTTTTTTTTTTTTTTTTTTTTTTTTTTGAGACGGAGTCTTGCTCTGTCACCCAGGCTGGAGTGCAGTGGCCGGATCTCAGCTCACTGCAAGCTCCGCCTCCCGGGTTTACGCCATTCTCCTGCCTCAGCCTCCCGAGTAGCTGGGACTACAGGCGCCCGCCACCTCGCCC
Source organism: Colobus angolensis palliatus (assembly GCF_000951035.1). Classification (NCBI taxonomy): domain Eukaryota; kingdom Metazoa; phylum Chordata; class Mammalia; order Primates; family Cercopithecidae; genus Colobus; species Colobus angolensis. The sequence continues at coordinate 13,316,601 of NW_012110918.1, forward strand.
GGCTATTTTTTGGTATTTTTTAGTAGAGACGGGGTTTCACCGTGTTAGCCAGGATGGTCTCGATCTCCTGACCTCGTGATCTGCCCGTCTCGGCCTCCCAAAGTGCTGGGATTACAGGCTTCAGCCACCGCGCCCGGCCGCGTTTGTTCTTTTTTGTTGTTGTGTTTTTGTTTCTGTTTTTTTTTTTAAACAGAGTCTTGCTGTCACCCAGGATGGAGTGCAGTGGTACAGTCTCGGCTCACTATAACCTCCATCTCTCAGGTTCAAGTGATTCTCCTGCTTCAGCCTCCTGAGTAGCTGTGGCTACAGGCATCCACCATCATGCCTGGCTAATTTTTGTATTTTTAGTAGAGATGGGTTTTTGCCATGTTGGCCAGGCTGGTCTCGAACTCCTGACCTCAAACGATCCACCCGCCTCGGCCTCCTAAAGTGCTGGGATTTCAGGCGTGAGCCACTGCACCCGGCCAATGTGATGATTCTTAAATGTATCATGTTTCCTTTAATACTCCATCTCTGCAGAACTTTGGCAGAGCCCAAACCGTAGGTTGTCTTCCAGTTCTTAAGTTGTGCTGGAGGCGTTCTTATTAATGTCATCATGAAACAAACCAGTTGGAATCAGTTTTGCTTGAAAAGTGAAGGCCTTGGAAAGCCAGGGATTCTGGGAAGATGGTAGTACAACTAGACTGCAAAACCCAAAACCTGTAGACAAGTGAATTGTCACTTTAAAATGGTTGAAATGGCAGCGTTTGTTACATATTTTGTAACCAATAATAGAGAAACCTATGGACATCATTTACAGCAAAACTAGGTGATAAAGTATCCCCATAAACCCCAAAGTAGAGGCGTGTTGGGGTAAACCACCGATAGTTGCCGGACCTACCAGACCCATCGGTTATCTGTGTCTGGAGGAGAACACAGAGGATACACGCACAATGTCTGATGGATGGGAGAGCAGAAGCCACGAGGCCCCATGAACCCCAGTGGGAGGCACATGAACCCCAGGGAAGGCCAGTGTGTGCTCAGCAGGTGACACGGACCAACTGGGCTGCACCTGGAGCCTGGGGACATGGAGGCCGTTGGGGAGAGGATAGGGTTGAGGGGAGCAGACCAGGCCCTGCCTCTGGACTCCCTGGACTGACGTGCCGGGTCTCACTTCTGGAAGGAACCTCATAGTGAGGAAATAAAGCATATTCCACCACTTGGAGTGAAACAAGTCTGTGCAAGTACCTGGGAGGGTCATGAGGGCAGCCATGAAAGCAGATGGGACGCGGTGTTTAAAACGTTTCACAAAACAACAGAGAGGGAGCACTGCAAAATTAGAGCAGCTTTCTTGAAGCACACTTCATTCTGAATGTTTATGAAATACTTTTCCATCAAAATGAGCATCAGGAAAGTAGCAGTCAAACCTGTAGAAGGCTCCAAGTGGGGAGTAGAGTAATACTCCCACCAACAATGAAAGCAAGCCAGAAAGGCATGCCTGCAAAACAGACCAAAGAAAACACATTTAAAAACTATTTTTGTTTTATTTTTATTTTGTATTTTATTTTATTTTTTATTTTTTGAGACGGAGTCTTGCTGTGTCGCCCAGGCTGGATGCAGTGGCGTGATCTCCACTCACTACAACCACCGCCTCCTGGGTTCAAGCAATTCTCCTGCCTCAGCCTCCCTAGTAGCTGGGACTGCAGGCATGCACCACCACTCCTGGCTAATTTCTGTATTTTTAGTACAGATGGGGTTTCACCATGTTGGCCAGGCTTGCCTCGAACTCCTGGCCTCACGTAATCACCCACCTCAGCCTCCCAAAGGGCTGGGATTACAGGCGTGAACCACTGTGCTGGCCCATTTTTTATTTTGTTTTAAACACAAGGCTTGCTATGTTGCCCAGACTGGTCTCAAACTCGGCTCAAGCAATCCTCTTGCCATGGCCTCCCAGTGTGCTGAGATTAAAGGCGTGATCCAACACACTCAGCCCAAAAATAATTTTTAAAATGAACTAAAAAGCATAAAGAAAATGATATGAAATGTAAAAAGCATAATCAGAGTCAGAAAAACTCAAGAAATGAAGTGACAGAACTCAAGAAAGATTAGAAATGCAGGAATCCTTTCAGAAATTGAGACAAATTAGAGGGAACGCAAAGTGAAAAGATGCCAAGTGAAGAATGAGGATGGTTTTATAAATCAAAATAAAAGGATGGAAAGCCTTCAAAAGGGATGCTGTTGAAAATAAGCAAACACATAGGTGCCATTGAAAGAGGGAGGGCCTGAGAAGGACCAACACCAAGAATATTTTAGGAAAAGTGCTGGACTTCAAAAAAAAGAAATCCTTGGGGCATCTCGGGAATCAAGTTTTTTGAGGACTGAGCTTTCTGCCAGAAGAAAATGGATGAAGACTTTCCAAGGAAAGAGGAAGCCAAAAATTTTATAACCAGCAAAACTGACTTCCAGGTATAAAGGGCACTGATATAGGTCAGGCACGTTGACTCACGCCTGTAATCCCAGCACTTTGGGAGGCCGAGGCGGGCGGATCACCTGAGGTC
>NW_012110918.1:13322874-13323793 GCF_000951035.1 Colobus angolensis palliatus
GGCGGGCGCCTGTAGTCCCAGCTGCTTGGGAGGCTGAGGCAGGAGAATGGCGTAAACCCGGGAGGCGGAGCTTGCAGTGAGCTGAGATCCGGCCATTGCACTCCAGCCTGGGGGACAGAGCAAGACTCCGTCTCAAAAAAAAAAAAAGGGCACTGATAAAGCTATCAGCGTGCAGCAGCTTGGGCCTGCCACCTTTCCTTCCCGAGCTATCCAGCAACAGGGCTTCAGGTAGTGTCAGGGAGAGCCGTGATGAGATCTGGCGGCGGGCTCAGGGTCTTGCTCATCTGTGCAGCCAACACTAATAAGGGCAAGGGGACAGTGTGTAGTGGCTCCAACAATGTATTGATCACACAAAAGTTTTTGTTTGTTTTGAGACAGGGTCTTGCTCTCGCCCAAGCTGGAGTGCCGTAGCCCGATCATGGCTCACTGTGATCTCAACATCCTAAGCTCCAGCAATCCTCCAGCCTTAGCCTCCTGAGTAACGGGGACTACAGGCATGCACCACTGCACTCAGCTGATTATTGTATTTTTGGTAGAGATGGGATTTCACCATGTTGCCCAAGTTGATCTCAAACTCCTGGCTCAAGCAATCCACCTGCCTTGGCCTCCCAAAGTGTTAGGATTACAGGTGAGCCACAATGCCTGGCCTGTTTTTTTTTGTTGTTGTTTTTGAGACGGTCTTGCTCTGTCACCCAGACTGTGCAGTGGCACAATCACGGCTCTCTACAGCTTCCAACTCGACCTCCTGGGCTCCCGTGATCCTTCTGCCTCAGCTGCCCAAGTAGAACTGCAGGCATGTGCAACTACACTCAGCTAATTTATTTTTATTTTTGTAGAGATGAGGTCTTGCTGTGTTGCCTAGGTTGGTCTCGAACTCCTGGCCTTAAACAATCCTGCCACGTTGGCCTCCCAAAGTGCT
>NW_012110918.1:13330413-13332484 GCF_000951035.1 Colobus angolensis palliatus
GTCTGGCTGCCAAGCCCTGCCCTTTCCACTTTGCCAGGCCGGTGTATTAGTCTGCTCTCGCGTTGCTATAAAGAAATACCTGAGCCTGGGTAATTTATAAAGAAAACGGATTTCATTGGCTCACAGTTCTGCAGGCTACTGGAAGCATGGCGGCGGCATCTGTTTCCGGGGAGGCCTCAGGGAGCTTTCACTCATGGTGGAAGACAGAGCAGTAGCAGGCGTCTTACATGGCAGGAGCAGGAGCAAGAGAGAGCCAGAGGGAGGTTGCCACACACTTTTTTTTTTTTTCCTTCTTTTTTATGGAGATGGAGTCTTGCTCTGTCGCCCAGGCTGGAGCGCAGTGGTGTAATCTCGGCTCACTGCAACCTCCGCCTCCTGGGTTTAAGCAATTCTCCTGCCTCAGCCTCCCGAGTAGCTGGGACTACAGACGGGCGCCACCACCCCCCGGCTAATTTTTTCTATTTTTAGTAGAGATGGGATTTCACCATATTAGCCATGATGGTCTCGATCCCGTGACCTCATGATCTGCCCGCCTCAGCCTCCCAAAGTGCTGGGATTACAGGTGTGAGCCACCACGCCCAGCCCGCCATACACTTTTTAACAACCAGATCTCTTGGTAACTCACTCACTATACAGTACCGAGGGGGAAACGGTGTATTAGTCCATCCTCGTTCTGCTAAGGACATACCCGAGACTGGGTAACTTATAAACAGAAAAGGTTTAATTGAGTCACAGTTCAGCCTCAGGAAACTTACAACCATGGCGGAAGGGGAAGCCAACACAGGCCCTCCACGTGACAGCAGGAAGAAGTACAGCGTGAAGGTGGGGAAAGCCCCTTATAAAACCGTCAGATCTCACGAGAACTAACTCAATATCATGAGAACAGCATGGAGGAACTGGCCGTATGATCCCGTTGCCTCCCACTGGGTCCCACTCACCACGGGTGGGGATTGTGAGATTTGGGTGGGGTCTCAGCCAAACCATATTAGATGGTGCTGAGCCATTCACGAGAATACCACCTGCATAATCCAGTCACCTCCCACCAGGCCCTGCCTTCAGCCCTGGGGATTACAATTCAAAATGAGATTTGGGTGGGGACATGGATCCAAACCATACCAGCCCATTTACACCCAGGAGTGAAGTCAAGCAACGGCCCCCTAAGGCGGAGCCCTCTGGAAGTGGTCCTGGCTCTGCCAAGAGCCACTCCTCCCCTGGCACTATCCTGTGTCTCTTGTAACCTGGCTGAAGCTCTCAGAGCTTGGGGCAGTGACAGCCTTTGCCCCTTCAGCTCTGCCCTTGCAGTCAGAGCCACGGACAGGAGATCCTCCAGCCCTCATGTCCACTGGAGTCTTATCTGGGTCCCTTTTTTTGTGTGTGGGTTTTTTGTTTGTTTGCTTTTTATTGATACGGAGTTTCACTCTTGGCACCCAGGCTGGAGTGAAATGGCGTGATCTTGTCTCACTGCAACCTCTGTCTTCCGGGTTCAAGTGATTCTCCTGCCTCAGCCTCTTGAGTATCTGGGATTACAGTCACCTGCCACCACTCCCAGCTAATTTTTTATATTTTTAGTAGAGACAGGGTTTCACCATATTGGCCAGGCTGGTCTCAAACTCCCGACCTCAGGCGATCCATCCGCCTTGGCCTCCCAAAGTGCTGGGATTACAGGCTTCGGTCACCGCGCCAAGTCTTACCTGGGTACTTTTATGTGGCAACTTGACTGGGCCACGGGGTTCCCAGGTGTGTGGTCAGACATTATTCTGGGTGTTTGTGGGCGAGTTTAACATTTAAACCAGTGGAGTAGAGTAGAGTACCAGTGAGAAGAGTAGAGTGTGTTCCCCAGTGTGGGCCTCATCCAGTCAGTTGAAGGCCTGCATAGAACAGAAAGGCTCACCCTCGCCCGAGGAAGAGAATTCTCCGGCCTGCCTGTCTTCAGACTGGGACGTGGGCTTTTTCCTGCCTTTGAACTTGAACGCTGGCTCTTCTTGGGTCTCAAGCCTCAGACGAACCCCGTGGCCCCCTCCTGGGCCTCCAGCTTGCCGACTGCAGCAGATCTTGGGACTTAACCTCTGCA
>NW_012110918.1:13340644-13346268 GCF_000951035.1 Colobus angolensis palliatus
GGGGAGGTTCTGGAGGAGAGGAGGAGAGGTGAGCCGGCTGTTGGGCATGGGCCGGGCTGGTCATGGGGCTCAGCCTCCTGGAGGGCTGCCGCTTTCTTAGGCCTGGCACCCGCTCCTCAGGCTGCATGCTGTCTGATTGCTCCCCTGCGGGAGGTGTCAGCCCTAGCTCTGGCGGCATCAGAGGAGCACATGGACCAAATGCTTCCAGAAGGCTCCGTGGCTGGTCGGGAGACGCCTCTGGAGACCTTCAGTGAGTCGTGGCCTGTTCCCCGCTTCTCTCCGCACCGTTCGATGAGCCTCCTGTGGCATAGCTGGAAGGGCTGGGTGCTGAGGGTGTAGGCCTCAGGACAGCTCTGCCTGGGCTGCCCACATTCTCTGCCCTGGGGGGACAGGGGTGGCTAGCAAAGCCCTTGTGTGATGTCTCAGTGAGGTGCCCAGTGATGGGCTGGGGCCACCCCTGTCCTGAGCCTCCCCATGGCCCTCCAGGTCTTCCCTCCCTCCCACCTGCTCCTTTCTCCTTCGTTTTCCATTTCTGTCTGGGTTGACTCATGACACGCCTGAGACCCTCCTGGCTTCAGCCTTCCTGCCGTCCCCAGAGTAAGGAGGGCTCGGGGGCACACAGTGCTGGAAGAGGCTGGACGGGAAGGCCAGAGGGTCATGATGGATGGCGGCCATCCTCCCTGCTGCCCCGTCTCACCCAGCTCCTGGAGTCGCTCATTCGGGATCACTCTGGGTCCTCAGCTGCTCCATCTGATCTCAGCCTCAAAGGTGCGGCCGGTGCGAACGGTTAGACATGTGTTCTCCGAAAGAGTGGAGAGTGATGCATTCATTTATCCTTTGTTAATCCTTTGTTAATCCTTTAGACTCTGAAAGTCTAAAGCTCCCAGGGAATCTGGACTAATCTCTCTCCTAGAAGCAGCTGGTTATTTGTAAAAGGATCTGAGCTTGCTGAGTGTCACCTGGCCGTGGGAGCTCCATGCAGGTCCCTGGCTGACCATGCCGCTCTCCTCCCCTCCCCTCCCCACCCAGGCCACCAGCGCTGTGCTCCTGCTGTTTCCTCTGCCTGGAACACTCCCGCCCCTCGAGAAGGAGAACTCAGGAAAGCTCTTCTCTGAAGACATCTGTGGGGGCTTGGCCAGCCTCCCTTTGTGTCCCCCTTGTCCCTTGCACAGACTTTTGTGCAACGCTGTGATGATTTATTTTTTATCTTTTGTAGTGAAAGGGTCTCACCATGTTGCCCAGGCTGGTCTCAAATTCCTAGGCTCAAGCAATCCTCCCACCTCGGCCTCCCAAAAGGCACAGGCACAAGCCACAGTGCCCGGTCCTGTGACGTTCAGGGAACTGACTTGTCCCAGGTCTGTCTCCTTCTGCTTCCTATCTCTGTGTGACTGGGTCCTCAAGGTGCGCTGGACACAGAGCAGGTGTGGTGCATGGAAGGTGGAGGTCAGAAGGGCCTCCCTTCCCCAGTGAGAAGGACAGGTCCTGCCACAGCATGGGTGGGCGCCTGGGATGTGGAAGGAAGCTGAACTGCTTCTAGTCCAGGCTTCTCAGTCTGCATTCACAGGCCAGAGCATTTCTTTTCTTTTCTTTTCTTTTCTTTTCTTTTCTTTTCTTTTCTTTTTTTTTTTTCAGAAAGTGTCTCTACCTGTCTTGCCCAGGCTGGAGTGCAATGGTGAGATCTTGGCTCACTGCAGCCTCCGCCTCCTGGGTTCAAGCAATTCTCCTATCTCCTTCCTGAGCAGCTGGGACTGCAGGCATGAGCCACCATGCCTGGCTAATTTTGTATTTTTAGTAGAGACGGGGTTTCACCATGTTGGCCAGGCTGGTCTCGAACTCCTGACCTCAGGTGATCCACTCGCCTTGGCCTCCCAAAGTGCTGGGATTACAGGCGTGAGCCACTGCACCCGGCCCTCTCTGAATGAACAACCCAACCCAGGAGTGCCCCGGAGCCCTCCCTCTGGCCATATGCTGAGCTCAGTGCCTCACCCCCACCATTTTAGTCCCCACCCATCCCTGCAGAGTCAGTCCTACTGTCCCCACTGCACAGATGGGAAAACTGAGGCTCGGAGGGGTTGGGGAAATTTACCCACAGTTTCAGCCAACAAAATGGAGAACAGGATCCAGTCTGGCCCCACACCCTGCTCTGCTGACCTCTATTTTATCTTCCCACCCGGGGCCCAGAGGATGGGGCGCTCCTCAGGGCCCGCCACAGAGCCCTACCGGAGGACTGGGAACGTGCCCACAGCTGGGACATGGAACCAGCCGGCAGCCTTCCTGGCAGGCCCATCCCAGCCAGGCGAGGCCCCGGCTCCTCTCAGCTTCTCCCACTGCGGGTACGGGGACATGACAGCAAATAGACCGTCCAATTTCCCTGGCCTCTTGGAGTAAGATGGACAGGAACGTTCTGGAACAGACAGTGACGGCTGCTCCTGGGAGACACAGTAGGGAAGCGGAGAGCCGTGCAGGGGAGTCGGGGAATTGGCGTCGGCCTCTCCCCCGCATGCCCCTACCTGCCCCAAAGCCCTCAGTGTCTCAATGCTAGTCTGGACTTTCCCTCCCTTCCTGGGACTCAGGGAGGGATTCTTTCGTGCTTAGAGTGGAAACAGCAGATGCTGCCCGGGCCGGCCTATGGGGACGGCACCCCGCCTCTGGAAGGCTCGGTGGTGCTGTGGCCAGCCGGTGTTCACCAGGCCTCTGCCAGGTGAGATGGGCCTTCATGGTGGTCTGGCCCCACCAGGTACAGGTGGGGCCCCTGAGGATGCATCCCTCCCCCAGCAGGCAGTGGATTGGAAAGGAGCCCTAGGAGCACAAGGGACCCCAACTCGGGGGACTTCAGAGGTGCCTGCCTGGGAGGGGGCAGGTGCAACAAAGGTACTTCCAGGACCCCGAGGGAGGAGACGGCCCCGGCCTCTGAGGCACATAGCCAGAAGGCTGGGAGCTCTGTGAAGGCGAGCACAGGGAACCCAGAAGACAGCAGCAGGCAGGGGCCATGCATGGGGGTCTTGGGGCCAACCACCAGGTGAAGGCTTGATGGAAGGAGGGAGGGAGCCACCAACAGTCCTTGAGGGTCCTTGGATGCCTGTGTATGGAGGAGTAGCCTGACACTGAGAAGTCAGGGGCATCCAGGTCCCAGGTCTGGGTGAGCCAGGTGATCCGGTTTGACTCTCTCCCCACCCAAATCTCATCTTGAATTGTAATCCCCACGTGTGGAGGGAGGCAGGTGATTGGATCATGGAGGCAGCTTCCCTAGTGCTGTTCTCGTGATAGCGAGTGAGTTCTCACAAGGTCTGATGGTTTTATAAGGGGCTCTTCTCCCTTCCTTTTCCTTCTCTCTCTCCTGCTGCCTTGCGAAGAAGGCTCCTGCTTCCCCTTCTGCCGGGAGTGTAAGTTTCCTGAGGTCTCCCCAGCCACGTAGAACCGTGAGTCAGTTAAACCTCCCGTGTTGATAAATTACCTAGTCTCGGGTAGTATCTTTATAGCAGTGTGGAAATGGGCTAATACAGCCGGTGACCTGGGAATGGAGAGGAAATGCTTCTGGGAATGTCACTCATCTGAAACCCGCCTGTAGGGGGGTGGATGATGATCGAGCCACGCTGGTGAACCAATTTCCTGATCCTCAGGGATTTCTGCAGCAGTGGCCCAGGTTCCTGCTCTAGGACATGGGGGTGCATGGACCGCTTGTCTGGTTCCAAAGCGGGTTCCAGCCTTTGGGGCGCTGCTGAGATTTGCTGGGACCACAGGAAGAGGAGCCGTTGGCTTCTTGCTTGAGACATTTTCAAGAACATTTTCAGGGTGTAGATGAGTAAAGGACCCACATGCTACTGTGCTCCTGGTTTAGGAACTAGTGATCTTTGCTGACTCTATGGAGAGTTCAGTGGATGGAAGGGGTGGAAGGCCCTTTGCTTTTGAAAGCAAAATAGAGAACATCTGAGCTCTGCAAGAAGAGCAAGGACAGGGACATATTGTAATTCTGTGCATGGCACCCTCTTGATACTCTCCACTCCTGTGGAATTTGGTTTTGCTACCATAGGACTAAGCTAACTGGGACTTAGCTGAGGAGATGCGCCGCGTTTCCCTGTGCTCAGATGGTGATGGTGTCGTGCACCTTCTCTTGCCACAAGACCCAGAGTCAGTGAAGACGGGGACTCCAGAGTCTTTGCACAGAAGCCAGGTCTTCCAGCCAAAGTAGATTCTGTGTGATTACAAGTTTGCTAATAATGCCACCCTGTTTTTTATTTTATTTTTTTAAAACAGCAAAAACGAAATGAAGCCATTGACTCGAGTTTCACAATAATGAAGGAAAAGCTTTGTGTCTAGTTTTTAATTAAAATTTTGATTGAGATAATTGTAGATCCACATGCCATTGCAAGAAATCGTACTGAGAAATTCCTTTGACCCGTTACTTATTTTCCGCCAATGGCAACATCTTGCACAATTATAATTCACTGCCACAACCAGGCTATCAACGTTGGGACAATCCACCAGTCTTATTATTTATTTATTTATTGAGACGAGGTCTCGCTCTGTCACCCAGGCTAGAGTGCAGTGATGTGATCTCAGCTCACTGCAACCTCTGCTTCCCAGGTTCAAGTGATTCTCCTGCTTCAGCCACCTGAGTAGCTGGGATTACAGGTGTGCAGCACCACGCCTGGCTAATTTTTGTATTTTTAGTAGAGACTGGGTTTCGCCATGTTGGCCAAACTGGTCTTAAACTCCTGACCTCAAGTGATCCACCCGCCTCGGCCTCCCAAAGTGCTGGGATCACAGGCGTGAGCCATGGCACCTGGCCCACCAGTCTTATTCCGATTTCCCCAGTTTACTTGTACTCATTCGTGTGGGTGTGTATTTGGTTCTATAAAATCTTATCCACTGCCACCACAGTCAAATCACAGAATGTTTTCAGTACCATGGGGGTCCCTTATTGTTACCCTTTTATTTATTTATTTATTTTGAGACGGAGTCTTGCTCTATCGCCCAGGCTGGAGTGCAGTGGCCAGATCTCAGCTCACTGCAAGCTCCGCCTCCCAGGTTCACGCATTCTCCTGCCTCAGCCTCCCGAGTAGCTGGGACTACAGGTGCCCGCCACCTCGCCCAGCAAGTTTTTTGTATTTTTTAGTAGAGACGGGGTTTCACCGTGTTAGTCAGGATGGTCTCGATCTCCTGACCTTGTGATCCACCCGTCTCGGCCTCCCAAAGTGCTGGGGTTACAGGCTTGAGCCACCGCGCCCGGCCTGTTACCCTTTTATAGCTGCACCCTCCTCCCTCCGGCCCCCTCATCATCCCGAACCCCTGACAACCACTGTTCTCCACTTCTAGCATTTTGTCATTTCAAAAAATGTTCTGGAAATGGAATCACACAGTATTCATGATGGTTAATTGTATGTGCCCAGAGAGCTGGGAAAGCATGATTTCTGGCTGTTTCCAGAAGAGATTAGCATTTGAATCTGTAGAGTGAGTAAAGAAGACAGACCCCACCAATATAGATGGGTGTCATCTATATTGAACAGAACAAAAGGCAGAGGAAAGGGGAATTTGCTCTCTATGCTTGAGCTGGGACGTGCATCTTCTCCAGCCCTTGAACATCAGTGCTCCCTGAGCCTTTGGACTCAGACCAGGACTTACAC
>NW_012110918.1:13347873-13348782 GCF_000951035.1 Colobus angolensis palliatus
AACAAAGTGGGATCCTGTCTCAAAAAAAAGAAAAAAAGAAAAGAAACTGCCAGACTGTTTTCCAGAGTAACTGTACCATTCCCACCAGCAGCGTGTGCGTGATCTCATTTCTCTGCATCCTCATTAGCATTTGGTGTTGCCACCATTTTTTGTTTTAGCCCTTCTGATAGTTACGCAGCGATACCTCACTGTAGCTGTAATGTGAATTTCCCTAATGGCTCACGATATTGAACATCTTTTCATGTGCTTATTTGCCATCCATGTATCATTTTTGGTAAAATATTTGTTCATGTCTTTTGCCCATGTTCTAATTTGATTCTTTGATGCTTTTCTGTTGAATTACACTGAGGGAGGTAAGGGAACCAGCCAAATAGATTCCCTGGAGAACAACATTCCAGAAAGAGAGAAGAGCTAATTCAAAGGCCATGAGACAGGAGTTCCATGTGTTCAAGATAAAGCACCAGAGTCAGCATAGCCAGGCGAGTGAGCTGCGGGAGAGAAAGGCACATTCACCAAATAATTCATGCCCACCCCCATAACCAGCCCCCCTACAGACAGGCAGCACTGCACAGATGGCCCAGGCCCCCACAAGGGGAAGGAACATGGGCCACTCCTGGGCAGAGGCACTGAGGAACAGGTGAGCGATGCCTGGCACTCCTTCTGCGTCTTGATGATCGCTGGAGGCCACGCATTGAGTTTTTGTTGAAGCACGAGATTGTGGCAGCCTGGAGGGGTGAGTCACTGTGGCCACGCGTTGAGTTTGTTGAAACACCAGATTGTGGCAGCCTGGAGGGGTGAGTCACCACGTGGAGCTGCTGCTGCTCTGGGGAGCTGCCTGGCTCGCTCGGGACTTAGCATCAGCGAGAAGTACATCTGTAGCACATCATGTCTTGGAGACATCAGGGCTTA
>NW_012110918.1:13354237-13355942 GCF_000951035.1 Colobus angolensis palliatus
TGACAAAGGTTATGGCCAGCTCTTTGAAACCCTCTGGAGAAACCCTTTAGGGAACTGATGCTGGGTCTGGGGTGGGAAGGGCATCAGAGGTGGTGAGAGGACCCCCAGCAGATCACCAGGGAGGGCCAGGGCCGGCTGGTGGCTGCCTGGGACAATTAGACAATTATAAGGAGTGCGGTGGTCGGGCGTGGTGGCTCATGCCTGTAATCCCAGCACTTTGGGAGGCCGAAGTGGGTGTATCACCTGAGGTTAGGAGTTCGAGGCCAGCCTGGCCAACATGGTGAAACCTCATCTCTACAAAAAATTAGCTGGGTGCGGTGATGGGCACCTGTAATCTCAGTTACTTGGGAGGCTGAGACAGGAGAATCACTTGAACCTGGGAGGCGGAGGCTGCAGTGAGCCGAGATCGCACCATTGCACTCAAGCCTGGGCAACAAGAGTGAAACTCATGTCCAAAAGAAAAAAAAAAAGGAGTGTGGCGATATCCCAGGAATAAAACACAGTGCTAACATCACATTGCACAGCCCCAACATGAAGGGGTTTCTGGCCACCACAGGGAGCAGAATGTCCTTTGGTGGACGTGACAGTGGTCTTTTCTGAGGCGCCTTGTCTGCAGGCACAGCTGCTTGGGTGCCCGGGTAACACCCATGTCAGCATTTAGTCCATTGAAACATGCAGCTAAATAACCAACCGGCTGTCTTCCGAGAACAAGTGATTTATTTTTATTGCTTCATTTTTAAACACTTCAACATGCCTCCCAAGAAGCTGTGTGGTTTGGAAAAGCGTAAGAGAAAGCTGAAGAGAAAATGCAAGCTGGAGAAAAGTGGGGATGCTTTGCTGAGACATTCTTCCGGAAACCAGCTCGGCTCTGCCAGGCACGTGTTTTTGGCCAGCGTCATTTCTGGGCCCGCAGAGGTGATGGACATTTCCTGTGCAGGGTCTGATTCCCACTACAGATTTTAAAGAGGCGTGCAGATTTTTTTTTTTTTTTTGAGACGGTGTCTCGCTGCGTTGCCCAGGCTGGAGTGCAGTGGCACGGTGGGAAGGGAAAGGAAGGAAGGGAAAGGAAGGAAGGGAAAGGAAGGGAGGAAAGAAGGAAATGAGACAGAAAGAAAAGAGAGAGAAAGAAAAGAGAAAAGAAAAGAAGCTGGGTGCAGTGGTTCACACCTGTAATCCCATGGTGTCCACTCACTGCAAGCTCCGCCTCCCGGGTTCATGCCATTCTCCTGCCTCAGCCTCCCGTGTAGCTGGGACTACAGACGCCTGCCACCGCGCCCGGCTAATTCTTTGTATTTTTAGTAGAGACGGGGTTTCACCATGTTAGCCAGGATGGTCTCGATCTCCTGACCTCATGATTCACCCCTGTCCGCCTCCCAAAGTGCTGGGATTACAGGCATAAGCCACCGCTCCCAGCCCAGATTTTTATTTTAAAAAACTAAATAGAACATGGTAGCCAGATATGGTGGCGCGAGCCTGCAGTCTCAGGTACTTGTGAGGCTGAGCTGGGAGAATCGCTTGAGCCCAGGACATGGAGGTTGCAGTGAGCCAAGATTGCAGCACTGCACTCCAGCCTAGGTGACAGAACAAGAGACCCTGTCTCAAAAAACAAACAAACATGCTGGGTGTGGTGGCTCATGCCTGTAATCCCAGCACTTTGGGAGGCTGAGGTGAGTGCATCACCTGAGGTCAGGAATTCTAGACCAGC
>NW_012110918.1:13356707-13362205 GCF_000951035.1 Colobus angolensis palliatus
CACTGCATTCCAGCCTGGGTGACAGAGCAAGACTCCGTCTCAAAAAAAAAAAAAGGAAAGAAAGACACTGAATTAGTTTGGCTGTGTGTCCCCACCCAAATCTCATCTCCCGTTGTAATCCCCATAGTTCCCGTGTGTTGAAGGGGGCACTTGGTGGGAAGCGATTGGGTCATGGCGGCGTTTCCCCTATACTGTTCCTGAGATAGTGAGTGAGTTCTCAGGTGATCTGATGGTTTCATAAGGGCCTCTTCCCCCTTCGCTCATTCACTCTCTCTTGCCTGCTACCACGTAAGACGTGCCTTCACTTCTCTCTTGCTTTCTGCCATGACTGTAAGTTTCCTGAGGCCTCCCCAGCCATGTGGAACTGTGAGGCAATTAAACCTCCTTCCTTGATAAATTACCCAGTGTCAGGTATTTCTTTAGAGCCGTGTGAGAATGGACTCATACAGAAACCCAAAAGAAGGCAGAATGGAGGAAAGACAGCAGGTCCAGGACTTGGTCACCTTGATGCCCCAGTGTGACGTTTTGTCCCACTGAGTTCCCAGCGCTGGCTCAGGGCTCAGCCAACTGCTCCTCGTGCAATCTCCAGTGTTTGCAGAGCAGAAGGATGTTTCCAAGGGAATCCTCCTGGAATATCACCAGAGTTCCCTGGAAGGCATCAGGGACAGTGGTGAGCTTGGCAGTGAGCCTTCTCCACCTCCCTGGTTCAAGTCCTGCCCATTGAGAGTTAGGGACGGTCTTGGTGCTATTGGGCTGTCCTGACCGCGGTGGCAGCCGGCAATGGGCTGGGTTTGTTCGTGGCACATTTCTCAGCAGGCACTGCTGATGTGCTACACAGGGTCACTATCTGTGGGAGGGGCTGTCCTGTGCACTGTAGGACGTTTAGCAACATCTCTGGCCTCTACCGACCAGATGCCACTAGCACCCACCCATCAATGTCTCCACTGTTTTTTTTTTTCTTCTTCTTCTTCTTTTTGAGACGGAGTCTCGCTCTGTTACCCAGGTTGGAGTGCAGTGATGCGATCTCGGCTCTACAGCGACCTCTGCCTCCTGGGTTGGGTTCAAGGGATTCTCCTGCCTCAGTCTCCCGAGTAGCTGGGATTACAGGTGCCCGCCATGATGTCTGGCTAATTTTTGTATTTTTAGTAGAGACAGTTCTGCCGTGTTGGCTGGGCTGGTCTTGAACTCCTGACCTCAAGCGATTCGGCTGCCTCGGCCTCCCAAAGTACTGGGATTGCTGGCGTGAGCCACCACGCCCAGCCAGACACTGTTTAATGTTCCCTGTGTGAGCAAAACTGCCCCTAGTTAGGAATCATTGATCTAATCTAGCACTTTTATAGCACTGAGAGGAAGAAACTGAGGCCCACGGAGGTTAAGACACTTGCCCGAAGTCACACAGTGAGCCCTGGGGATGGAGCTGGGGCTGGGCCTCTAAAGCAGGCTCACAGATTGGGGCTCCATCTCTGGAAATGAGGCAGCAGGTGTGGTGTGCGTGATTTTGATGAAATATGAGACTAGAATCCACGAAGGTCGAATTCTCCCATAGACGACCTGAGGTCACAATGCTCAGACAGGACAGACATTAATCTCCTTGGTCATACAAACAGCCAAGCACGATTCAATTCCAGGCCCCCTCGGAAGCTTTTTCCAAGGGCTTGGCAGATGTTAGACACTCTCCCACCAGATCCTGTCCTTGTTGGCATGATCTGAGCAGCTTCTCCTAAGATGGAAGGCCCACGTCCCGACGGGGCAGAGAACATAGCCTTCCAGATCAGGAACTGGGACGCTGGGGACAGATGGCAAAGGGTTCACTTCTGAATAATGCCAGGGTTCTTCCTATTTCTCTCGCTTAGCTTCATGGTGGTGTCTTCGTCATTATAAAAAAGCACTTCAGGCTGGGCACGGTGGCTCACGCCTGTAATCCCAGCACTTTGGGAGGCCAAGGTGGGTGGATCACAATGTCAGGAGCTCGAGGCCAGCCTGGCCAATATGGTGAAACCCCGTTTCTACTAAAAATACAAAAATTAGCCGGACATGGTGGTGTGCGCCTATAGTCCCAGCTACTCGGGAGGCTGAGGCAGTAGAATCAGTTGAACCTGGGAGGCTGCGGCGAGCTGAGATTGCGCCATTGCACTCCAGCCTGGGTGACAGAGCGCAAAAAAAAAAAAAGCACTTCAACCCCATGCGGGTGCATACCATGTTGCTCTCGTGAGGCAGGCAGACCGCAGTCTGTTCAATAAACACCTTTCCAGTGCGTGAACTCATGTTTTAAAATGTGTTCTGGGAAAAGGCTGTTGAAAGAACCCCCAGTAAGAATCCTTCTGTAATGCCAGACTTCTCTTGTGATCGCTTCCTGGTTTTCTGTTTAATACGTGAAATTACACATGGTATGGAATTTTCTAAACGCACACATTTATTTAAGAGTTCTGGAGAGAGGGGGTGTGTGCGCACTGGGGGATCAGACATACCCTAAGAATTGAGTCTGTACTAGGACAGGATCCATGAATTCATGCATGCATTCGATTTTAGAATCCTATAGTTAGTGACTCTGGCGCAAAACATGGAGATTGGAGAGCACGGAGCAGCGGAGGTTCTACCCCAGGCTGGGCTCACCAGCCTCCCTGGCAGGCATGCAACAGAGCCCATGGGAGTTTCTTTTCTTTTTTTTTTTTTTTTGAGCTGGAGTCTAGCTCTGTCGTCCAACCTGGAGTGCAGTGGCGCGATCTCAGCTCACTGCAACCTCCGCCTCCTGAGTTAAAGCCGTTCTCCTGCCTCAGCCTCCCGATTCCAGCCTCCCTCAGCTGGAATTACAGGCATGTGACACCACGCCTGGCTAATTTTTGTATTTTTGTAGAGACGGGGTTTCACCATGTTGGTCAGGCTGGTCTTGATCTCCTGACCTCGTGATCTACCCGCCTCGGCCTCCCAAAGTGCTGGGATTACAGGCGTGAGCCACCGCGCCCGGCCGGGAGTTTCTTAGCTTCCCCCAGCTCCTCCTAGAGTGCTGGGTCAGTGCCGAGTCCTGTCTCCTGACTGTAGATTGCTGCGCCAGGCTGGACCAAGACAGGGCAGCCCCGGTGTGGGCGTTTTTCCTGCTGGGAGTGGTTGCAGGGCAGTGTGGCTCCAGTCCGTAGCTCTGCCATCAGCCAGAGGCACGACCCTGGGGAAGCTCCAGACCTCCTTAAACCTCCAGAGGGTATTCACTGGTGAAAGCCAGCTCACACACTCACACGCGCAGTGTGCCTCACTTCCGGCCTGGCACACACACGCACAGTGTGCCTCACTTCCGGCCTGGCAATGGGTGTTCTGCGAACATCAGCTGCTGTGACAGGAGGAGGATGACGATTCAGGCCTGACGCTCGACGCCCTTCCCATCCCACGCTCGGGGTTCAGTCCCTTACCAGAGGGGAACCACGGATCTGGATCTTCCGCAGGCTCAGCTGCAGCTGGGACCCCCGAGTCCCTCCCACAGCCGGCTGTGTGTGTGTGTGTGTGTGTGTGTGTGTGTGTGTGCGCGTGCGCTGGCGCTGTCACAGGCTGTCTGCGGGGCTGTTCCTCTCGCTCTGGCTTTTCACAGCCAGCAGGAAGCCCATTTGGTCTTAGAGGAATGAGGTGGGTGGAGGAGCAGAAAATGAGATGAGGTTTTCGGCCTCGCTGGTTATCCTGGCGCCAGCCGGCCTGGGGCCGGGACACAGGAGGCTTTGTGTCCTGGACGGGCCAGGGGAAGGGAAAGTGACCCAGGGCCCGCTGCCTGCAGCCACGTGGACCCTCCAGGCCAGCTGAGGGGCCTCCTCCAGCTAAGGGGTTGAGGCAGCCTCGAGGGGGGCCAGGCCCCACCCCACCTCATTCTGAGGGAAGCGCCCTGGGCCTGGCCACCCCAAGAGCCGGGTGGTCCCCCCGCCCCACCTCCCTGCTTCCTCTCTCCACATCCCACGCCGACCACCAGACTTAGCAGGGCTGAGCACACAGGCCGACCTGTGGGAGCCTCGGGGGCTTCAGTCTGTGGCGTCCTCTCTCCCCACCTCTGTGCTCCCAGGAACTCAGCCCTGTGTCCTGCCACACCTTCCGCTTCCCTCTTTACTGAAGCTGCGGAGGGCAGAGGCCGTTCTTTACCATCGGCGGCTCTTCACCTTGGAGACGTGTTTAGTTGTCACAACTTGTGGGACTGTGTGTGCCTGTGTCTAAGGGTGTGTATGTGTGTCTAAATGCAGGGGAGTGTGGCTGTGTGTGTGTGATGTGCCTGTGTCTGTGTCTAGGTGTGTGTTTGTGTGTATATGGGGGAGTGTGTGTGCAAGTGTGTGTGTGTGTGTGTGTGTCTGCATATGTATATGGGGGAGTGTGTGCACGTGTGTGTGTGTGTGTGTCTGTGTGTCTGTGTGTACATGGGGGAGTGTGTGAACATGTGTGTGTGTTTGTGTGTGAGTCTGCGTGTGTACATGGAGTGTGTGCACATGTGTGTGTGTGTGAGGGGGAGTGTTTCTAATGGCATCGTATGGGTGGGGGCCAGGAAGGCTCCTAAATACACTATAATGCAGGCCCTTGTGACAAAGAGTGATTGGGCCCAAATCTCAATTGCACTGTGTTGAGAAACCCGGTTCACACTCACCGCAGGAGCTAGTGAGCTCTGTGTTCAGGCGCATGTTTGTGGTGGGCGTTGCCGGTGGCCACTGGAGGCTGAAGAGGCAGGGAAACAAGTCTCCCCTCGGATTTCGCAGAGAGAGCCAGCCCTGCCCAAACCTCGACTTCAGCCCAGTGAGACTGGCTTTGGACTTCGGGCCTCTAGAAATACAACAGATCACTGGTCTTGTATTAAGCCACTAAGTTTGTGGTAATTTGCTTCAGTAGCAATGAGAAACTAATGCACTCACTTGAGGAAAAAAGAAAAGGCGGTGTCAGTGGGACTGGGGTTATTTATTATATGGTGATTGATGAGATCTTGGGGCCCAGGGGTGAGAACAAGTCAGGCTTCCAGAAGGACCTAGAATGGAGAGCCAGAAAGCTGCCTGCACTGCGGCTCCATTTCAAAGGCCTGCTCCCTGATGCATCTTGGCATGGTTCTTCTCTCTCCTTGCAGCCGGGCCAACTTCTGCTGTTTCAGCCCCACACAGAGTAGCAATGAGTAGAGCGTCCCAGCTTAGAGCAAAGGCTGTGGTGGGCCTGCACTACCTCCCGTGCTTTCTCTGTCCCAATTTCAAAGTTCCAGGCTGGGGAATCTGACGGACTCAAACAATCAGGGACAATCAGTCACAGCCAGGGGCAGGACCCAGGACAGGCCTGACTGCAGGTCTCCTGCCACAGGACAGCTTTGGAGAGGCTGAGGTGTGAGCTGGGTGGACCTCCTGAAGCTCAGGCCGCTGCAAGGAACAAGGAGCAGTTGGCTAAATCCGAATGCAGTGGCCAGGCATGGTGGCGCACGCCTGGAATCCCAGCACTTTGGGAGGCCAAGGCGGGTGGATCACCTGAGGTCAGGAGTTTGAGACCAGCCTGGTCAACGAGGC
>NW_012110918.1:13362732-13381970 GCF_000951035.1 Colobus angolensis palliatus
TTTTTTTTTTTTTTAAAGGGGTCTCACTCTGTCACCCAGACTGGAGTACAGTGGTAGAATCAGGGCTCACTGCAGCCACGATCTCCTGGGCTCAAGCGCTCCTTCTGCCTCAGCCTCCCGAGTAGCTGGGAATACAGGTGTGCACCACCACACCTTAAGTAGAGATGGGTTTCACCATGTTGCCCAGGCTGGTCTTGAACTCCTGGGATCAAGCAACCTTCCTGCCTTGGCCTCCCAAAGTGCTGGGATTACCAGCGTGAGCCACTGCACCGTGCCTGCATACTATCATTTTAAAAGTCAGATCATCTCTTCCATGAGGAAGGGAGTAGAACATGGAGCCTCGACCGTGTGCGTGGTAAGAATCCGTGTTTCCCCCTGGGGAAATAGCCCCTATGGGCTTAGGTGCTCAAGCAAGAGGGACTTCAGCCTGGACGAAAGCATGAGCCTCATTTTTGCATTTTCCTAAGGAGCATCATCTGCGCCTCTAGGAGTTTATTATCTGAGCTTCCGGGTTGTTCTCCAGCCGCTGCTGAGGGCGTGAAGCCATCTGGGGGGGGGTGGCCATCTGGGCGCAGGTGTGGGAGGAAGAAATATATCCAGTCCCTTGGACGTGGCAGGCTCCCAGTGTGCATGGTGGTGCCCGCAGCGGGCAGTCCCTTTCAGCGGCATCCGCCTTGAGGTTATTCTCAGTTCTGATGTGGCCCCAAAGAGAACCAGTTCCATTATGGATTAGTGAGAATTTATTTTGAACACACTGTGGGAAGATGGTGGCTGCAGCGGGTGCGGCAGGGGAGGGAGCCCATTAGAGGACACCAGGTTTCCCTCCAGTGAGCCCCCTTGGACATTGCTTCTCCCCAACCCAGCACCTCGATAGACCCCCTTTGTTGGCCTGTCCACCCTGCTCAGCAAACCCAAACCCGGGGGTCAGCTGAACAGTGCCCCCTCTCTGGCGTTCCCAAGCGGGCCCGGCGTGGGGTGACTCAGCTTGTTCCACTCCGTCTGTTAGAAAAGGCACTGGACCGTGCAGGGCTGAAGTGGGGTGGGATTTTAGGGGTCCCTCCCTGCAAACAAACATAAATCAACTTCTATCCTGCCATAGGTTCTGCTGATAATTGAGAGGCAAGCTAATGACCACAACAGTTTAAAATTCACTCTCCAATATCTATCGAATTGCACTGGATCATTAAAAATCAAAAGAGTCTAGCCCCCTAGACCGGCCTTCTTCCTGGGGATGCTGCCCCCGAGTTAGGATTTCACATGACACCTCTGGCGTTTCCAAAGGGCCAGCCCTAGAATCGCTCACTCCCCAGCATGTCTGGGCTGCGAGCCGCACCTCAGGTAAACACAGCGGCCCCGCACTAGCGCGCTGCTGAGAGACGCTGCCACGACACTTCTGTCCTTGAGTCCGGTTTTGGGGATGGTTGACGTGGGGACAGATGAGCGAGTGTGGCTCCTTTTGTGGACCAGCCTAGCCTGCTCTGCACGCTGTGGGGAGCTAGCCTCGGAGGACCCTTTGGCCCCCATCACCAGAAAGCCTCCAGTCCAGAGACCTTTCTTAGGCGCTGATGGTTTATCCACACTTTTCCTAACAAGACTCCAACACCTCCAGTCTCTTGGGAACTAATTGGGAGGGCAAGTAAACACCTTTTCAACAGAAATGGCTCGGCGGGGGGGCCTGTCGTATACCCCACTGTGTCCCAGCAAACCTCTGCCAGCCTCAAACAACAGGACAGAATCCTCCCAAGGGCACTGGAAGTGAGCTGGGGTGACTGGCACCCCCTGGCAGGGCACAGGGCTGGTCTGCAGGGTCATGTGATTGGAGGAACAGCTTGAAGTGGGTTAGAAGCCTGGCAGGTGGACGGGCACCTGGCCCCGCAGCAGGTGCCATAAGTGATGAAGTGGGTGGAGGGGTCTTGGGGAGTGGCACTGCTGTCCCAGGAGCTCACTAGGCTCCACTGGCCGTGGCTTCCCCATGGTTCCAGAATCCTCTGGGCTGCTGGGAGCCTGGGCACCTCCCTGTGCCATTTCTGGGCCATTTCCCTGTGTCCGTCCCCCTCGCGGCACTCGCAGTGGGGTGTGTGAACCATGGCTGCTGAGTGAACACAGGAGCATCGAGGGCTTTTGTCCTCTGACAAGTGCACACTCCCCCGGGCACCCACGTGGAATTTCAGACCCAGTCACTTCTTCCGGAGAGCCGGTAGTTTGCTTTCTATTGTTGTGTGACTTTAAATGTGTTCTAAACATCGTCCTTTCATGCCTGCGTCCTCCCCTGTGATATGCACATTTTATTAAACGTTGACAACAACTCTTTATTATGGAAAATCTCAACGTCGGGCGAGTGCAGATAGCAGCCTTACGAACGTCTCCAGATCCAGCTTCTATATTTAACAGTTGCTAACATTTTGCCATATTTGCTTCATCTGGTTTTCTTTTCTAAACTAAAGTCAGTTACTGTCTGTGTGACATTTCCCCCTAAATCTTTTTTAGACATTTTCTTTTAAAAATGACATTTTCTTTTACTGAACCACAATACCATTATCACAGCTAACAAAATTAACCCTGGTTTTCTAATGTCATGTCCTGCCCAGTCCATGTTTGCCTGGTTGTCTCCCAAATGGCTTTTCCCACTAGGCTTGTTCAAAACAGGATCCCAGGCTGGGTGCGGTGGCTCACGCCTGTAATCCCCACACTTTGGGAGGCCAAGGCGGGTGGATTATCTGAGGTCAGGAGTTTGAGACCAGTCTGATCAATATGGTGAAACCCCATCTCTACTAAAAATACACACACACAAAAAAAAATTAGCTGGGACTGGTGGCGCATGCCTGTAATCCCAGCTACTGGGGAGGCTGAGACAGGAGAATCTCTTGAACCTGGGAGGAAGAGCTTGCAGTGAGCCGAGATCACGCCACTGCACTCCAGCCTGGGCGACAGAGCAAGACTCTGTCTCAAAAAATAAAAATAAAATAAACAAAACCCAGGATCCTGATAGGCGCATGTGATACATTTGGTGGTTTCATTTCTTAGTCACCTTTAATATGCTGCCACTTTTTTTTTTTTTTAATTTTTTTTGAGACGGAGTCTCACTCTGTTGCCCAGGCTGGAGTGCGGTGGTATAACCTTGGCTCACTGCAGCTTCCATCTCCCGGGTTCAAGCGATTCTCCTGCCTCAGCCTTCTGAGTAGCTGGGATGACAGGTGCCTGCCAGCGCACCCAGCTAATTTTTGTATTTTTAGTAGAGACGAGGTTTCGCCATGTTGGCCAGGCTGGTCTCGAACCCCTGACCTCAGGCGATCCGCCCGTCTTGGCCTTCCAAAGTGCTGGGATTACAGGTGTGAGCCACCATGGCCGTCCGTCCTGTTTTCATAGCTGACTGTGGAAGAGACTGGGTTGGGAGTGCTGTGGGCTTGCAAGGCATCCAACTTCGGGGTCAGCCTGGCTGCTTCCTCTGGCTGTGGTATACATACTCTGTTGCTTGATGTGGCCTATGAAGTCGAAGTTAGAGCTAAACTAGGTCTGATAAGATTAAGGTTGACTTTCAGGCCAGAGGGTCTTACAGGTCATCAGAAGCACATTATGGGCCAGATGTGGTGGCTCACCTATAATCCCAGCACTTTAAAGGCCGAGGCAGGAGGGCCGCTTAAGCCTAGGAGTTCTGAGACCAGCCTGGGCAACACAGCAAGATCCTGTTGCTACAAAAAAGTTATAAAAAGTAGCTAGGTGTGTTGGCATGTGCCTGTAATCCCAGTTACTTGGGAGGCAGAGGTGGGAGAATCTCCTGAGCTCAAGAGGTTGAGGCTGCAGTGAGCTGTGATTGCACCACTGCACTCAGCCTGGGCGACAGAGTGAGACTCTGTCTCCAAAAAAAAATGAAGGCACATTATGACTCTCAGGATTCTAAGGTTAGTCCCTAGTTTTGAGGTGAGAGCTGGTCCTCTCCATTGTTAGAGCTACCTCTTCCCTACTGAGGGCACCAAGTAAACCCGGGAGGACACATTGGCACAGGGTGAACGCCCAGCTCCCTGCCAGTCTGTCACCAATATCCCCTCACCCCAAAACAATCCATGGCAACACATGGCTGGGCTTCCACAGTCTCTCCCTGCACGCTCATCATGCCAGGGGCTGAACCCCAGGTGGGCTCAGAGCATTCACCCCACTACATAATAAACGTTCCTCCAGCATTCAAAGCATTTCTTAATGGAAGGAGGTCCCGGATGCATTTACAGCCTTGGTTCCAAACCTCAGGGCCACCTGTGTACAGTATTCTATAAAACTGGTTCCTTAAGAATCCACTTCGAAGGCCGGATGCGGTGGTTCAACCCTGTGATCCCAGCACTTTGGGAGTCTGAGGTGGTCAGATTGCTTGAGGCCAGGAGTTCTAGAACAGCCTGGGCAACACAGTGAAACTCTGTCTCTACAAAAAGTAATAATAATCATAACTAAAAATAAGTTACTTTTTAAAAATCCCCATAATGATGTTAGTATGAAACAAAAATTAAAAAAAAAAATCTACTTTGAAACCTTGTGGCCTAGTGGGGCTTAACATGATCAGAGCAGCGAGGCATGGAGGGTGCGCTGGGCTGGGGGAGTCAGTCAGGAGCCCGGAGCAGAGTGACAAGAACAGAGCAGGGGGCTAGAGGGGATGTGGAGGGGAGGGCAGAGGTGATCAACATTGTAGTAGACAGAGGAGGGTGGAGAGAAGAAGAGGGAGCAGAGGGAGTTGGGGAAAGGAGAGGGGGTGTGGTCAGAGCTTTGGGAAGGAAATGTGGAGGGCCCAGCCAGACTCTGAGAGTTAGTGCAGGCGAGGGACAAGTGTCACAGTTCATCTCTGCAAAGGTCAGGTGCATGTTGAGGAGGTGATGTGACTGAGAGACAGCACAGTGCCTGGAAGAGAGAAAGGTTTCAAGTCATTTTGGAAGGATACAGCGCACGCACAGCCCCCCAGACCCAGACCTCTCGCTCTCCTCCACAGAGCCCCAGGGGGCAGCCCTGGGCTTCCCTGTGGCTGAGACCAGCCTTTGGCCTGGTGTGTGTGTCTGTGTGTGTGCATATGTTTATATGAGCATGTATGTATGTCAGTATGTGTATGTATGAGCATGTGTGCATGCATATATGTGTATATCTGTGTACATACATATGTGCATATGTGTGCACATGAGTATATGTGTCTGTATGTGTGTGTATGTGTACCTATGTGTGTATGGATGTGTGCATATGAGCATGTGTGTATCTGTCCACGTGTATGTGCATGTATGTGTACATGTGTGTATGAATGTGTGCTATGAGCATGTGTATGTGTGCGCATGTGTGTTTACGTTTATGTGTGCATATGAGCATGTGTATGTGTATGCAAGTGTGTATGTTGATGTGTGTGTCCACATGTGTGTGTACATGTGTATATGAATGTGTGCATATGAGCATGTATCTGTATGTGCATGTGTCTATATATGTATATGAATGTGCGCATATAAACAAGTGTATGTGCAGATATTTATGTCTGTGCATGTGTTTATATGTGTATATGAATGTGTGCATATGACAGTGTGTGTGTGCATGTGTGTGTGTGCATCTGTGTTTACATGTATATGAATGTGTGCATATGAGCATCTGTGTATGTGTGTGTGTGTTTACATGTATATGAATGTGTGCATATGAGCATCTGTGTGTGTATGTATGTCTGTGCATGTGTGTTTATATGTGTGTATATGAATGTGTGCATACGAGCATGTGTGTGTGTGCATGTGTCTGTGCATGTGTTTATATATGTGTGTATGAATGTGTGCATATCAGCATGTGTATGTGTGTCTCTATGCATATGTGTATACGTTTGCATGTGTGTATATTTGTGGCATGTGGCTCTGGGGACACAGGGCCACAGGTAGTCCCATGACTCTTTCCCATCTCATGCCTGTGACAACTGCCCCTACCGAGTCCTGTGCTCCCTCTTACCTCTTCCCTGGGATGACAGTGGTCAGTCTCCCCACGTTTTGGATGAGGCCCGCTTGTCCCCAAAGTCCTTCAGCACGAAGGCGACAGGTGTCCGTGGACTACTCCTGTGAACGGCCAGTTACCTTCCAGGTGCGTTACAGCTGCTCCTCTAACCAGCCCTGCAGGGATCTTATTACAGGGGGGAAAGTGAGGGGCCGCAGGACTGTAGAGGGGTCCAGGTGTCACGGCCAGGACTTGAACCCGAGCCCGACAGGAGCGCCCACCCACAGCGCGGCCAGACCCAGGTGTGCGGACATCCAGCCCAGCTGTGCGGATGGCGCCCGCCCCCACGGAACCACCTGGCCCGCTCGGGGACCCGGGGTGCCGAGAAGCGGGTACTGGGGTTGGCCCGGCGCGAAAGGTCACCCTGTGCCCCCGCACCCAGGTGAGGGGGACGCAGGACCCCGGTTGGCACAGGCATCGGAGCGGCCGGGAGTTGGGACAGGGGGTGGCAAAGAGAACTCCCGGGGAGGGGCTCGCGGGGACCGCACCGGGCGCCTGCGCCAGCGGGGCGGAGGGAGACGCCCAGCTCTCCGGTCCTTCCCTGCCCCGCCCTCCCGCCCCGAGCACCGCCTGCGGAACACGCCTCGTTCCAGGGGCGGCAGCGCCACCTGCTGGAGGATGTGCGTCTGCGCACTGGGCCGAGTTCCGCAGGTCCTGGGACTGCGCCCCAGACCCCGGACCCGGTCTCTGGAGCCTCCACCGCTTCCCCGGCGCTTGGGGCGGCAAGGGGCCCTTTCCGCAGGGCGACGTTTTAGCAGTTCTGGAAGGAAGGGCCCACTGCTGTTGCCCTCTGAGGACTGAGGCAGGGAACCTGGAGGGCGTGGAGAAGGGTCTGACCGCCGGTTCTGGTCCTCGGGCTCTTGGCGACAGCGACCTCCCTCCTCCTCCGGGCGATGGTGACGGGCGCTCTCAGAGTGGCTGCCACAGTAGACGCAGGGCTGTCTTCCAAGTATGCGGTCCTCTCAGACTTACGGAGTTGGTGCTGTTCTGGCGCCCTCTTAAAGAGGGGGAAACTGAGGCACAGAGCAGTCCCACCACCGGGGGTCGGGGTGGAAAGGGCCTGGGATTGGAACCTAAGCGTGTTGGCTCCCGTCACCTATGGTTCTCTCTGCCTGAAGATTCTTTCACCAGCCTAACTCATGAGCTGCTACTTACCCTTTGGGTGGCATTGGATGTTGCCTTCTCCAGGAAGCCCTCCCGCCCCTCCGCGAGGGTGGGCGCTCCTGCTGTGTGCGGGCCTACCCGCCCTCTGCAGGCTGGATCATCACAGTCTGTTCACTTGTCCGCCTTCGCCCCCTTGTTGTGGGCTCCCAAGGATCATTTGTGTCTGTCTTGTTCACCTGCCCTTTGTAGTGAACCAAACCTTTAACTGCACAATTTTAAATTGATTTCCAAGGGGGCTGAGAGCTGTGGAGGAGCCAGGTCAGAGGGTCATCTTTTACTGAATGTGGCTGGGGGCCCTCTGGGGGTGTCCCTCCAAGGAAGATGCTGAGCTAGGCCTGGAGCACCATAGAGGCAGGACCATGTCTGCCATACTCAGAGATGGGTGCCGGGGCGCTGGCTTGTCACTCAAGACTCCCCACTCCATCTGCCCTCCCCCCCTCTCCCATTAACCAGGGGGGGACCCACCTGCCCCTCTGGTCGCCACTGATGCTCACAGGTGCTAGGCACCCCAGGGACAGGAAGAATGCTGGGTGTTCCTGGCTCCTGCACTGCTTCCCAGGCCTGATCCCCATCTTTCTGCACCTGCCTCCTACTCATGAGCCTCTGCTAGACTGGAAGCCTCCAGAAGGCAGGTGCTGCCCCTTTCCCCTGTGCCTGGATTCCACTGGCATCTAATCACAGACGAGGGACTGTGTCCCCTTCTCCACCTCCGTGGAAGCTGCGTCCCCCTCTCTATTCGAGGCCGAGCTGTCTGTCCTCTGCTGGAAGCCTTGTGCCGTCACCCCTCACCTCCCACTTCCAGCCTAGACATTCTCTCTCCTGGCATAAATATGTTCTCAAGGCTCTTTGCTCTAAAAGCAAGGAGTTGTCTCCTCTCTCAGATCTACCTCCTCTCTCTCGTGAACTCCCTGCCCCTCCACTCCATCCTTCCTCCATGACCTCCCCCTACTCACCATCTGCCCCTTCTGCTAACCCAGCGATCTGCAGGTCTCCCTGGCATGTCACTCTCTAAACCTTCTGTCTCTTGGCTACTAGTGCGGTTCTCGCCTGGATTTCTTCCCAGCTCTTTGACTTCTCCCCAACTCTTCTTTTTCTGTTTTCCCCTTAAAGGTGGACATCCCTAGGTCCAGGACCTGATCTCCGTCCCTTCTCCTCTGAATCATCTCAGTGGCGTTTCTCCCAGATCCCCAACAGCAGCCACAGTCATATGTCAATCAGGTCACCTCCATGTCCCAGCTAAGATGTGCCTCCTGGCCCCTGATGTGCCATCTCCCAGATGGAAGTGCCATCATTGTATTTCTGCTCTGTCCCCACCAAAGGCAACACAAAGCGTCTCCATCTGTCCCTTCATGTCGCCTACTCAGTGAATGACCCCTTATTTACCCACCGGCCCAGGCACAGCTTGGATGTTCCCGGGCCCTTGTGTCCAGACCTCATCTTCAAATCCTGGCAATCTTCTCCCAGGAGCTGTGGACCCCTCTTCTCTGCCCGCCGCCCCTGCCCTGTCCAGCATCCACCTCTCCCAAATGGCCCCCCTGCATCTAGGAGCGGCCCTCCTCCAACAGTTGGAAAGGTCTTCTCAAAACACAGATGAGACCTTGTCATCTTGAAACTCTTCATTGGCTCTGAATTGTCTTAGGATCAAGCCCAAAGTCCTTCAGAGTCTGGGAAGGGGCCCTTCGTTCTGGGCCTGGCTCTGCCTCCCAGGGTCTCCCCGGCCCTGCCTGCGCTGTCTGGCCACGCGGACAGTGCCTTGATGGGCCGTGTCCTCTTCCCCTCAGCACCCTTGAGTGTCCCAGCTTCCTGAGCCCAGACAGCCCTCTTCCCATTTTGGGGGGCCCACCTCACCTATCAGGGTGCAGCTTCTCCTCTGAGAAGACTTCGTTGCTCCCCAAGCCTGGATTTGATGCCCTCTGCCTGTGTTGACCTGGCTAAGCCAACACCCTAGCCCTAGGCTACCCTTGACCAGTGCCCCGACCACACTGTGAGTGAATTCCTTCTTTCCTTGTTTCTGCGCCCATTCAAGCTGTAAGCCCCTGTGGAAGAGACTGGGCCTTCGCAATTATCATCTCAGCACCAAGCACAGAACCCACCTCAATAAATGGTTCATTTGAGACTTCTGTCTCTCTCTCTCTCTCTCTCTTTTTTTTTTTCTTTTTTTTGAGACAGATTTTTGCCCTTATCCCCCATGCTGGAGTGCAATGGCACGGATCTCGGCTCACGGCAACCTCCGCCTCCCGGGTTCAAGCGATTCTCCTGCCTCCGCCCTGCAAGTAGCTGGGATTACAGGCATGCACCACCACGCCTGGCTAATTTTTTATTTTTATTTTTTAAGGTTGATCTAACTCTGTTGCCCAGGCTGGAATGTAGTGGCACAATCCTGGCTCACTGCAACCTCCACCTCCTGGGTTCAAGTGATTCTCCTGCCTCAGCCTCCCGAGTAGCTGGGATTACAGGTGCACACCACCACACCTAGCTAATTTATGTATTTTTAGTAGATATAGTGTTTCACCATGTTGGTCAGGCTGGTCTCAAACTCCTGACCTCAGGTGATCCACCCATCTTAGCCTCCCAAAGTGCTGGGATTACAGGCGTGAGCCACCGCGCCCAGCCGAGACTTCTCTCTTTTAATTTGTATTTATTTATTATTTTTAGAGTCAGGGTCTTACCACATTGCTCGGGCTGGAGTGCGGTGGCTACTTACAGGTGCCGGCACAGCACATGGCAGCCTCAAATGCCTGGTCTCAAGCGATCCTCCTGCCTCAGCCTCTCAAGTAGCTGAAACTAGAGATATCTTTCTTTTTAATGTAAATATTTAGTGCTATAAATTTCCTTCTCGACTGGGCACAGTGGTTCACGCTGGTAATCCTAGTACTTTAGGAGGCTGAGGCGGGAACATCACTTGAAGCCAGGAGGTCGAGACTAGCCTGAGCAACGAAGTGAGACCCTGTTTCTACCAAAAAAAAAAAAAAAAAAAAGCAAGCTAGGTGTGGGGGGCATGTTCTTGTAGTCCCAGCTAATCAGGAGGCTGAGGTGGGAGGATTGCTTGAGCCTGGGTAGTCGAGGCTGCAGTGAGCTGTAATCACACCACTATACTCCAGCCTGGGCAACAGAGCAAGATCCTGTCTCAAAAAAATAATAAAAAATAAAAATAAGAAAATTTCCTTCTCAGCATTGCCTCAGTTACATCCCACATATTTTGGTATGCTTTCCTTTAATTCTCATTCAGTTTTATAGATTTCTTAATTTTCTTTGAGACTTCCTCATTGACGTGGATATTTAGAGGTGTATTGTTTAATTTCTGAGTGTTTAGATATTTTCCTGTAGTCTTTCTGTTACTGATTTTTTTTTTTTTTTGACACAGAGTCTCACTCTGTCACCCAGGCTGGAGTGCAGTGGCACAATCACAGCTCAGCCCACCCCCATCAGCAGTCTTGCC
Source organism: Colobus angolensis palliatus (assembly GCF_000951035.1). Taxonomy (NCBI): domain Eukaryota; kingdom Metazoa; phylum Chordata; class Mammalia; order Primates; family Cercopithecidae; genus Colobus; species Colobus angolensis. Next base: position 13,373,324 of record NW_012110918.1, read on the forward strand.
TCCCCCCAACCCCAGGCTCCTGCTTCAGTCTCCCAAGTAGCTGGGACTACAAGCACATGCCACCACGCTTGGCTATTTTTTCTATTTTTAGTGGAGATGGGGTTTCACCATGTTGGTCAGGCTGGTCCCAAACTCCTGACCTCAAGTCATACACCTGCCTCAGCCTGCCAGACTGCTTGGCTAGCAGGCGTGAGCCACGGCGCCCGGCCTTCTTTCTTTCCCTTGTTTGCTTCAATCGTCACATCACTTCTGGCCTCCATAGTTTCAGATGAGATAATTTGAACTGGTGTCGCTATAGGTAATGTATTGTTTCTCTGGCAGTTCTCAAGAGCTTATTTTGTCTTTAGTTTTCAGAAGATTAATGATGATATCTTACTGTAGATTTCTTTGGCTTATTCTGTTTGAAGTTCAGTTTCCTGAATCTGTAAGCTTCTGTCTTTTACCAAATTTGGAAAGTTTTCAGCCATTAGTTCTTCAAATACTCCTTCAGCTTCTCTCTCTTTCTTCTCCTCCTTAGCCCCTGTGATGTGAGTGTCAGATTTGTTTGTTACGGTCCCATTGGACTTGGAGGTTCTGTTTGTTTCTTAGCCGTCTATTTTCTCCCTGTGGTTCAGATTGGGTACTTCGGAGTGATCTGTCCCCAAATTCACTGATTCTGTCTTCTGTCATTTCCACTCTACAACTGAGCCTCAGGGAGTTTTTAAAATTTGTGCAATGACATTTTTCAGTTCTGTAATTTCCATTTGGTTCTTTCTACATACCTACTATTTCTTTGCTGAGAAGTTCTATATTTTCATTTGTTTCAAGAGAATTTGTAATTGCTTGTTGAATTTTTTATTTTTATGAATTTTTTTTTTTTTTTTTGATGGTTGCTTTAAAATCCTGGTCACATGGCTGGGCTCAGTGGCTCACGCCTGCAATCCCAGCACTTTGGGAGGACGAGGAGGGTGGATCACTTGAGGTCAGCAGTTCGAGACCAGCCTGGCCAACATGGTGAAAGCCTATCTACTAAAAATACAAAAATTAGCCGGGTATGATGGCACATAACTGTGATCCCAGCTACTCAGGAGGCTGAGGCAGGAGAATCGCTTGAACTCAGGAAGCAGAGGTTGCAGTGAGCTGAGATCGCACCACTGCATTCCAGCCTGAGTGACAGAGTAAAACTCTGTCTCAAAAAAAAAAAAAAAGGTAAAATCCTGGTCACGTAACTCCAACGTCTGATTCATCTGAGTGTTCAGTTGACGGTTTTCCCACTCACTTTGTGATTTTCCAAGTTCTTGGTGGGATGAGTGAATTTCACCGTATCCTGGTCATTGTGGCTATCCTGTGAGGAGGCTCCAGGTCCTGTTTACATTTTTTATTTTAGTAGCAGCGCCCTGCTTAGGTTTAGCACGCAGGTCTTGGGCGACTTTTGCGGGGCTGTGGTTCCAATGAAAATCTAATTTGCAGAGCCTCTGCAGTGCTGCTGAGGTCAGCTCGGCCTGTGTGGTGCTGCTTAAGCGGGCAGAAGGAGCTTTCTCAGGCTGGTCCCAGGCTGGACGTTCATTGCTTCCAGTTGGGAGAAGAGAGTCTTCCGCTCACGGGACAGACAGTACTTCTTAGGCCTGCTGCTCGTGGTGGGCTTTCTCCCTGCCATCAATGTCTTCCCCTTTCTCTGCTGTGCAGTGATTTTGGGTGGGGAAGCAGAATTTCAGGCCCAGTGAGGAGGAGAGGGTTAACCCTGGCCGATAATTAGCAGGAGATTGCCGGGCCAACCCCTTTGGTGGTTCTGCCTGGCTTGCTTGGTGGGTTTTTTGTTGTTGTTGATTTTTTTTTTCTTTTTTGGAGACAGAGTTTTACTCCCGTCGCCCAGGCTGGAGTGTAATGGCACAACCTCGGCTCACTGCAACCTCAGCCTCCCAGGTTCAAACAATTCTCCTGCCTCAGCTTCCCTAGTAGCTGGGACCACAGGCACCCACCACCACTCCCGGCTAATTTTTTGTATTTTTAGTAGAGACGGGGTTTCACCATGTTGGCCAGGATGGTCTCAAACTCCTGACTTCAGGTAATCTGCCTGCCTCTGCCTCCCAAGGTGCCGAGATTAGGCATGAGTCACTGCGCCTGGCTTTTTTTTTTTTTTTGACAGGGTCTTACTCTGTTGTCCACGCTGGAGTGCAGTGGTGCGATCATAACTTAATGCAGCCTTGACCTCCTGGGCTCAAGTCATCCTCCCACCTCACCCTCCTGAGTAGCTGGGACTATAAGTGTGTGCCACTATGACCAGCTAATTTTTACGTTTTCTTTGTAGAGACAGGGTCTGCTGGGTTACCCAGGTTGGTATCAAATTCCTGGTCTCAACAGATCCTCCTGTCGTGAAGTGCTGGGATTACAGCTGTGAGCAATCATGCCCAGCTTTGCCTAGTGTGTTGGAGCGACTTGCCTTTAATCTAGGAGAGAAAGGAGCCTGCTTGGGCTGCCTTCTGTTGCTAGGTTGGGACTTGGGAAAGGCATGTCTGGGGGGGTCCTGTATTGGGTGGGGGTGAGGGGTGTCATAATGCCCTGCTGCTAAATGTTCCTGAGCCAGCCTTGGGGTCCTTAACCAGCTCTCCTTCTCCTTCCACCTCAGGGCCCCCTTGTGGTTGCCTCTTGCATAGGGCTTAGCAGACAGGAACAGGGAGGGTCGGGTTTGGGCCATCTTACCCAGACTGAAAGTCTCTAAGTGTTTGATTGTTTGTTTGAAGGAAAGTGATGAACCCAGGACCTTGAGCCAGGAAGACTTTTCCGGGTGAAAAGCAGAGGAATTGACTCATGCTGGGTTCTGAGTTCCAGGCCCAACTCCAGGGCTCGCCAGCTTCTTCCATAACCCGCACAACTTGAACGCTTGGTAGCATCTCCTTACAGCGGTGGGCGCCCTGGATTCTGGAGGAGCCCAGGCTGCATTTGCCCCTCCATGATTCATCTCATAGGATCATCTGGGCCTGTGAAAGGCACTGGCTGGGGAAAAGCAGCCAACTGCTCCCCAGTGAAGGGGATGGCCAGAAGCGAGGAGAGGGAGAAGCCCCAGCAGAGACCGCTGGGGAAAAGATCCCACATTGGGGCCACTGGGAACCCATGAAGATGGTTACCAATATGACTGGAGGTTCAGAACGACGGACGAGTGGCCCTGGAGTGGGAAACGGAAAAGCTGAAGGGTGAGACCTGGGAGGTCACCCCCCACCCCCGGGGACTCCGGAGACCCAACCTTCCTTCCCTGCGCTCCAGCCGGATGTTCCCCCTGCCCCCGTGGCTGAGCCTGGTAAGTTCGCAGCAAACAGGGGGTGGGGTCTTTACAAGCCTGCAGAGGGGTCCACGGGCATTTGGGTAGATTGGTATTCCTGTCCTGGCAGGAGGGCAAGGCCTTTCATGGGAGCCATAAGCTGGAGACCTAAGAGAGCTCACAGCTCGGCCACAGGCCTCTGTTCCGGGGGGATCGGCCGCTGCCTTCCAGCACCTGTTCAGCCTCCCAGCTCCTTGTTGCCTGGAATCTCCGCCACTGACCAGTGTGTAAACACCTATGTGGGGACACGGGGGCAGGGGGTCCAGGAAGGCAACTTTTGGGGGATAGAGTGGGAAGAAAGAGGGACCTCAGAGGCCAATTCTTCCCCATCCTGCTCTGTTGCCTCCCGTAAGCATGGGAAATGTCTTTCTGTGCCTGATCCTGTGTGGGGTGCGAATGGGGCACACAGCTGAATCAGGCCCGGCCCCCTCTTTGTGCCAATTCATAAGCACTTAATCCACAGCTCAGCCCTGTGAGAGCTCCGCTGGCCCAGGAATGCAATACAGCGAGAACACTCTCCAGTCCTGCCTCCAGGTAACGATTCAGCACACAGGAAGGTGGCCCTGCACGGGGCCAAGCTCTCTCTCAGCAGGCACCTGGCCAGGTAAGGGGGCTGCTCCCTGTCACAGGAGGAAGCTGAGGCCCGTGGGGCCTCATAGGCGCACCGCATGGGGTGGCGGACCAGGCCTCTTGACCGTCAGCGCTGCCAGGCCAATCTTCTTGCCCACTGCGGAGGCTCAGCCCCTCCCCTGCCCTCCAGGCCTGTCCTGCACCCACTCCACCTCTCCGGCTGTGGCCTGTGTGTGTTCCCCAGCTCCTCCTGCTGGGGCCCGTCTGTGGCTCCTGGAAGGTGTGACCCGGGTCACCTGTGGGCAGAGGCCTCACTCCCACCCCCGGCCTCTCACATTGCCGTCCAGCTCTGTCCTGCTGTCCTTTCCCCAGTGGGGGTTTAGGCTCCTTGTGGGCTGCCTCCCCGACCCCGGCGCCCTCTGTCTCCACGGAAGCCTGTCATTTCTGAGGCCTGAGTCACCGCTGGCTGGCTGGCTGCAGCTGGGTCAGCGTGCCACCCTGCACGAGGCACAGACATGAGCTACTGGGTCCTGCACCCTGTGGTTAGGAGCCCAGAGGCCTCTTTCTAGGGGACGTTGCCAGTGAATGAGTCTTTCAGGGCAGAGGCAGGGTGGAGAAGAACCACTCCTCTATTCCCTTACCCTCCCACGCCAGGAATCGCTGGGCGCCCTGTGACCGGGGACTTTCCCGGATGCCTGGAATTTGGGATGAAGCTGGAAAGCAGATAATGTTCATGTGCCTACTCAGTGCAGACAGGGTGCCCAACGTGCCTACTCAGTGCAGACAGGGTGCCCGACATGCCTACTCAGTGCAGACAGGGTGCCCGACATGCCTACTCAGTGCAGACAGGGTGCCCGACATGCCTACTCAGTGCAGACAGGGTGCCCGACATGCCTACTCAGTGCAGACAGGGTGCCCGACGTGCCTACTCAGTGCAGACAGCGTGCCTGATGTGTCTATGCTGGACATCTCAAAAGGTGGCATAAGGTCCCAGCAGAGAGTTGCAGTGGGTTACAGACTGGGAAGCATGCTGCTGCCAGGAACTGAGTTTGGGCTCCCCTGCTGAGAAGCTATGAGACCTCAGGCAGGGGACTTAAGCTCTCTGTGCTTCTGTTTCCTCATCTGTGAAATGGGTGATAGAGGAACTGTGACGAGGTGTCAGTGAATCTGCAGCATAAAGCCCAGAGCCAAAGCCACTTGCACGCAAGGGCTCAAATCAGAGGGGCTTGCTAGAGGCAAGTTTTGAGGAATAGAGATGGGACTGTGAAGGGCCTCAAACCAGGAGAGGGGGCTCCTCCCGAGCACAACTGGCAGAGGAGCCTCAGCCGGTGGTTTTCTGAACTTGAGTCCTGGCCCCAGGCAGAAGTGGGGAGTGTTCTTGGGAGGGCTTGGCCACCTGCGGCTGGGACTGGGTGCAGAGAGACAGCAGCCCTGCTGCTGGAGCCTTCTGAAGGGTGGCTGGAGCTGCCTGGGCTGGTCACCCTCCACATTTCCAGCGTTTCCCAGGGAAAGATGCTCGAAGTTGCCATGCAACACCAGGAGGGTAGGTCAGGTGGGAGGCTCATGAAGGGCTCACTGCCTGGATGGCATTGAACCACCAGGACCAGCAGCTGGAGTGGGTGGGGCTGCCTGGGGGAGGGGTGCCCTGGAAGATGTCCTTTGCAGGGGTTGGGGGAGAGGAGGCATGCACGAGGGTGGAGGGGAGCAAGGAGGTGGAAGAGCTGATCCCCACTGCTGCCCCCGGCAGCTTGCCATCAGATGTGAGATGGAAGTTTTGACTTAGACTGGTTTGATTATTTTAATATGGGACAGCAAACCTGGATTGGCCAAGATGAGATGGTTCATTTTCTGAAGCTAGATGAACAGCTTTGGGAACTGCCTAAGTTGTTAATGAGGGTGATGAAGGAGACCCATAGGGTATGAGGGAAGACCAGAGTGGAATTCACCCTCACCACCTCCTTCCATTCTATCACCTCCTCCATTCCCATCACCTCCTCCATTCCCATCATCTCCATCCTCATCACCTCCTCCATCCCCATCATCTCCTCCATTCTATCACCTCCTCCATTCCCATCACCTCCTCCATTCCCATCACCTCCCCACCTCCTTCATCCTCATCACATCCTCCATCCCCATCATCTCCCCACCTCCTCCATCCCCACCATCTCCTCCACCTCTACATCCTGAGCCACTTCCCCTCAGCTTCATTTCCTGAAACAGCCCTCCTCACCCTCTCCAGCTTCCTTTCCTTGACCTTACCATGCTCCTTTCTGGAAGACACCACTCCAAACCATCTCCTTGGAAAATCTACTTCAGCCCCAGTGCCTGTCCCTACCACACCCAACATTCCTGTCTGGGAAAGCGTTCCTCTTTATCCAGAACATGAGTTCCTGACCCTCAGATAAGGGCCAGTGCAGCCAGGGAGGAAGCATTAGTGCTGCCAGGTGGAAAGTGGAAAGTACCTGGATCCACACCCCAGCAGCGCTTATGGGGCCAGGCCTGGTGCTGGTTCTTTCTCAGTCCTTGATGCCACCTTGAAAGGTGGGGATTGTCCTCCCATTTGGCCATGAAGAGCTGAAGCAGAAAGGTACAGTTGCCCATCTGTGCTCACGGGTCACTGAGTCGCTGCGTCCCCAGAGGCCCCTGGACAGGGTTGATGCCTCTGCAGGTGCCCACACAGGGGCTTTCTCCTTCACTTGGCCACACTCCTCAGCCTTTGATCTGAAACAATGAAAGCCCCTGAGTAACTGGTCCTTCCCAAGCCAGTGTGTGGCCCACAGCAAGGAGCTGCCTGTCCTGAGTTCAGGGGGTTTCTTTGGCTTACGTGGATACTGTACGTAAATGTTGGCAGAGCCGCGTGAGCCTCGGCCTGCAAACTCAGGATGGCACCAAGCTCATTGCCTTGGCATCTTCCAGGTGGACCCTCAGCCTGCTGAGTGGACAGAAAACCATCTGACATTTAGAGTTCCTGCTCCCAACTCCCCCCAACAGCTGTCACCACCACCGTGGTTGTGCAAAGGTCCCAGGCCTTTCAGAGTGGGCCCTGATCACTGTCCATCCTGGCGGGGTCCGCTGAAACAAACATGGTCACAATCTCATGGTACCTTCTGCCTCGTGGCTCTGTGTCCACACTGGAGAGACTAGGACCCAATCCTGGGCCCCCTCCCATGGGCACCATATGGCTATTCCCCTCAGAGATGCACCAGGCCAGCACCACTGCCCTCAAGACCACCCTCCAACTTCTCCTCGGCTTGGGACTCCCGTTTCTCTCCTTGTCAAGGCACCCTGATATGGTTTGGCTCTGTTCCCACCCAAATCTCATCTCGATTTATAATCCCCACGTGTCAAGGGAGGGACCTGTAATCTCCAGGTGTCGAGGGAGGGAGGTGATTGGATTATGGCGGTGGTTTCCCCCATGCTGTTCTCAGGACGGTGAGTGAGTGAGTTCTTATGACATCTGGTAGTTTTATAAGCGTTTGGCAAGTTCCTTCACTTTCTCTCCTGCCGCCTTGTGAAGTTGGTACTTGCTTCCCCTTCTGCCATGACTGTAAGTTTCCTGAGGCCTCCCCAGCCATGCAGAACTGTGCGTCAATTAAACCTCTTTCCTGGCCAGGCGTGGTGGCTCCTGCCTGTAATCCCAGCACTTTGGGAAGCCCAGGTAGGTGGATCCCTTGAGGTCAGGAGTTCCAGACCAGCCTGGCCAACATAGTGAAACCCCATCTCTACTAAAAATTCAAAAAATTAGCTGAGCATGGTGGCAGGTGCCTGTAATTTCAGCTACTGAGGAGGCTGAGGCAGGAGAATCGCTGGAACCTGGAAGACGGAGGTTGTGGTGAGCCAAGATCATGCCATTGCACTCCAGCCTGGGCAACAAGAGTGAAACTCCATCTCAAAAAAACAAAACAAAAACAAAAAACCTCTTTGTCTTATAAATTACCCAGTCTCAGGGAATTTCTTTATAGCAGCATGAGAACGGACTAAGACACACCCCTCCCTCATCCACCACGTGCAGTCAGCGAGCACGGCTCTTCTCAAGAGACAGGAGGTACCCATGTCTCACATCAGCTTCTGCCCTGTGCCCTGCACAAAATCCGTGGCATCTTAGAATAGGGCCTGGGAAAATATGGAGAGAGTATGAATAAATTAGAATCTTGAGAATCATCCCTGTGTAGGGGCCTTCTGCAGCCAGGTGGCCCCTGAGGGCTATGGGGGTCCCCTGGAGGGAGCAAGAGAACCGTCTGCCTTGGGGACAATAAGGCAGGCAATTTAGTGCAGTTATGGGACTGCCAAAGTTGGTCCCTTCTAGGGCTCTTCAGCTTCTGGTGCATTCCCGTGTTTGTAGGGGCTGCTCAGAGGGACCATAGTTGGGGTAGAGCGAGATGCCCCAGGAACAATCGCCTCTAGCTGTCGCAGCTGTTAAATGGACATTAATGAAAACAAACCATCAGCGCCACCAGGAGCCACGACTGTCCCTTCTTTCTGTTCTGCAGGAGCGTGCATCACCTGTGAGCTTTGAATCACCGAGACTGTGGGTCCTGACCCATTATTCATGCATTTGCAGAGCGTCCTGGGGCCACAGAAACTGGCCTGAGGACCACACTTGCCAACACTCAGTGCCCAGAGAAAGAGATGAACAAGCAATCCTGCTCCTTTTATTTTTTTGAGATGGAATCTTGCTCTGTCACCCAGGCTGGAGTGCGGTAGCATAGTCCCACCACAACCTCCGCCTCCTAGGTCAGGCGATTCTCCTGCCTCAGCCTCCCGAGTAGCTGGGATTACAGG
>NW_012110918.1:13385999-13390008 GCF_000951035.1 Colobus angolensis palliatus
ACTTCACTTCATGGGTAACGAAACAAAATATCAGAGAAGTTATGTGATTTTTTTTCCCCAAGGTTCTTGGCTAGGAAGAGACATGCAGACTGGGTGCAGTGGCTCACGCCTGTAATCCCAGCACTTTAAGAGGCCGAGGTGGGCGGATCACCTGAGGTTACGAGTTCAAGACCAGCCTGACCAACATGGAGAAACCCCATCTCTACTAAAAAAATACAACAATTAGCTAGGCGTGGTGGCACATGCCTGTAATCCTAGCTACTCGTGAAGTTTAGGCAGGAGAATCCTTTGAACCTGGGAGGTGGAGGTTGCGGTGAGCCGAAATTGTGCCATTGCACTCCAGCCTAGACAAGAGGAACGAAACTCCGTCTCAAAAAAAAAAAAAAAAAAAAAAAAAAACAAGCAGGGGCCGGGGGCAATGGCTCATGCCTATAATCCGAGCACTTTGGGAGGCCAAGGTGGGCGGATCACCTGAGGTTACGAGTTCAAGACCAGCCTGACCAACATGGAGAAACCCCATCTCTACTAAAAAAATACAACAATTAGCTAGGCGTGGTGGCACATGCCTGTAATCCTAGCTACTCGTGAAGTTTAGGCAGGAGAATCCTTTGAACCTGGGAGGTGGAGGTTGCGGTGAGCCGAAATTGTGCCATTGCACTCCAGCCTAGACAAGAGGAACGAAACTCTGTCTCAAAAAAAAAAAAAAAAAAAAAAAAGAGACATGCAGGGAGGGTCACAGGCCAGATCTGCAGCTCCACATTGAAGAAGTGGCTCTGAGGCCCTGCTGCAGCCAGGGGAGGGGCTGAGAAGATGGGAAGTGCCAGCTCAGGGCAGCTGAGCACAAAACACTGAGGTCAGTCAGATGGGCCCAGGAGGGATGAGGGGCGGGGCTCAGGGGGAGATGGCAGGGCTGGAGAGTGCCTGTGGCTGTTCTGGCTCTGACCCTGGGGTTGAAACAGTCATCTTAGCTCCCCAGGTTTTGGAATTGGGATTTTGAGATCCAGTATCTTTTTTTTTCAAAACTGGAGGCCTTCAGTGGGGTCACTAAGTTTTTATGTTACCAAAAAGACATATATTTCTAAAGATACACACTACTTGCTATTGTCATGTTTTATTTATTTCCTTATTTATAAAAATTTTCAGGCTGGTGCAGTGGCTCATGCTTGTAATCCCAGCACTTTGGGAGGCCGAGGCAGATGGATTGCCTGAGGTCAGGAGTTTGAGACCAGCCTGGCCAACATGGAGAAACCCGTCTCTACTAAAAATACAAAAAAATTAGCCGGGCGTGGTGGCGCATGCCTGTAATCCCAGCTGCTCGGGAGGCTGAGGCAGGAGAATCACTTGAACCTGGGAGGCGGAGGTTGCAGTGAGCCAAGATCACGCCATTGCACTCCAGCCTGGGCAACAAGAGCAAAATTCCTTTTCAAAAAAAAAAAAATCAGGCCAGGTGTGGTGGCTCATGCCTGTAATCCCAGTACTTGGGGAGACTGAGGCAGGAAGATTGCTTGAGGCCAGGATTTGGAGACCTGCCTGGGCAACATAACAAGACCTTGTCTTTACTTATAAGTAAATAAATAAATAAATAAAACTAGTCAGGTGTGGTGGTGCACAGCTGTAGTGCCAGCTACTCGGGAGGCTGAGGTGGGAGGATCTCTTGAACCCAGGAGGTCATGGCTGCAGTGAGCCATGATTGCACTGCTGTACTCCAGCCTGGGTGACAGAGTGAGACCCTGTCTCAAAAAACAACAACAACAAATTTTTCAGTGGCCAGTTACTAGATAGCATTGTTTTATTTTTTGAGGACACTTTCTCTCTCTCTCGCTCTTTCTCTCTCTCACACACACACACACAAAGGAAAAAAAAAACCCAGAGTGAAGACCAGTCCTTTGAACACCGTCAGCTTTACAAAACCACCTCTTTGCATTGTCCTCTTTTATCTCCTTTTGCCTTGGACAGGTGAGAACTTGTCACAGGCTGGCCTCGGCCCTCTCCTGACTCTGCTCCTTGTGACCTGAGCTACCTGCAGCTGCAGCCCCTGTGGGCCCACAGCCCGTTTCGCAACACCCCCACCAGCGCTGCTTGGCAGCCCCTGTATTTATTTATGTTTTTAATGAAAGCAAATTAAGATTCATTTACTCTTGAGAGCTGTGCTGCGATTGCTCTTGTGATAAGTGGAGACACCTGGGTTTTCTCTACCTGGCTGGTCGCCTGTGAGAGAGGCCTGCGTGGGGCTCAATTTCCCAGGTTGGTCCTGTAGTGGCTTTTCAATCCATCATCAAATCTTCATCAGGCGTCTCTGCACACAGCGCTGAGGGAAGCACTGGCGTCCGGGCTGTAGTCAGGCTCCCTGCCCTCCATCACCGCCATCTATCTGGGGGTGCAGTAGCGCCCCAGGAAGAGAAGACTGAAACAATAGGTATATTATCCCCAACCCCACCCATGGCACGGGCATTGCTGTCCACCACACAGCAGATAAGAAAACTGGGCTCAGACGTTGAAGGGCCGTGTCAAGAGCACAGAGCTGGTTTGTAGTGGAATTGGAGTTTCCACCTTGATCTCTGGGTTCCCTTTACCAGACCCACGGTTCTCAGCCCAGACTGCGCTGAAAAAAACTCCAGGCCCAGAGATTCTGATTTAATTGTTCTGGGGTGGGTATTTTTTAAAGTTCCTGAAGATAACAGTGTGCAGAGAGACCTGGGACTCCCCCCACAGCTGAGACGAGTGCATGGTCTGGCTGTTCAGAGGAAGCAGCCCCAAGGCAGGAGATGCCCCTCCCCGCTGAGGACAGATCAGAGTCCGTGGAAAGAACATGCCGGGGACTGGAAGGCCTGAGCAGCGTGGAGTGGGAACACACAAGGGATGCTAGGGCAGTGACTGGCCCCTCCTGCAGGTCCAGAGGGCTCATGAGGTGAGTAAGAGGGAAAGCTGAGATTAAGGTGAGATTCTAGGCCAGGCATGGTGGCTCACACCTGTAATTCCAGCACTTGGGAGGCCGAGGTTGGTGGATCACCTGAGGTCAGGAGTTCGAGACCAGCCTGGCCAACATGGTGAAACCCCATTTCTACAAAAATTAGCCGAGCATGGTGGCGTGCGCCTGTAGTCCCAGCTACTCAGGCGGCTGAGGCAGGAGAATTGCTTGAACCCGGAAGGTAGAGGTTGCAGCGAGCTGAGATCGCGCCACTGCACTCCAGCCTGGGCGACAAGAGCAAAACTCAATCTCAGGAAAAAAAAAAAAAAAAAGGATGAGATTCCCAAAATGAGGGCCTATGCAAACACAGGAGACATGGTGAAGAAGTTTAAAAATATTCTATCCAAATATTCTGTTCCCTTTGCCTCTGTGTCACTGGAGAGTGGTGGAATTTCCAGGCAGGGTCTATCTCCTTTCCCATAGACAGTACAGCCCCTGAGGCTCCCCAGAGACCCTCCGAAGTCCTGTGATTGCCCATTCAGGAGTTTAGGACCACCAAAGACTACTCAAGACCAACATGGCTTCAAGGAAGCTTTGGCCTCAGGGTAGTTCCTGCTACCACAAGCACCTTCCTCCCAGGAGCCAGAACAGTCTTCTCCATCAGCACAGGTGACCAAGTGGCACACGGCTCATCTGGCCACCATGCTTAGGCCAAAGCAGCCCTTCATGTCCCCCATCAACCTGGCTTTCCCAAAGACCTGGATCTTCTTTCCACATCTCCACCCTCTACCACACATAGACTGCAGTTCCCTGGGACTTTGCTTTTCTTGGAGACGAAGAGAGAAAAAGGGAAGCAAATCCTGAATTGCTCGTTAGGATTTAAAACCTCTCCATAGAGGAGAGCTGGGGACAAGGTAGGGGAGACAGTAGTGGCAGCACAAGCTGAGGATGGGTCCCCTGCCAGCCTCCCGGGCACGCGGGGAGCAAAAGGAGAGGCAGAGGCACATGGGAGCAGGGGCTGGGAGATGCTGCCTGGCACAAGCTGTGGGCTTGGCTATTAAAGCCAGAAAAGGCCTGCCTCCTCCTGCCAATAGAGTTATC
>NW_012110918.1:13396061-13402010 GCF_000951035.1 Colobus angolensis palliatus
AAAAAAAAAAAAAAAGGATGAGATTCTAGATGGAAGCTTGTCTCGGGCTTTTCTGTTGATGTTTCTCTGGGATTCCTCTCCTCCCCCGGAGCAAAAGGCACAGATGAAGTGTCAGGAAGGACGCCAGCCTTCCTCTCACCCTGGAGTGGCAGTTTCCTCAGGGAAAGCCCATCCTAGCTCCTCCCCCTGCAAGGAGGGATGTGGAGGGACGGAGGAGCAGCAGGCAAGGCCAGCAGGAGGTAACATTGGTAGGGAGGACCAAGCCAAGGTTGGGAGGAGTCTTCATTTGGCGCTGGGGTTGGACGCCTGGCTGACCTCTAGTGTTTGGCCTTGCGGTGACTGATGGATGCCCCTCCACCCCCATCCCACAGTGCCCATGTTCCCCAACGGGTATCTTATGGAACCAGCAAGGTGCCTTGTGATGAAAAGTTTCTGGGGTCAATACATTAGGGAAATGTTGCGTGACCTAGCCCTTATGGAGACCCACAGCCCCCACAAGCGTACTACAGGCTCCGAGAAGTCCAGCAATGAAGAGAAGCCTGGGAAGATTTGTTTCACATTCAATTGTTGCCACTTTGTGACCTTGGAGCCCTCTTTTCTGTATGACTGTGACACCTATGCACATGACAGAGTGCACCCTGCAGCAGGCAGGAGCAACACAAGGGGCGCAGCTTCTCCAGGCTCTCCACAGTGGAATGATTCGCTGAAGAAGGTGGGAAGTGGGGGTGTCTCTAGCATCTGTGGTCCCCAGGTTAATCCGGAGGAGCCGTGCCCTGCTCAGGCTGCTGGTGAGGGAGGGAAGCGCCTTCCCTGAGGATGTGCTTGTCATGAATCCAGGTTGGGAGGGGGGCTCTTCAGGGGAGCCCAGCAGCTGTCAGAAGCCTGGTGTGGAGGACCAGGAGCGCCTGACCCTCAGGGCTTGGGGCTGTGTCCCGGCTCACCTGGTCTCGGGGGAAGCTCAGGCCTCTGTGGGCCTCAGTTACTGACAGACCCAGAACCCTGCCTCGTGGGGAGGGAATCAGTGTGTGTGAGCTGCATGATCTCAGACTCTGCATCATATATTCTATAGAGTGCAGGCTGACATGGAAACCGCACGTCAGGAACGGATGGTGAAAGACTGCTTGAAAATCGGCTGCAGAGCAAACCACCCAAATCCAGAAACAAACCGAAACTTGCTTTAGGTCCTAATAACAGTGAGTTTACTTGTAAAAGTTTTCATTAATCTAAGATAAAACAAAAGACCCTTTAAAATATAATAACACTGGTCGGGCACAGTGGCTCACTCCTGTAATCCCAGCACTTTGGAAGGCCGAGGTAGGTGGATCACCTGAGGTCAGGAGTTCGAGACCAGCCTGACCAACATGTTGAAAGCCTGTCTCTTTGTTTCTTTTTTCTTTTTTTTGAGGTGGAGTTTTTGCTCTGTTGCCCAGGCTGAAGTGCCAGCGTATGATCTCGACTCACTGTAACCTCCACCTCCCGGGTTCAAGCCATTCTCCTGCCTCAGCCTCCTGAGTAGCTGGGATTACAGGTGCCCACCACCACGCCCAGCTAATTTGTTTGTGTTTTTGTTTTGAGACAGAGTCTCACTGTGTAGCCCAGGCTGGAGTGCAATGGTGCGATCCTGGTTCACTGCAACCTCTTCCTCCTGGGTTCAAGTGATTCTCCTACCTCAGCCTTCTGAGTAGCTGAGATTACAGGCGTGCGCCACCACACCCAGCTAATTTTTGTATTTTTAGTAGAGACGAGGCTGGTCTCGACCTCTTGACCTCGTGATCTACCTGCCCTGGCCTCCCAAAGTGCTAGGATTACAGGCATGAGCCACTGCGCCCAGCCTGAAACCCCATCTCTACTAAAAATACAAAATTAGCCAGGTGTGGTGCTGCATGCCTATAATCCCAGCTACTTGGGAGACTGAGGCAGGAGAATCACTTGAACCTGATATATATAGTTTATATATATAATAACACTGAGATAGGCACAGTGGCTCATGCCTGTAATCCCAGCACTTTGGGAGGCCAAGGTGGGAAGATGGTTTGAGCCCAGGAGTTTGGGAACAGCCTGGGCAATAGAGTGAGACCCCATGTCTACAGAAAATTTGAAAATTACCCAGATGTGGTGGCAGGCACCTGTAGTCCCAGCTACTCATGAGGCTGAGGCCGGAGGATCACTTAAGCCCAGGAGGTCGAGGCTGCAGTGAGCTATAATCATACTACTGCATTCCAGCCTGGGAGACAGAGCAAGACCCTGTCTAAAAAAATGAATAAATGAAATAAAATGATACACTAACATTGATTTTTAAAAAAAAGTGTCCATGGATAAAAATATAATGGATATAATATAATCATTGCACATGGATATGTTCCTGGACATATCAGTATATATCATGTATATCTTTTTTTTTCCAAAATATGAAAGTAAAATAAGTTTATTATAGAAAACATGGAAAACAGAGAGAAATACAGTGAAGAAAATAAGTCACACTTGGTGTGTTGCCTTCCTGTATTTTTATGTTTCACATTTATTATGTTTTATGTTTCTGTTTTCTTTCTTTTTCTTTTTTTCTTTTGAGACGGAGTCTCGCTCTGTCGCCCAGGCTGGAGTGCAGTGGCCGAATCTCAGCTCACTGCAAGCTCCACCTCCCGGGTTTATGCCATTCTCCTGCCTCAGCCTCCCGAGAGGCTGGGACTACAGGCGCCCACCACCTCGCCCGGCTAGTTTTTTGTATTTTTTAATAGAGACGGGGTTTCACCGTGTTAGCCAGGATGGTCTCGATCTCCTGACCTCATGATCCACCCGTCTTGGCCTCCCAAAGTGCTGGGATTACAGGCTTGAGCCACCGCGCCCGGCCTGTGTTTCTGTTTTCTACAAGAACAAAATCTGACCAGGCACAGTGGCTCACGCCTGTAATCCCACCACTTCGGGAGGCCAAGGTGGGCAGATCACTTGAGGTCAGGAGTTCAAGACCAACCTGGCCAACATGGTAAAACCCCGCCTCTCCTAAAAATACAAAAATTAGCCGGGCCTGGTGGCATGTGCTTGTAATTCCAGCTACTTGGGAGGCTGAGGCAGGAGAATCACTCAAACCTGAGAGGCAGCGTTTGCAATGAGTTGAAATCGTGCCACTGCACTCCAACCTGGGAGACAGAGTGAAACTGTGTCTCAAAAAACAAAAAAGTAAAATCTTTATTTACATATGGTACCTGTAGCCTTCATTTAAAAAATAATTTTTATTGTATTGTATGTTATTTTATTTTATTTTGTTTTATTTGTTTTATTTTATTTGACAGAGTCTTGCTCTGTTGTTCCGGCTGGAGTGCAGTGGTGCGATCTCAGCTCACTGCAAATTCTGCCTCCCAGGTTCAAGCAATCCTCTAGCCTCGGCCTCCAGAGAAGCTGGGATTACAGGTCCTTGCCACCATGCCCGACTAATTTTTGTATATTTTTGTAGAGACGGGGTTTCACGATGTTGGTCAGGATAGTCTTCAACTCCTGACCTCAGGCAATCTGCGCCCCCCCAGTCTCCCAAAGTGCTGGGATTATGGGTGTGAGCCACCACGCCCGGCCTTAAAAAGTAATTTATTAAAGTGAAATTCACATAACACAAAATTAACCATTTGAAAATGAACAACTTAGGGGCCTTTAGTTCATTCACAATGTTGTATAACCACCATCTCTACTTGTTCCGAGATGGTTCCTGTGGCCTTCATTTACACTCGCCACAGCCAAGCACACTCTCCCACCCAATCAGAGAACTTTTATTTGTTTAATTCTCAACCTAGTATTGAAGACTTGCTTGTTTTAAATCTCTTGGTCTCACAAATAGGGCTCCCACGGACATCCTTGTGTATACCTTTGGTCGGACTGTCTATTTCCTGACAGGAGGGCCTTGAGCAATCTCTTCCCACAGCTCAGTTCCCACCTCTACCTGGATGACTCACAGAGTTACATTTTCAGCAGAGACCCCGCCTCTGCACACCAAACCGTATATCCCAGCGTCCACCCGGCAGTTCCCCTTGGAGGCATTGAACACACAACACACCATGCCCAGAGCCAGCCCGTCCTCTCTTGCTCTTTCCTCTCTCTGCCAAAGGTACCACCTGCCATCCTGCTGCTCCTGCTGGAATCCTGAGTCATCCCTGACAACTCGCGCCCCAGCTCAACCTCTAGATGCAGCCCAACCCCAGGTCTGGATGATTTTATCTTTGGAATTTCGCTCGAATACATTCCCATCTCTCCCTTTCCCCAACTTAGGTCCAAGCCAGCATTTCCTCTTGCCTGAAGCACAACCTAGACTCCTAACCGGACTCTGGTCCGTCCAGTCCGGTCGCTCCACAGCTCACTGAGAACCAAGATTGCAAAATGCAGATTAGATCGCCTAGCCCTGCTTCCCTCTCAGACCTTTCTCTGACTTCCTACTCCTCTTAAGATAAAAATCCAATTCCTTAATGTGTCTACAAAGCCTGGTTCCTCCTCTCTGGGCTTCGGCCTCCAGGGCCCTCTTCCCATTCCTTGTGTGGACCACATTCCTTGTGGCCACAGGACCTTTGCACAGGCCAAAGGTCTTTGCACTGGCTTTCTCTGCCAGCAACCTCAGCCCTCTGTTTTTCCT
The DNA here is from genome assembly GCF_000951035.1 of Colobus angolensis palliatus. Lineage (NCBI taxonomy): Eukaryota > Metazoa > Chordata > Mammalia > Primates > Cercopithecidae > Colobus > Colobus angolensis. The sequence continues at coordinate 13,400,671 of NW_012110918.1, forward strand.
GGTTAATCCTTGCTCATCATCCTGTCTCAACCTGGTCTTCTCTGCCCTCCACCAGGGGAGAGTCCCTGCTCTCTCCTTGTACCTATTTACCCTTTACCGCTATTGTCATTTTATTTGGATTATATGATTATTTGATCAACATCTGTTCTACCTACCAAAGTATAAACACTCCATACTGCTCTTGGTATGTATGTATGTATGTATTGAGACAGAGTCTCCCTCTGTCATCCAGGCTGGAGTGCAGCAGCGTGATCTCTGCTCCCTGCAAACTCTGCCTCCCAGGTTCAAGGGACTTTCCTCTCTCCACCTCCCAAGTAGCTGGGATTACAGGTCCCCAACGCCACGCCTGGCTAATTTTTGTATTTTTTTTAGTAGAGATGGGGTTTCACCATGTTGGCCAGGCTAGTCTTGAATTCCTGATCTCAGCTCTTGTCATTTTATTTGAATTTATTATATGATTATTTGATCAACATCTGTTTTCCCTACCAAAGTATAAGCACCCCATCCTGGGGCCCATAATGAGTAATCAATAAATATATGTTGAGGCCATGCGTGGTGGCTCACGCCTGTAATCCCAACAATTTGGGAGATCGAGGTGGGTGGATCACTTGAGGTCAGGAGTTCAAGACCAGCCTGGCCAACATGGTAAAACCCCTGTCTCTATTAAAAATACAAAAAAATTAGCCGGGCATGGTGGTGTGCACCTGTAGTCACAGGTACTAGGGAGGCTGAGGCATGAGAATTGCTTGAACCTGGGAGGGGGAGATGGCAGTGAGCTGAGATCGCGCCACTATACCCCAGCCTGGGTGATAGAGCGACTCTTGTCTCAAAAAAAAAAAAAAAGAAAAAAGAAAAGAAAAGAAAAAAAAGAAATATATGTTGAATCAGCAAATGAAAAAGCAATGTAATTACCAGGACAAAGCACATGGGCATTTGGAAAATTCTGGAGGATATTTCCAGAGTGCTTTCCGGAAGGGTGGTAGCAAGGAACACTTGCACCAGGCATATGGGAGTGTCTGCGTAGCCACGCCTTTACCATAAATTTCACACATGCAGCAAAGCTTCAATCATCTAACAAGTGCAAGCCCCCGGGCCAGCCATAAAGTGAGAGTACAGTCAGCAGCAGACGCTGAGCCAAGCAGGCAGAGAGCAGCTGACTGAGTCAAAGATGCAAAGGTGGCCCCAGTGCTGGCGTGTCTGGGTCCTTCTGGAGCCAGAAGATAGCAACAATCTCCCTGGTTGCCTGTCAAAGCCACATCTAATCATTCAGGCCTGGAAGTCTGGGGAAGCGGCAGAGGAAAGGACTGGAAAGAAGTTAACAGAAGTGGCTGAGCATGGTG
>NW_012110918.1:13403891-13405921 GCF_000951035.1 Colobus angolensis palliatus
AGAGCAAAACTCTGTCACACACACACACATACACACACACAGACACACACACACACAAACCAACAAAAAAGAAATGAAATTCTGCCAAGTACTGAGTGGGCGTGGAAGCAGATCATTCCCCAACTGAGCCTTCAGATGAAACCCCAGCTTGAGAGAAGGAGACAGAAGACCCAGCTAAGCCCCATTCAGAGTCCTGGCCCACAGAGACTGTGAGGCAGTACGTGTGTGGTTTTAAACCACGAAATCTGTGGTCATTTGTTACTCAGTTAGGGCATCCTCACAACATGAGGGCTCAGGTGGTCTGACTGCCACTTGGTAGCTCCAGGCTCTGCGTGCAAGGGGCCCAGAGAACACAGTAGCAGCTGCAGCCCCTTCTCTGACACAAGCCTTGGGCTCCTCCTGTGCGGGCCTTCCCAACATAGCCACTCAGTCTATCAAAGCCAGCAAGGACGGGAGTCTGCTGGAAAGACAGAGATGAGAATCTCTTGCAGCCTGACTGCGAAAGTGACAGCCCCTCGGCATGGAGGTATTCTGTTGCTTAGAAAGGAGTTACAGAGGGAGGCAAGGATCAGCACAGTCATCTCAGAAGCAACCTACCATGGGGAAGCCCCAAGTAGGTGCCCTGGTCAACAGTCTGATCTTTGAGTCTTACCAGCCCTGGTGCCAGCAGTATGAGCCTGATGGGACTTCAGCTGGTCCCCAGACCAGACCCTCCATCCTTGGCAGGCACTTCTGCCTCTTCTGTCAGTTACAGTTGGACAGTTCCTCTCCCTGGGAGGAGTTTCAAGGTCACATGGTGGAGAAGCGGGTGGAATGGGAGATCTTGCTGTGGCTGTTCTGAAAAACCTGCACTGCCACGGCCCATCCTCAGGCCACAGCTCACATCCCTCCCACGTGTGAAGTCCACCTGCCCCATCCCAAGACTCCTGAAGCCTCATCCACTGTGGTTTTGGGCTTGGACTGGAGGCCCAGGATCCAGCTGTGTAAACCATAGCCTGGTACGGAGGAGACTCCTGGACGTGAGGGGTCTTCAAGCCTAAACCAAGGCCTGGTGCAGAGGAGACTCCTGGGTGTGGGGGGTCTTCAAGCCCGGGGGTGTTCTCTGTGCCTATGGCTCCTTCCTGAGTTACTCTTCCCTTTTCTTAAAAAACTGAGTTTGCAACTGAGTAGCCCTCTCAGTCCATTTCCTTCCTTTAAAAGTTGAGGCTCTAAAAGCCTCTTTCGTTTTACCCTGTGTTCATCCCGTTAGTGCAAGAACCTAATTCCTTTTAAAACTTGACTGGGTGCAGTGGCTCACGCCTGTAATCCCCATACTTTGGGAGGCCGAGGCGAGAGGATCACTTGAGGCCAGGAGTTCCAGACCAGCCTGGCCAGCGTGCGAAACCCAACGGGGTTTAGTAGACACATCTACTAAAAATACAAAATACAAAAATTAGCCGGGAGTGGTGGCCGGCGCCTGTAATCCCAGCTACTCAGGAGGTTGAGGCAGGAGAATCGCTTGAAACTGGGAGGCAGAGCTTGCAGTGAGCTGAGATCACACCACTGAACTCCAGCCTGGGCGACAGAGTAAGAATCTGTCTCAAAAACAAAACATGACAAAACAAAACAAAACAAAACACCCAATTTGGGAGCTTCCTGTGTACTAATCTAAAATTCATTCCCGCTGGGCGCCGTGGCTCACACCTGTAATCCCAACACTTTGGGAGACCAAGGTGGGCGGATCACCTGAGGTCAGGAGGTCGAGACCAGCCTGACCAACATGGAGAAACCCTGTCTCTACTAAAAATACAAAATTAGCTGGGTGTGGTGGCACGTGCCTGTAGTCCCAGCTACTCGGGAGGCTGAGATAGGAGAGTCGCTTGAACCTGGGAGGAGGAGGTTGAGGTCAGTGGAGATGGCACCATTGCGCTCCAGCTTGGGCAATAGGAGTGAAACTCTGTCTCAAAAAAACAAAAGATGTAAATAAAAATAAAATTCATTCCATTAGACAAAAAACCTCCCTCACAAAACTTAAAAAAAAAGCAATAGAT
>NW_012110918.1:13411032-13411708 GCF_000951035.1 Colobus angolensis palliatus
CCTCCCAAAGTGCTGGGATTACAGGCGTGAGCCGCCCCACCCGGCCTCTTTCTTTCTTTTTTTTTTTTTTTAAGAGATGTGATCTCACTATGTTGCCCAGGGTGATCTTGACTTCCTGGGCTCAAGTCATCCTCCTGCCTCAACTCCCCGAGTAGTGGGAACATGCACTATTGGGCCCGGATCATCTTCTTTACTTTCCTGCAAGCCCTTGCCAACTTCCTCCAGGCTTCTGCCCACTGCCTGCTCCTAAAGCCAATGCCATGTGTTTCAGATTTTAGTGACCAGAGCACAGTGAGGCACTTCAGACCCATTAGCTTTCTAATCATCATACCAGCTGCGCGAGTTGGGGGGTTACTGCCCTCCCCTTTCATAGGAGTGAACACTGAGAATTGGGGAAATTACACAACTGGTCATAAGTACCCAGTTAGGAGGAGGAGGATGAGGAGGAGAAGGAAGAGGAGGAGGAGAAAGACGAGGAGGAGGAGGAGGAGGAACTGAGTGTTTGAAAGACAGTTTTAAAAAATTGGATAGCACAGTAGCCTGGGGACATTTAGCGAAGAGTAAGATGGCTGTATGTGCATTGATAACTGTTCAAGGTGCCATGGTGACGGTCCTGAACTGGGAGGGAAAGAGTCATATGTTTGCTATGCTCTTCTCACGAAGGCAGGGGATTGTG
>NW_012110918.1:13412508-13414356 GCF_000951035.1 Colobus angolensis palliatus
TAATCTCAACTACTCAGGAGGCTGAGGCAGGAGAATCGCTTGAACCCAGAAGGCGGAGGTTGCAGTGAGCTGAGATCACACCATTGCACTCCAGCCTGGGCGACGAGAGCAAAACTCCCTCTCAAAAACAAAAAAATAAAAGAAAAAATAAACAAAAACAAAATTTGATGCCTAAACAATTAAGCTTCATGCATCTCTTTAATTTTTCTTTTATTTAAACTCTAATTTCATGACAGATTAAGCTTCATGAATCTCAAAAATGTGTAGAACCCTCATTCCCAGCCTTCCCTCCCTCTCTCTTGTCCTTCTTTCTGATTTCTTGGAATCGGAAGGAAGATTCAGATATTCAGGAACCATCACACAGGAGGCACCCATATGACGTGTCCACATCACTCCACGCAGGTGTCCTTGCGTCCTGGGTGCCCAGGTTCCTGTGAATTGTGACCCCAGGCAGAAGCGTGAGCATCTGCAGAGGAACCCGCCCACCCAAAGCCAGGGAACAGCCAAGGCTGGCATCCTCAGGGTGGCTGTGTGCCAGGGCACCTCTGACTTGCGCTGAGTCAAATGGACAAAGCCCGCAATGCACCCATAACCCAGATTCGTGAGACGCCGCTTGACTTTGGGAATCCCAGGCATTAGGCTTGGGGCAGTGTCATCATGGCGCTTGCTGGCCAAGTCAGGACACAGCCTAAGCCGGAATCTGCTGGTGCTGGTATAAGCGGTGAGTGGGCGCGTGGGTGGGGGTTGCGGTTAGGGTGTGGACATCCCAGAATCCAGGACTCTGTTCACAATTCGTCCACACTCCCTGTTCCCCTCCCTTACAGCACCTCCCTCCCGAGGCCTTCTGAGCCTCTAACCCGCAGATAAGGAAAGGGGTGGACTCAGTTGGAGTCCAGTGGCCGCTCTGGTCCAATCAACTCTACCTGGGGTGAGGGGAAGCTCTTCTGGCCGGGCTGCTCTCTCTGCAGGGCTGTGACTGGACAGATTACTCAAGAAAGGAAGTAGGTGGGCCGGAACGAACCCGTGGTGCCACATAGGTCTCCGTTCTCATGCATATAAGTTTCCCACACTCAGGCAGGAAATGAAAATGCTTCTTGGACCCCCAAGGAGAGTAAAGCAGAGGGGAAGGGAGGGAGGATTTTTCGGTGCTATTAATGACACTTTCAGCCTCCTGTGCATTTTTGGGACGGCTGCAGGAGAAGGCAGTGCTGCGCCCCTACCCAGAACTAGCGAGTGCTTCCCAACTGGCCCCCCGCCTTCCTCTCGTCCTCTAGGGCCTCCATTGGCAGCTGTGCAAGGGCCCGGCCCTGCCTGTCTCTCTACACTCGCTGTGATACCTCAGGCCTCCCAAGCTCCGCCACGCCCTTCCCTCTTTCGGGAACAGCTGCCTTCCATCACCTTGGCTGCCTGGCTAATTCCTGCTCATTCCTTAAAGCCCTGTTTTGATTTCTCCTCAATAAAACTCTGACACCACCCTCCAGTCAGAATTAGTCACTTCTTTCTCTGTACGTTGGAAACACCGCTTTATCGTAGAGACTTTAAGGATCTCCAAGTAGAGAGACTCCTCCCGTACAGGTTGTGCACCCTCTCACCACCGCATGCGTTACCCGAGTTGTAAAGGGCGGTTCCCTGTGTCTGCCCCGCTGCACCGATACACCGAGCTGCGCACGGTGCCCAGTGCAGGGAGAACAAATGATCATCTGTCCAACGCGCCCATTTTCGGGTGAGGAAACTAAGGCTCCAACTCAATCAACGCACTCTTTCCTGTTGATTACCAGAAAAGTACCAGGACAGGTGTCCGGTCCTGTCCCGCCCTACCCTGGCCCATTAAGCCGGCACCCCGGCTCC
>NW_012110918.1:13414871-13438593 GCF_000951035.1 Colobus angolensis palliatus
GGGCGGTGCACTCCAGACGGCGGGCCGCCGCCTCTTCCCTCCTTCCTACTCCCGGCCCGGGATTAGCGCCCTGGGAGCCCGCGCCCCGCGGCCTCGCCGCCACACTTTCCTGGGAGCGGCGGCCACGGCGGCACCATGAAGAAGTCTTACTCAGGTGGGCTTCGCGCCCGGGGTGGGAAGGGGTCGGTGTCCCGGGACCAGCCCTGTTCACCTGAGCGCCTGCGGCCGGGAGTGGCCAGGCGCCCGCGGAGCTGAGCGAGTCCCCGCTGCGGGCACACCGCAGGTCGAATTTCTCCCAGGACAGGGCCGCTGTCGGGCCACTTTCGACCTGAGCCGAACGTCCCCTGCGCTGTCTCCAGCCCTGGCTCGAGTGTCTGAGGGGCTGCGCTGGGGGACGCTCCCTCCTCCTCGCCCCTTGTACCCTCCCAGGAATCGCTGACTTTCCAGGTCGGCCGGGTGCTTTGGGTCCCTGGTGCGTCTGTGTGGGTGGATGGGGCTGGGGCTGGGTGGAGGGGTGTTCTTGGGTTCAGCCTCCAGGGCTGGTGATCCAGGCCGCAGCATCCTTACTTCGGGTTCTCTCCGGTTTCTCCTCTACCCAGTGGGGCACGGGACGGCCCTCCAGATGGGACTGTCCAGCAGCGCCCAAACTTGGCGACTCGGGTTCGTGTTTTGCGCTCAGACGCCCGCGGCTGACATCCTTACTCCACCCTAGCAGGGCCCGCCTTAAGCAGGCGGAGGGGGCCTGACTTGGGCCTCACCATGAGCCGGTTCAGGAGCCTTCATAAGAGGCTCCCCCTCTGGCACTCTGAAGTTCCATTTCACAGATGGGCACACCGAGGCCGCATGGGCAGGTTAAGGGAAATCCAGATCTTCATCCTTTGTCTTTTCCTTTCCATTTTTTTTTCCTTTGTGGTTTTCTCCAAAGGATTGAGGCAGGCAGGATCCTTTGTCCTCCTCAGTCCTCAAATCATGAACAGCGTCTCCTCTTCTAACTCTAGAAACCCTCTGTTTAATGTTCCTCCTTTAATTCATTCGAATAGAAAGTTATCTGCCAAGGACCCACGAAGGACAGAATCATGGGCCTTAGTTGGAGGTGAAGGAGTCATCGCGGCCATCCCCCTGCCTTTGGGCCATTATCGGTTTCCTCTGGCTTTCCATATTTAGGAACCAAAATGAGTGATAAAGAATACCTTGTCTCAAAGAGGATTACGAAGAACTTCCCCGAAAATTCCCTTCTGGGTCAGTAGCTTAGAATTTCAACTTTCACCCGGTTGTTGCAAACAACGTGGCCCTCTCCACACCCCAAGCACAGCTCTGTCAGGAGCCTGGGTGGGTTGGTGTGCTGGTGGGAGGGAGCGGGCTTCCAGGTGGCACATGCTTGGTTTTGGCACTGGGGCTTCCTCCCCAACATGCTCCAAATACTTGAGATGGTTGTGGGGATCGCGCGGTGCACGGCCCTTTCCTGGGGCTCTCTAGCCCGCCTAGGGAGGGCCCTTTGCCCTTGGCTTCTTACACTTCATCTCCCACCGGTGGGTCCAGATAGGGGGGTGGCCAGGGTCCTCCCAGCTCGTGGGTCCTGGGCTTTTTCTGCGGAGACCCTCCTCCTGCACAGATGCAGGAAGGACCCTGAAGCAGGCTTGGAGTCTCTGCACCTGCGGCTTATTTGGAGACGGGGAGACCATCACTTGTCCCTTTCTCCTCTCTTCCACACCTACGCCACCCCTCACTGGGTTTCTTTTTTTAAAAAAAGGACAGAACCTTTTGCAGTAGGTGGAAGTAGAGTTTGTGGGGGGAGCAGGAACCAGCTCTTGTAAAGCAGCCTCGGTGGCTCCTTGTGTTTACCTAGAGGGGCGGGCCCCTCTGAGGATGGGGGAGGGGAGGACTCAGACCATTTCTGGTTTGCTCCCTGCTTGGCAGTGGCCCAAGGTGTGCTGGGTCACTGTGTTGCAGTCGTAGGGGGTCAGACTGGAGGGGGCTGATGGTGAAGGTGGCCTCTTGCCCTCATTCTGAGTGTCCTGGAGCTCTCTTGGTAGCAGCCCTGTTCAGGTAGGGGCACTTGCAGGAGTCAGGCTGACCTCTCAACAGCCATCAACACCATGAAATTAAGGAAAGCAGCAAAAGATGTTAAAAATCTTCCTAGGCTCTGACAATCCAAGGACAGCAGGAAAGTTTTTATTTTTTCATCTGGATTGAGCGGGATTATTGCTTCTGGACCTGTATATGGGCTTCAGAATAAACTGAATGACCATAATGTAGTTCCTGGTAGAGCTGGTTTGAACACTCATGAGCCTCTGAAAAGGAGAAAGATTTTAGAAGGATGTGTTGGTGCAATCTCAAGTACTGTGGGTCTATACACAGTCATCGAACACACTTCATGTGTTGGGCACACACGGCCAGGTCTGAGTGGGTACAGAAATGATAATGAGATGTAGTCCTTGCTTGCAGAGAACTTACATTCTCACTGGGAGTCAGGATGAGGGTGAGACACCAGCTCATTAACACCCTTCCCTCCTGAGCAGGTCATCCTCCAAATACTACAGGAATGCCCCAGAGGTTTTAGGGGGAGGTGAGATTGAGCTGGGCCTTGAGGAAGAAGTCTTGAGTAGTGAAGAATAAAAAGGGACTTGGCCAGGTGCACCTGTAGTCCCAGCTACTCAGGAGACTGAGACAGGAGGATCACTTGAGCCCAGGAGTTCGAGGCTGCAGCACTATGACAGCACCCGGAAACAGACACCGCACTCTAGCCTAGGTGACGTCATGAGACTCCATCTGTAAGAAGGTCTTGTCCAATGGGAAAGGCAGCAAGGGCCCACACGGGGCAGCTGCGGGATCTAGGGGGACACTGGGGACAGGCTCTCTGACAGCTCCGCTGCTGCTCCAGGCTTTCCTGATGTGCCTCACCTGGCCTTCTAGTGAGTTGGAGATAGTGGTAGTCTACAGGCAGTGTGGTCCAGTGGTTACACTTGGGGGCTCAGAGCCGCCAACCCCTTGGGATTCAATCTCACTGGGCTGCGCCTCTCCCTGTGGCACAAGGTTCTCACCTCATGCATCTGATTTGCCTCATTTGTTTGTGTGTGTGTGTGGTGTGTGTGTGTGTGGGGTGTGTGTGTGTGGTGTGGTGTGTGTGTGGTGTGTGTGTGTGTTTTTTTTTTTGAGATGGAGTCTCACTCTGTTGCCCAGGCTGAAGTGCAATGGCATGATCTCAGCTTACTGCAACCTTTGCCTCCCAGGTTTAAGTGATTCTCCTGCCTCAGCCTCCTGAGTGGCTGGGATTATAGGAGTGCGCCACCACGCCCAGCTAATTTTTGTATTTTTACTAGAGATGGGGTTTCACCATGTTGGTCAGGCTGATCTTGAACTCCTGACCTCGTGATCTGCCTGCCTTGGTCTCCCAAAGTGTTGGGATTACAGGCGTGAGCCACCACGCCCAGCCTGCTTCATTTGTTAAATGGGACAGTACTATGTTGTTGTTAAGGTTAAATGAGTTCATATTTGAAAAAGCTGAGAAATGCCTGCTCTGTGACCTGTTAGCTGCTGTCGTGATCGTGATTGTCATTGACAGCAGGAGGATGGAGAAGGCTGGGGTTATGCCATTGCTAGGATGTTCCAGGAGCCTCCATGATCTTCCCTTACTGCAGTCAGAGTACGGCGCAGGGTCTCTCCCCCAGCCCCTCAGCACTGGATCCAGCGGCACTGTACCTCCAGGTTCTCTGAGTTCTGAGTTTTGGGACTCCCTTTGCATACTAGGTCACATGGAACTTGCTGTTATTCCCAGGCTCCCCTGGGAACTCTCTGTGTGTGGCAGGAGGACTTACCCAAGGCCCGTGAGCCACAGAAGTGGGACTGGGGTTGCGTAGCACCTGGGAATGACTCTGGGGATTCTTTTTTATTTTTTATTTTTTGAGACGGAGTCTTGCTCTGTCGCCCAGGCGGGAGTGCAGTGACACGATCTTGGCTCACTGCAACCTCTGCCTCCTGGGTTCAAGCAATTCTCATGCCTCAGCCTCCTGAGTAGCTGGGATTACAGATGCGTGCCACCGTGCCCAGCTAATTTTTGTATTTTTTAGTAGAGACAGGGTTTCACCATACTGGCCAGTCTGGTCTGGAACTCCTGACCTCAGGTGATCCACCCGCCTCAGCCTCCCAAAGTGCTGGGATTACAGGCATGAGCCACTGTGCCCGGCCACTCTGGAGTTTCTCTGGGGCTTTCAGGAGATTCCTGAAGGGGAACCAGCCATGATTCAAAAGCTCTATGCTGTTATGACTTCTGAGTCCTGGGCAGGGAGGGAGGCTGTACCCGCAGAGGAAGCAGCTTCTGTTGTGATTCAGTACGCTGGCTCGCCATGGTGGACAGGGCTGCACCCCCACCCAGCGCCCCGGGAGCTGACTTACGGGAAGGGCAAGGAATTGCACCCTCAGAGAGCACTTCCCCAGTCAGCTAACCTGGTGCCAGGCAAGGGTGGGAAGGGCACAAGCCCAGGGCTTCTTCCTCTTCTCCCCCAACCCCGTCTCCGTGCCTGTTCTCGCTGCCTCTTGCCTCCTCACGTTCACGCTTGTCTGCCCTGGCACATTCAGGGAACCTGGGCTGGAGAGAAAAAGCCACCTCTTATAGTTAGTCTGTGGCTCTGTCTGACTTGTGTCCCCCGCCGAGGCCCCCCAGTTGTGAAACAGCTGGTTGAGCCTAAGTCCTGGGGCCAGCCCTCTCCCTAGTCTGTTGCAAAGATAAGAAGGCATGCCCAGGCAGGGGCCACCTGCCCTGCCCGCTCACGCCAACCGCAGGCACTTGCCCGTCACATCTCCCCGGCCTGCCCAGAGGGGTTCTGATAGCCGAGGTCAAGGCACCTGGCAACAGGGCGTTGAGTTTGCGACAGTCCACTTTCTTCCTGGAACTGCCCCCCACAAGTGGGACCAACTCAAGCCAGGACAGGTGCAGGGGGACCCAGGATTGCCACTTCAGGGCAGTGGTCTGGAGTCCAGGTCCAGGTAACATGGCAGCCAACCCTCTGCTTGGAGGTCCCAGGTGCGTGTTTGCAGAGGACATCTCACTTGGGGACCCATGGAAGGGGACACTGCCCACCCCTACCCGGTCCTTGGGCTGCCTTCCTCTGACACTCTCCTGCCCACTCATCCCAGGCAGCCCTGACAGTCCCACGGGGCTGGGACCTAGAGGTGGCCCCTGTTTCCGCCCCAGTGTTTGTCCCCAGGCAGCCTTGCGTGGGCTCCGAAGTTTGCCTAAGATGGACCTGATAAGGAAAGTTCAGTACACATCAGTGCAGGCCCGGCCTCGGGGTGATGATGGCAGTTCCTGGGCAGATCCAGCTGGCTTTAGGGTAGGAGGGGCTCCAGAGAGAGGCTCCAGGCCCCTAGGGGTGTGAACCTTTGGGGTGAGGAGGGAGGTGACGCGTTGGGTTCCTGCGCCTCTGTTTGTTGGAGCCATTACCTTGGAAACGTCCCCGCTCTAGGCGGTTGCCAGGGATTTATGGGGATCAGTGGGTGCCACTGCCTGGGTAAAGCCCTCAGGGCTTGTACACAGCACACAGCTCTGTGGCCCAGTGGCTCACTTTGCTGTGTGAAGTGGCTCAGTCTCTGGGAGAGCCCTTAGCCAGGCAGGCCTGATGGCAACTGCCAGGTCATTGTGATCTGGAATCGCTGACCAAAGGGAGTCAGTCCTGGTGGGTACAGGGCCCTGGCAGGGAGCCATCGTGATGCCAGGCATGGGGATCGTGTGGCACCCAGGCCTGTGGGTGACGAGCTTCTGTGGGGGCAGTGAAGTGCCCCCATGGCTAATGGGCTGGTCACCTCTGCCCCTTTCCTGATGCAACAGTTGTGCCCGTGTCCCGGGAACTTTGCCAGAAGGCCTGGCATTGGCCTGCTCTACTGGAGCGGCCCTGCTGAGCTGTAAGCTGCTTGTCTCCCTGAGGCTCCTAGGCCATTTCAACTCTCCATGTGGATTTGGTCATTCATTCCAGAAGCATCTGCCGGGCGCTGCTGAGTGTCAGGCTCTGTTTGCCTCCTCTGCTGCACCCTGGAGGCTCTGTGCACCAGCTCTGCAGGGTGGCCTGGCCTTGGGTCTCCAGGGTAGAGCATGGCACTCTCTACTCCCAGCCCAGTTTCTCTCTGCCTTATCTCCCTGACCCCACCCTGGGTGCAGGTCCATTTGCAGCCCCTGTGAAGGGAGACATTGAGCTGTTGCCGGCAGGGGAGGGGCGGCTCCTGGGCACTGCTTACCAATGGCCTCTCGGCAGCTCTGTGACAGCTGAGCTTTGTTCCCAGCCTAATCTGACCTGGTTCTCCAAAGCTTGACTGTTGGCAGCCTGAAAACCTCCAGGACAAGAAGCAGGAGTGGCGCAGGGAATGTAAGATGATCCCAGCTTCAAGTCACTGGGCGGCCCTTAGACCCGGGCTGCCTGCTGACTCTGGCAGGAACCCAAGTCGCTTGTCATCCTCAGAGCATTGTTGGCCCGGGACCTTCAGTGGCCTTTGTGTCTGGGTGAGAGGAACCCTGGATGGCCACTCTGCCCTGAGTGTGTGGGTCCCCAGAAGTGCTGGGTTAGGGGGCACAGAGGGCTAGAAATGCTCTGGAGCATTGGACTCTCTCGCTGACTCCTGCCCCACCCTGGCCTGGGGCTTCAGAGAAGGGGTCCAGGTGGGAGCGTCATCTTTTCACAGTGAGGATGTGGCTTCAGTCTCTGCCCAGGTGGGTGCATTGCTCTCTGTCTGGCTCCTAAAGAGGTCTGGCTCCTCCTAGGCTGCTGAAAGGACCGTAATGAGGCCTATGCCATGGCCGCGGCCCTCTGCTTTTCCCAGTGCTGCACCTGGGAACCAGGGGTTGGGCCCCGGAAGCCGAGGACGTCCCTGAATGCCATGCCTGGGCACCTGTCCTGGCCAGGCCGGGCGTGTTGGGGCAGCGGCTGAGATGGGAGCAGCAGCGTTGCCTGTCAGGTTTGAGATGGGCTCTGGTTGAGTGTGGTTACCAGGAAGGGCTGGGCAGAGCAGGCAGGTGGGCCGCCCCCGGGCCTTGTGCGGCAGATCAACCTGATCCGCATCCTGGGGCCTGGGCTTCCTTTCACAGCCTTCCCGTAAACTATGGCTCCTGTTTCCATCCCAAATCAGATCCCAGCAGGGGAATAATGTCCATGTAACCCAAGCCACTTGGAAGTGGGTTACATCCAACCCCTGTCATCTCCAGCTTGTTAAGGACTTGACTAACTCAACCCAGAGGGATTTGGAGGGTTGTCTGCAAAACCCACTAATAACAGGGGACTTCAGCTCTGTAGCCGCAGGGTCTACAGAGGTGTCGGGCTGTCGGCTTATTGCTGGGAGGTGAGCCGGTGGTATAGACACCATGGAGGCACCGGTCGTGGAACAGCTGCAAGTGCACGCAGAGGCCGGCATCGAGGGGTGGGGAGGAGGAGCTGGATTTCTCGCCAGTGTTGGCATCATGTTGCCTCCAGCATCAGAGAGCCAAGGTGTGGCTGGCCTCGGCTGGGGTGATGAGTCACTGGCTAACAGAGCCTTCCTGGTAGCTGGGGGTTAACACTTTAACTGCTAGGCCTTTGTATTATGCTGCTTCTTTTGTTGTGTTTTGTTTTGTTTTGTTTTAGTTTGTTTTTGAGATGGAGTCTCACTCTGTCGCCCAGGCTGGAGTGCAGTGGCACAATCTCAGCTCACTGCAACCTCTGCCTCCTGGGTTCAAGCAATTCTCCTGCCTCAGCCTCCTGAATAGCTGGGATTACAGGCATGCGCCACCATGCCCGGCTAATTTTTGTATTTTTAGTAGAGATGGGTTTCACCATGTTGGCCAGGCTGGTTTCAAACTCCTGACCTCAGGTGATCCACCCGCCCCGGCCTCCCAAAGTGCTGGGATTACAGGCATGAGCCACCGCGCCCAGCTTGCATTATGCTTTTTTTTTTTCGTGTGAGATGGAGTTTCGCTCTTATTGCCCAGGCTGGAGTGCAATGGCGTGATCTCAGCTCACTGCAACCTCCGCCTCCTGGGTTCAAGCGATTCTCTTGCCTCAGCCTCCCAAGTAGCTGGGATTACAGGCCTGCATCACCATGCCCAGCTAATTTTGTATTTTCAGTGCAGACGGGGTGTCCCCATGTTGATCAGGCTGGTCTCGAACTCCTAACCTCAGGTTATCTGCCCGCCTTGGCCTCCCAAAGTGCTGGGATTATAGGCGTGAGCCACCACACCTGGCCTGTGCTGATTATTATTACTATTTAATTTTTTAAGGAAAGCAATCTAAGCGATACGCTGTATCCCTTCTTTCTCTTTTGCTTTTTGTTGTCAGTTTTCTGTATTACTTATTGCCAAACAACATGAACAGGAAATTGAAAGGAAAACTTCAACGATCATTGGCTGTAGCATTTCTTTTGTGTTCCATTCAGTGCTTGTTTGCACAGGAACATGAGATAGGGTTTGATTTAATTATGAAAGGCATATATTTTCAGAGTTGCATGCTCCCCATAGAATGAATATTGTTGAATTCTGTTCTTTTCACTTGAAATTAGATCTCAGGCATGGATTTCATGATTATCACTATAATGGTTCTTCAGAGTGGACATTCCATCATGTAGGGGACCGTCCTCTCCCCAGCTGCTGGTATGGACGCTCCTCCTTGGTGGTGTGGGTCTGGGCCCTTGAAGGGTGGTGTCCTGAGTAAAGATGTTACAGTAGCCATGCTTATAGCTTTGGGCCCAGGGCTAGGTGGAGACTGGCTTCAACCCTAGAGCTTGCTGTCTTAAATTATTATTATTTTTTTTTTTGAGACGGAGTCTCACTGTGTCGCCCAGGCTGGAGTGCAGTGGCGCAATCTCCACTCACTGCAAGCTCCGCCTCCTGGGTTCACACCGTTCTCCTGCCTCAGCCTCCCATGTAGCTGGGACTACAGGCGCCCACCACCACGCCCGGCTAAGTTTTTGTGTTTTTTTAGTAGAGACGGGATTTCACCGTGTTAGCCAGGATGGTCTCGATCTTCTGACCTTGTGATCTGCCCGCCTTGGCCTCCCAAAGTGCTGGGATAAAATAAATTCTTAGGGCCGGGAGCGGTGGCTCACGCCTGTAATCCCAGCACTTTGGGAGGCTGAGGCGGGCAGATCACCTGAGGTCAGGAGTTCGAGACCAGCCTGACCAACACGGAGAAGCCCTGTCTCTACTAAAACTACAAAATTAGCCAGGCATGGTGGCGCATGCCTGTAATCCCAGCTACTCAGGAGGCTGAGGCAAGAGAATCGCTTGAACTGGGGAGGCGGAGGTTGCGGTGAGCCGGGATGGTGCCATTGTACTCCAGCCTGGGCAACGAGAGTGAAACTCCATCTCAAAAAAAAAATTTTTTTTTTTTTTGTCGTGACTGGTTCTTGCTTTGTTGTTCCCTAGGCTGGTACTGAATTTCCAGCCTCAAGCAATCCTCCTGCCTCAGCCTCCCAAAGTGCTGGGAATACAGGCATGAGTCACTGTGCCTGGCCTCCACTTGCTTTGGCTACCTTTCTCCGTCTTAGGTAACCAAACATTTCTCCAGGTGATTAAGAAAAGATTGTGCATTGTCCCTTTTCTGGTATTTCTGGGATTGCCCCCAAAACCAGACAAGTGTTCTTACCTCGACATTTTATTGAGAGTTTAATGAACGGAATGCCATTTGCCCTCAGTCTGCTGGTGCCCCTGAGAAGGCCCAGTGCTTCCTTGTTTGAAAAGTCATCCCCTTGTTGAGGTCTTTGATTCCTTTTCACCACTGGCAGTCATGCCGGGGGCTCCACAGAGCCACCCCTTCCCCATCTCTTCCTCGGCCCCTCAAGATGCATCTGTACCCCCGGAGATGTCTCTGTTTTCTTGGGCCACCTCTCCTGGCTGTCACTCACCCTGCTGGCTTGTTACTTGTGCAGCAGTTTCTTCTGGAACCCTCAGGCTCCTGCCACCTACCCTCTGCAGTCCCCGTTTTGTTCCTCTTGCCTCGGTCTTCCTCCCCATCACCCCTCTACCTATTGGTCCCCATCTCTCTCTATGGCACATCCCTGTGTTATACTCCGATGGCTGGATAAAGGTTGAGTGAAATGCGTCTATCCCTTTGGTGACTGGGGTACCCATTAAGCAGAAGGGATCCAAGGCTGGCATAGCCTTTTCCCACGTCCTGGGGTGTTGTCCTGTGGCTCTTCCTTGTTGGCGTCTGCAGTTTTTATTGTTTTTATTTTTTGAGATGGAGTCTCGCTCTATCGCCCAGGCTGGAGTGCAGTGGTACGATCCTGGCTCGCTGCAACCTCCACCTCCCGGGTTCAACCAATTCTGCTTCAGCCTCCCGAGTAGCTGGGACTACAGGCGTATGCCACCACGCCCGGCCAATTTTTGTATTTTAAGTAGAGACGGGGTTTCCCTATGTTGGCCAGGCTGGTCTCCAACTCTTGGCCTCAGGTGATAGGTTTGCGTCGGCCTCCCGAAGTGCTGAGATTAAGGGCATGAGCCACCAGGCCTGGCCATAGTCGGCAGTTTTTGACCACTGGTCATTCTCCGTGTGATCTGTGATCTTCCTCTTGGCACACTGACCCTGCCCTGTTCATCTGCTCACCTTTCTCGTGCATACCGTTTGTTCATGGGGGATGTAATGGGGTCTAACCAGGAAATGGAAACCACTTGAGTATGTATTTATTTATTTATTTATTTATTTATTTATTTATTTATTTTTCCCAAGACAAGGTCTTACTCTGTTGCCCAAGCTGAAGTGTGGTGGTGTGATCACGGCTCACTTCAGCCTTGAACTCCTGGGCTCAAGCGATCCTCCCTTCTGAGCCTCCCAAGTGACTCGGACTATAGGTGCACACAATATGCCAGCCTAATTTTTTTTTTTATTTTTTGTAGAGACAGGGTCTTGCTTTGTTGCCCAGGCTGGTCCCGAACTCCCAACCTCAAGCAGTCCTCCTGCCTCAGCCTCCCAAAGTACTGGAGCTACAAGCATGTGCCATCACACCCTGCTAATTTTTGTATTTTTTTTGGTAAAGATAGGGTCTTACTATGTTGCCCAGGCTGGTCTTGCACTCCTGGGTTTATGTGATCCTGCTACCTGGGCCTCCCAAAGTTCTGGGATTACAGGTGGGAGTCACAGTGCCTGGTCCACCTGAGCATTTAGAACAGAAGGACTGAAAGGCAGGGAGCTTGTTACACAGAGGATCGGAGAGGTGAAGGCTGGACAGGGAACAGAGAGGCAATCGGCAGGAGATCAAAGTCGTGTGGACTTATGCAGCCTTCTAAAGGTATGGATGCAATGATTCACTTAGAATGAGAAAACAAATAACAACAAATGATAAATTATAAGCAGCTGTTAAATATCACAAACATCACTACATGCAAAAGAGTATCAGTCAAGTTACCTGTCACAGCTCCAAAGTTTTATTTCTCCCACATTTTTGGCATTACTTCTTCAATATGATGACTTTGTAATATCATTTTCTATTTTGAGAATAGAAAACTAATCAGGCTGGACACAGTGGCTCATGCCTGTAATCCCAGTAATTTGGGAGGCCAAGGCAGGAGGATCACTTGAGGCCAGGAGTTCAAGACCAGTTCGGGCATAATAGTGAAACCCCATCTCTACTAAAAATACAAAACTTAGTAGGGCATGGTGGCATACACCTGCAGTCCCAGTTACTTAGGAGGCTGAGATGGGAGGATTGCTTGAGCCCGGGAGGTTGAGGCTGCAGTGAGCCGTGATCATGACAATGCACTCCAGTCTGGGCGAGAGACTGAGACTCTGTCTCAAAAAAAAAAAAAAAAAAAAAGGCCGGGCGTGGTGGCTCATGCCTGTAATTCCAGCACTGTGGGAGGCTGAGATGGGCAGATCACTTGAGGTCAGGAGTTTGAGACCAGCCTGGTCAACATGGTGAAACCCCATCTCTACCAAAAATATAAAAAATTAGCCAGGTGTGATGGCACACGCCTGTAATCCCAGCTACTTGGGAGATTGAGGCAGGAGAATGGCTTGAAACCAGGAGGCAGAGGTTTCAGTGAGCCAAGATCATACCACTGCATTCCAGCCTGGGCAACAGAGTGAGATTCCATCTCAAAAATAAATAAATAAATAAATAAAGCAAATTAATCCCCCTAGCTGATCAAATTTCATTTTTATTTTGGTAGTTGGGATGTATACAAAAGTGGCGGTCAACACGGAGTTGGTGGTACTACTATAATTTTTTTGTTCAAGAAACACAGGAGTTCTGGTAAATCCTATTTTTTTTTTTTTAATGTGATTCCCATCAAGAAAGAGGGAGGAAAGTGGGGGATATTTCTAACTGCATGTGAGGCATTTGTGCATGTATTTCTGTCCAGAGAGACTTTTCTGTTTTGACTCCACCTTGAAGGAATTGAATCCTTTGCTTACTACTTCACCTCTGGTGATAGGAGTAATTTTCCACAGATTTGCTTCTGGACCCGTGCATTTCAAATATGCTTCTCTCCACTGCGCACATTTTACCGGCGCCAGGCACTACAGGATATGTTCGTGTCTTGTGATTTTTGATTCTGCGCGGTAGGTGGAATTGGAACGGTGAGCCGAGCGAGTATTCCTGGAATCCATTTCCGCACCGGGATAGCGAGCAATAGCTGAACTATACATGGAAATAAATGGGAACTACATAAATATAACCCGACTAAAGCCAAACTAAATATCTTTCCAGTTCAACTTCTCCTTAGCAGGAGCCCCCACATGGCAGCAAGCCTCCGTTTCTACCTCACACGAGAGAAAATGTGACGGGCAGGAACTCAAGACTGGAAATGCACGGGGATGTTAATTGATCGTAGGGAAAATATTTTCCGTTTTGTAAATTTTACAAAAAATATTTGACCCCGGGGACATGTGGTTGGGGCCCTTCTCAGTGCCTTGAGAGGGACCCATGCAGGCAGAGGAAGGGTTCTTTGCATTGTGGAGGTGACCTGGAGATTGGCAGCAGGGTGCCACCACCACCCCTAGGTCAGGGGATGACAGAGAGGAAGGCCTGTGACCAGAGTCCAGGGGCCAGAGTCACCTGCTGGGAACCCAAACAAAGGTGGGACTCTGGCAGGAGCTGGAACTACACAAAGGACCAACCCTCCTGCTGGAGAAGCCGTCTTAGGCAGAGGAGGTGGAGAGCTCCCGCGCCCTCCCTTGCTCCCACCTCCCAGGCTCCTCCCAAGCCTACCTATCATTGGTTGAACCCAGCCCAAAGCCAGCAGGCCTGGGGTCCTGAAGACCTGAGCCAGCAGAGGTCGGCATTTCTCCCACACAAAGGAGGGCACGAGAAGTGGGAGGCACGGACGGGGATCAGGCCAGGACCTGCACAGGATGTGCAAAGAGAAGCTCCCCTCTCTTCCCACCCCAAATGGCATCTGCAGCCGGCCTCACTTCCCCACTGTTAGATAGGAAGAGGAACCTTGTTCCTGGCATCAGTGCCACCCCCACGGAGGCCCCTTTCCTCTTTGGTCTTTGCTTGCAATCACTGGCGATGCTGATGGACCGTATCTTCTGGGGAGTTTGGTCATGAACATGGTTTCTCATTTGTTATGGACTGAACTGTGCCCTCCCCCTTGCATTCCTGCGTTGAAGCCCTAACTCCCAATGCAGCTGTAATTGAAGATAGGGCTTTTAGGGAGGTAATTAAGGTTAAATGAAGTCATAGGGTGGGACCCTAATCTAATAGGATTGGTGTCCTTGTAAGAAGAGGGAGAAACACCAGAGATCTCTCTTCCCCCCTCGCTTGTAAACAGAGAAAAAATGACCGGAGGACACAGCACGGAGGTGGCTACAAGCCAAGAAGAGAGGCCTCGCTGGGAACCAACCTTGACGGCACCGTGATCTGGGACTTTGGGCCTCTCGAACTGAGAAATACATATCTGGTGTTTAAGTCACTCCCTCCATGGTAATCTGGATGGCAGCCTGAGCTGATCAAGGCACCATCTGCATCAGCCAGGGCTCTCCAGAGAGACAGCCAAAAGGAGATAGATGGATGGATGGATGGCTAGATAGACAGACAAGCAGACAGACAGAGAGATACAGACAGATAGACAGACAGGCAGACAACTGGATAGATAGATGATAGATAGCCAGGCAGACAGATAGATAGCCAGGCAGACAGATAGATAGACACAGACAGGCAGACAAACAGACAGACAGACAGATGATAGGCTGGGTGCAGTGACTCTCACCTGTAATTCCAGCACATTGGTAGGCTGAGCCCAGTGGATCACTTGAGGCCAGGAGTTCGAGACCAGCCTGGATAACATGGTGAAACCCCATCTCTACTGAAAATACAAAAATTAGCTGGGTGTGGTGGTGTGTGTCTGTAGTCCCAGCTACTTGGGAGGCTGAGGCATGAGAATCGCTTGAACCTGGGAGGTGGAGGTTTCAGTGAGCCAAGATCACACCACTGCACTCCAGCCTAGGAGACAAAGTGAGACTCCACCTCAAAAAGAAAAAAAAGATAGATAGAAGATAGATGGCTAGCTAGCTAGATAGATGATAGATGGATGATAGGTAGGTAGGTAGGTAGATAGATAGATAGATAGATAGATATGACAGATGGACAGGCAGACAGATAGATAAACTGATTAGATAGATGATGGACAGATAGAAGATAGGTGATGGATGGATGGGTAGATAGGCAGATAGATGGATAGAAATATAGATAGATAGGAAGGAATTTGTTAGGGGAATTGACTCATGTCTTTGTGGAGACCAAGATGTACCACAGAAGGCCGTCCTCAAGCTGGAGACCCAGGAAAGCCAGTACTGTGGCTCAGTCCAAGTCTGCGGGTCTCAGATCTGGGAAGCTGTTGGTGTAACTCTTAGTTCAAGGCCAAAGGCTTGAGAGCCTGGGGGACTGCTGGAGAACTGGGAGTTATTTTTATTTTTATTTTTGTTGTTGTTGAGACAGTCTTGCTTGCTCTGTCAGCCAGGCTGGAGTACAGTGGCATAATCTTGGCTTACTGCAACCTCCGTCTCCTGGGCTCAAGCAATTCTCCTGCCTCAGCCTCCCGAGTAGCTGGGATTACAGGTGTGTACCACCACGCCCAGCTAATTTTTGTATTTGTAGTAGAGATGGGGTTTCACCATATTGGCCAGGCCGGTCTGGAACTCCTGACCTCAGGTAATCTGCCCGCCTTGGCCTCCCAAACTGCTGAGATTACAGATGTGAACCACTGTGCCCGGCCAAGAACTTGGAGTTCTAAGTCCAAGGGCAGGAGAAGAAGACATCCAGCTCCAGGAGAAAGAGGAATTCACCTTTTCTCTGCCTTTTTGTTGTCTGGCAATGGAATGGTGTCATCCACATTGAGGGAGGATCTTTACCACTCAGCCCACCAACTTACATGCCCATCTCCTCCAGAAACACCCTCACAGGCACACCCAGAAGCAATGCATTACCAGCCGTCCCTTAATCCAGCCAAACTGACACCTGCCATCAGCCACCACACCGGCTCAGCAGAACCGTGGTTGCATGGTGATGGTCTCCATCCCATCTAAAGAAGTTGAAGATGAACTTTTGGCACAAGCCAGTCGCTCTTTCAGGCTCCTTCCAGTTGTTCTTTCTTTTAAAAATGTATTTATTGAGCACCTGCTGTATGCCAGATGCTGTGACAAGCACTAGGGCACAGCAGTGAGCAAACAAGGACTCTTCTTTCTTGGAGTGTACATGCGGTAGAAGGAAATAGAGAATCAGTGAATTCATCAGTTCCAGAAAACTGTCAAAATAGGACTAAGAGCTATGCCGAGAATTAAGATAAGGTGATTGCATAGGAAGTGACTGATGGCTGCTTTGGAATGAGTGGTGAGGGGTCACAGAGATGATGACAGCTGAGTTGAGACTGGGAAGACAGGAAGGAGCCAGCAGTGAAAGGACTGGGCTGGGAGCAAGCTTGGTGCCTTCCAGGAACAGCAAGGAGGCCAGAGGGGCTGTGGTGGAGCAGGGGAGGGGGAGGAGGGAGACGCAGGTCAAAGAGGAGCCTGGGGCCAGATGGAGGACCCTTCCTCCAAAGCTCAGTCATTTCCTCCTTAAAGGAGAATGTGTTACCTCCAAAAGTCACACTTGCCAGCACAGTGTCTGGCTCATCATATGCCTTCAGTCGGTGGTGAGCATGGCTGCTCTTGTTATTACTACATTATAATTGCTAGGAATAACGGAGTCACCAGGCTTTGCGTTTACAGCAACGTGAGGGTGTCAGCAAGCTTCCCTGGGGAACCCATCTCCCCTCACTAAGTTCATTAGAGCCTGACAGCCAGGTCAATGTAGTAAGAGCTACAGCTGCCCAGTGGACTGGACTCTTTAGCCAGGGGCCAGGGCACTTTCATCAGCAGAAACCTCTAAGGGGACTGGGGAGTGTGCTGTGGATGTTTCTGGGTTGCTCAGGCCTCCTGGGGAGCCTTCCCCACCACAGCTGCTGCAGGGAGCTCAGCTGCAGTGATGAGCTGCGGCTCGACCTTGTTAGTGCAGAGATTGTCACTTGGGTGAGTGAATGGGGCTCAGGATGCCCCAAGGGTATGTGGAGATGGGGGTCAGCTGTCTTCTCTGATGCCTTGCAGCCTCCTCCCCCTGCCTTTCTGCATCTCATTGCTTCCTGGCCTCTCTCACTTTGGGTGCTTTGGAACGACATGCAATCCAATACACAGGCTGACTTTATTACTTTATTTTGTTTTATTTTATTTTATTTTGGAGACAAAGTCTCTGTCACTCAGGCTGGAGTGCAGTGGTGCAATTGCAGCTCACTGCAGCCTTGAATTTCTGGGCTCAAGTGATCCTCTTGCCTCAGCCTCCCAAAGTGCTGGCATTACAGGCATGAGCTGCTGTGCCTGGCCTAGGCTGGCTTTAAAAGCTCCTCACTCTCTCTGCATCCTGATGATACCTACCTCCTGGAGCAGGCTCCCAGCCGTTGGCTTCTGACTCTTTGTAGCTATTGTTGGCCAGTTGTGGCATGTGAAGCTGAAGCTCAAGAGAAGGACAGGCCTGTCTAAGGCCACACAGCTCAGTGCTAACACTCAGATTTCAGTGTTCTTTTTTATTTTTTATTTATTTATTTATTTTTGAGGCGGAGTCTCACTCTGTCACCCAGGCCAGAGTGCAGCAGCACAATCTCGGTTCACGGCAAGCTCCGCCTCCCGGGTTCACGCCATTCTTCGCCTCAGCCTCCTGAGTAGCTGGGACTACAGGCACCCGCCACCTCGCCTGGCTAATTTTGTTTTTGTATTTTAGTAGAGACAGAGTTTCACTGTGTTAGCCAGGATGGTCTCGATCTCCTGACCTTGTGATCCGCCCGCCTGGCCTCCCAAAGTGCTGGAATTATAGGCGTGAGCCACCGCCCCCGGCCGACTTCAGTGTTTTTATCTCCCTCCTGGTCGCTTTCACCCTTAGTGCATCTCTGGAGGCCCGAGGGAGCTAAATACCAGGCTTTGGTCAGCTAAGAACTTAAAAAAGCTGTCTCTGTGCTCCTCTGTCAATTCATCACTCTGTTATCTCCCCTGACAATGAATTCAGTTTGAATTTCAGATAAACAAGGATTAATTTTTAGTATAATCTTATCCCACAACACATTTGGGATATACTTATGCCTAAAAATGATTCATGTTTGCTGGCCTTAGTAACCCATGCCTACAATCCCAGTGCTTTGGGAGTCTACGGTTGGAGAATGGCTTGAGTCCAGGAGTGTTCAAGGTTACAGTGAGCCATGATCATGCCATTGAGCTCCAGCTTGTGTGACACAGCAAGATCCTTATCTCTTAAAAAAAATTGTTGATTGTTTATCTGAAATCCAGGTTTAACTGAGCATCCTGGATTTTATATGAGAACCCTATATGGGTGAGACCCAGAGTCCTGATGCCCACTGGTAAGCCTTTGCAGGGAGGCCCTGTGGGTCCTTGGCTGGCACTGATGCCCTGTGATGAGCAGGGCCATCTGGCGAGGTGGACGCCTGCTGCCCATGCAGGCAGAGCAAGGCCCTGGGCAGGTATGAGCTGATCTCACCTTCCCCAACCTGGGAGCCAGATTCTACTGGCAGCTTGTCATCAAGAGAGGGGCCGGTCACCAAGAGAGGGGCCGTCTCCATGGGCCTTCTTTGGCTTTCGGCCCTCCCCCTAACCTTCCTCCTACCCCGAACAGAGGCCCAGGGCGCCATGCCAGAACCAGCGTGCTGCCTCCTTTGGTTGGCATTTTGTAGTTGGGGGGACTGTTTCCTTCTCACAGGAGCTGGCGGGTGCCCCTTCCACTTCACAGGGAGGATGGCTGGGACTCCTGACCTTGAGGCAGAGTGCTGTCTTATTTTTCTTTTTTTTTTTTGAGACAGAGTCATGCTCTTGTCACCCAGGTTGGAGTGCAGTGGCGTGATCTTGGCTCACTGCAGCCTCCACCTCCTGGGTTCTAGCGATTCTTCTGCCTCAGCTTCCTGAGTAGCTGGGATTACAGGCGCATGCCACCACTGAGAACAATGCCTTCTACAGTGTTTATTCTTCTGTGGGAGCAAGTTCCCAAGGCAAGGGGATTGCTCACCTCATGGATGAATAAACTGACTTTAATCCACAGCCTCAGGTGTCAGCCTTGAGGGTGGGAAAAGGTTGTTCTATGTCCGGGGAGGGGTCAGGGCAAGGCCAGGAGGGTCTGGTGCCCAGTGTACCTCTTCAGGGTACAACTCCAGGTAGCAGAGGCCAAGGACAGAGGGGAGGAGAAGAGGGAGGTGGCCATTATCTCCTTATCTCAGCTTCCTCTGGAGATAAGCTAAACTATTTTAGCTGTCCACTAAGTCTGGAGATAAGTCTGGAATTTAAACCTTTGACTTTGATCCACCCCTTCACAGCTCCTGTGAGCAAACTGAGCCTCAGAAAAAGGGAGTGAAGCCTGTGCATCCTGGACGCCCCCAACCCCGGCTCAAACTGCCCCCACCCTAGGCTCAAACCGCCCCCACCCCAGGCTCAAAGCACCCCCACCTCAGACTCAAAGTGGGAAGGAACCCCAGGGAAACAAACGGGGGAGGCAGGGATGACCCGGATGAAAGTCTCCATGATCCACCTTTCCCCAGGGGCTATCTTGGGAGCTTTTTAAACTTTCATTGTTTTTTAATAGAGATGGGGTCTCACTGTGTTGGTCAGGCTGGTCTCCAACTCCTAGCCTTAAGCCATCCTCCCACCTCAGTCTCCTAAAGTGCTGAGGTTACAGGCATGAGCCACTGCACCTGGCCTCTCTCAGGAGTCTCAAGAAAAAAAGTGGGAATAGATTATTATTATTTTTTTTTGAGACAGAGTTTCACTCTGTCACCCAGGCATGTGCAATGGCATGATCTCAGCCCACTGAGACCTCCACCTCCGGGGCTCAGTTGCTTCTCCTGCCTCAGCTTCCTGAGTAGCTGGGATTACAAGCATGCAGGCTAATTTTGTATTTTCATTAGAGACTGGGTTTCACCATGTTGGTCAGGCTGGTCTTAAACTCCTGAACTCAAATGACTTGCCTGCCTCAGCCTCTCAAAGTGCTGAGATAACAGGCGTGAGCCACCGTGCCCGGCCAGGAATAGATTCTTTTCTGTAGATGACTTCTGTCATTATTGCAAATGGATGTGTATGCACAAGTGAGTTTTCATAACGTCTCATCCTAAAAAGCTCCTTTTTGAGGGAATGGTGACTTTTGATAGAGGAGAGACTGTCCAGGCCTCATTCATTGTCAGCACAAGGGCAGAGCAGGGGTGTGGCGGTGTCACTCTCCTCTGAGACAGCCCCATCCCTGCTCTGCCCAGGGGTTCAGAGTTGGTCTATTTGAGCCCCCAGAGGGGTTTGGAGTGGCTGTCTTACATCACAGGTGGGGTCTGTAAGGATCTGAAATGGCCTTTGAGAAGGCCGGTGTGGTTGGTGCATTCCAATCATTAAAGTAACAACAATGACGCATCAAATAGGGTCTGCTCAGATTCTGGGTGCCCGTTTCCACCTTGTGACTTACCAGATTCCACCTTGTGACTTACCAGATTCTAGCATAAAAACCCAGGTAAAAGAAAAAATACCTGGGTGTGGTGTTCGTGCCTGTAATCTCAGCGTGAGGCCAAGGCAGGAGGATTGCTTGAGACCAGGAGTTTGAGACCAGCTTGGGCCACCTGAGACCCCACCTCTGAAAATAGACAAACAAATAAAAGACCTTCATGCTGTATGTATTTCTTATATCTAGGTTCCCCAAATTATATGCATTGGGGAAAGTCCATTAAGAGAAGCCTCTGGCCGGGTGTGGTGACTCATGCCTGTAATCCCAGCACTTTGGGAGGCCAAGGGGGGAGGATCACAAGGTAAGGAGTTCGAGACTAGCCTGGCCAACATGGTGAAATCCCATCTCTACTAAAAATACAAAAATTAGCCAGGCGTGGTGGTGTGCATGCCTGTAATCCCAGCTACTCAGGAGGCTGAGGCAGGAGAATTACTTGAACCTGGGAGGCAGAGGTTGCAGTGAGCCAGGCTGATGCCATTGCACTCCAGCCTGGGCAACAAAACGAGACTCCATCTCTAAATAAATTAATAAATAAATAAAGGGAGATAAACCTCTGGGCTCCTAGATATGTGGACCAGTGCCCACTCCTGCAAAGCTGCTGTGCCCAAAGGGGGTTGTACTTGGTGGAGTTGGGGCAAAAGAGCAGGGAGGGCACCGGGCAGTTGACCTGGTCTCCACTGCTGGAAAGGTGCCGTGCTGTTGGTGCCCTGAGCTGGTTCCACAAGGAAGACGCTGCACGCTGCACGGGGCGCCCTAAGTTTGCTCTTCTGTCTAGGCTCACCCTTTCCTCTCCAGGACCAGGGAGCCCGCTCGTCTCCTGTCTTCAGCACCTTCTCTCTGGCTTGTGAGTGCTGCATTTCTTTCTGCTTGGAACGCTGGCCCGTGTTGGATCCCCGGGTTCCTGCCTTCTGCTGTCTTTTGCCATACCTCGTCAAAGTGTGTTTTATTTATTTATTTAATTAATTTATTATTATTATTTTTTGAGACAGAGTCTGGCTCTGTCACCCAGGCTGGAGTGCAATGGTGCGATCTCGGCTCACTGCAACCTCCGCCTCCTGGGTTCAAACGATTCTCCTGTCTCAGCCTCCCGAGTAGCTGGGATTACAGACACATGCCACCATGCCTGGCTAATTTTTGTATTTTTAGTAGAGATGGGGTTTCACCATGTTGGCCAGGCTGGTCTCGAACTCCTGACCTCAGGTGATCAGCCCACATTGGCCTCCCAAATTGCTGGGATTACAGGCGTGAGCCACCAT
The DNA here is from genome assembly GCF_000951035.1 of Colobus angolensis palliatus. Taxonomy (NCBI): domain Eukaryota; kingdom Metazoa; phylum Chordata; class Mammalia; order Primates; family Cercopithecidae; genus Colobus; species Colobus angolensis. The sequence continues at coordinate 13,436,090 of NW_012110918.1, forward strand.
GCCCGGCCAACTATTGTATTATTGATATAATAATATCACAGCCAGGTGCAGTGGTTCACGCCTGTAATCCCAACACTTTGGGAGGCTGAGGCAGGCGGATCACCTGAGGTCAGTTCAAGACCAGCCTGGCCAACATGGTGAAAACCTGTCTCTACTGAAAATACAAAAATTAGCCGGGGCGTGGTGGTGGGTGCCTGTAATCTCAGCTACTTGGGAGGCCGAGGCAGGAGAATCACTTGAACCTGGGAAGCGGAGGTTGTGGTGAACTGAGATCATGCCACTGCAGTCCAACCTGGGTGACAGAGCAAGACTCCATCTCAAAAGTACTACTACTACTAATAATATCACTTATTGAGTTTTAATTTTGTGCCAGGCCCTGTCCTAAGTACTTGCACTATGTGACCTCATTTACTCGTCATAACCTATGAGTAAGCACCATCTCTGTCCCCAGGGAAGCTGAGATTCAGGACATGGAAGTAATCTCCCAGGGCCCACAGCAAGGGCCTGGTGAGGTCTGCATTCAAATTCTGATCATCTGACTCCTGGCTTTCGTGCCTCCTTTGCCTCCCAAAACTCAAAAACTTTCATCTGGAATGACTCCAGACAGCTAGATTTCAATTGTGTTTTCTCCTTCTGAGTATGTTTTATTTTAAAATCATATAAAGATAACTCAGTTCTCAACTGGAGCCACGGAATCGTTAGATGTCTTGGAGACTTTTCCAGCTACCTCTTTGCTGGACTCAGACACAGGCCTGAATAATTAGGTCCAAGGAGCTGAACTTGAGCTGCTTGTGGCCAGAGGTCTCTTCCTGGGAACAGTGGTGGTGACAGCAGCTGCACTGAGCCTGGCAATTTGTTCAGGAGCAGGGGACGCTCAGGCTGCGCTCATCCCCTTCTTATGAATGAAGTTTGCTTTGCATCTTCTCTGTGCCAAGGGCTGCCAGGCACAAGATGCCTGTTTTGGGAAATCAGAAAAATAAACAGTGCAAATAAAACAAAAACTCCACCCAAGAAATCTGAGACAGATGCTGTTTTCCCCACCGTTTCTCCACCCCCATGCTGGGTTTGGAGAGAGTGGGCCAGCCTGTTTCCTACGGATAAGATGCCCTGGGGAGTTTTACCTGGATGGGACCTCTTCTCTTTTACTTTTGCCCGGTGCCAGGGGGCAGAGGGCAGGGGTGGTGTCCGTCTGGCCCAGGGAAAAAGACAGGGCAGCCTTTGTCGCCGGCATCCCCTGCAGAGATGTCTCGGCCAGAAGTGACTCAATCCAGGAACGTGTGTCCCGTTCTCTGCTGGGCGGCCGCTCCTTACCCTCCCCGTTGTTTCCATGGTGGGGTGTGCTGGGTTTATGGGAAGAGCTCTAGTTCACTCTCAGCCCCGGACAGCAGAACATCCCAGTAGTGCCCTGATGGTGTGTGCGTGGGGATGTGTGGAACAGGATAGTGACCCCATGTCCATTATATGCAGTGCACCTTCCAGTCAGGTGTGCTCATGGCCATGGTGGAAGTGAGCTCAGCTGGGGCTGGAGGGCCCAGGCTCACTGTGTGCCACTCAGCAGCCTTGGGAGCAGGTTCATCCTCCTCCCCTCTCCTCTCCTGTCCTGGTCCCGGGCAGCCCACCAGAGCCGCTCTCTGGGCCGTCTCTCCTGGTCTTAAGGGGGCTGCCATTTCTGGGAGGCAGACGCTGGTCCCTCCATCCCTGCCTCCTGGAGATCTGCGCCAAGGTCTGCCTTTCTGTCTGGAGGGACTGGCCCTCCTGGGTTTTCCTGGTGGGGATTTTGTTGCTTAGCAGTGAGCAGAGTGAGTGGGCACTAAGAGGAGGACGCTGGGTGAGGTCACAGACGTGGCTGGGGCAGGCTGGGGGTGCTGGAGGTGAATTCCTTAGCTGTGCAACCTTGGGCAGTTTGCCCAGCCTTGAGCCTCGCTTCCTGCTCTGTGAAATGGGGCAGGAGCACCTGCCTGCTGGGGTTGTGGGTTCAGTGAATCGGAGCTAAGGTACAGCTCACGGCCTGCCGTCAGACCGTCGCAAGCAGAAGTGGGTATCCCTGCTCAGCGTCCTCCGGCCGTTCCTTCAAGGCTCAGCTTGGTCCTCGTCACCTCTGTGAAGCCTTCCTGGTTACTCCAGGCATCAGGACCCACTCCCTCTTTGGAGCCTTGTGCCACATGCGTTTCTCATGGTGTTGCTTTCCCTGGAGGATGGGTTCAGCTAAAATTGGGGCCCATCTCGGGGTTCCCCCCAGCACCAGAGAGGCTCAGACTTAGTAGAGACGGGTACCCAGTTGATACCAGTTCCATGAAGGACACACTGTGCCCATTCTGCTGCCAGCTGCTGAGTCTGGTGTCCTGTAGTTACAGAACATGGATACAGGCCCGGGCAGCTGGACACGAAGGCCAGGTGTGCAGGTCACTCTGCCTCAGCTCTGAACCTTTAGAAACAAGCTGGCTGCACCCATTTCCATCTGGTCACAGTTTAGGAGTGGGGTTGTGGAATGGATGGAAGGAAGG
>NW_012110918.1:13439433-13476760 GCF_000951035.1 Colobus angolensis palliatus
CCTGATCCCTTATCTCACTGTTGGTGGGTCTGGGCTGGTGGTGTGTCCCCTGAAGCTCTCTGAAGGGTGGCTGTACGGCATTGCCCAGCGGACATCCCCAGAGCGCCGTGCTCTGCAGCAAGAGTGGCTGCCTGTGCTCCCAGGGCCACTCCTCCTGGCAGCCTTTCGGGTTTGCTCGGCGTAGCACCTTGGCAAATCTCCTCGAGTTAGGACTTGCCTGCCATAAGCCTCTCCAACGAGCAGCCCCAGGCCAAGGCCTGTGTGTGGGCAGAGGGAGCGCGTGCCGCGGGAGGCTGCATTAATCTGAGGTTCCGTTTTTGTTCCCTCCTGGGGCAAAAGGAAAAAATAGGCTGTCCCACTCCATCCCCAAATCCAGCCCAGCTGCACCCAGCCCTGGGAGTGAAGGGAGCTGGATCAGGACTGCCCGTGAGTCGTAGACTCTGGTGTAGGGAAACCCCGGTTCATAAGACGGGTGGACACGGAGGAAGGAGGAGACTCCGTCCAGCAGAGACACACTTGGGCACAGCCCAGTTTGGAGTCTGGTGGACGTGGGCTCACCTGTGTGCAATTGTCATTCACTGTGTGGCCACGGACAAGTGACACTCTGTGGAGACGCAGCTTCCTTATCTGCAAAATGGAAGCAGTGCGGCTTGGGGAGGCTGTGTGTGAGGGTTTGGCCCAGAGCCCCACCAGCAGCCAGACAGCAGTGGCTGTCATCCCTCCAGGGTCCAGGGTTACCTGGGGGAGTAGGGCCTCTGCCCCCAAATGGGCCCCGTTTCTGGTTCTGGAACTCACAGCAGGAGCAGAGGTGAGGACACTCCCGGTGTTAACCATCCGCTCAGAGGGAGAGCGCCAGTGGCCTTGTGTGACCTTTGCCCTTTGTCTCTGTCTTTAGGAGGCACGCGGACCTCCAGTGGCCGGCTCCGGAGGCTTGGTGACCCCAGTGGCCCAGGTAGGTGGCTCGCTCCACCCCGGCCCCAGCTCATGGGCGTGTTTGTGCTGCGGTCCTTCGTTCTTCTGGTCCAGGACCTGCCTCCCCACCTGGCCTCCCTGGATGAGTGGGGCCACTTGCCCGTTTCCCAGGGAGATGCTGTCTTTGACGGCTTTGGACTCAGGTGGCTTCCGGGCCTGTTGACGCTGCCCTGCTGGAGATGATCCTTGTGGGGGCAGAGTCGGCAACTCCCAGGCTCAGGGAGCAGGCCCGTGTGTGCGGGACAGAGGAGAGAACAGGAGATAGATAGGGCTGGATGGTTTGGTTTGAGGTGCTGAGGGGACAGGCGCACCATGGACAGGTGGCTTTGGCTGTGGGACTCTCGGTGCTGGTTCAGTATCCATGGGCTCCCTGCAACCTTGCAGGGTGGAAGATGCTCCAGGATAGAGCAGATATGGCCGGTGTTATCTAGGAGGAAATAAGTGGGCCTCTGGCAGTGGTCACTGTGCTATTCTTTCTGCTTTTTCCATGTGTTTGGAAATTTTCCACACTCACCAGTAGGAAGGGGAAACAGAGGCACCTATCAGAGCTCTGGGGCTGGCCATCCAGGACAGGAGTTACAGCTCACAGGCTTGGAGGGACTCTACCAACCACCGGGTACAGCCTGGGCAGAGCAGTGGGACAGAGAGGTCAGGGCTCTGCCTCCAGCCCTTGCCCCCCAGGACTGAGTCTGCGCGTCGTCTTCTCCCCACTGGGTGTCCCCGATCTCCCCTGCCTGACCCCAGTGTGGCCATAAGTGCCTCTGTTCCCAGGAGCCTACATGGTTCTTGGCTGTCACTTGCAGCGGCCAGGCTGGGACAGGTGCCCATCTAGTGGCTTTTCTATTTGGAGAGGATGATGGGTCACAGCAATGAATGAACTTACCTCCCCTAGGAGATGAGGAGCTCCGAGAAGGACAGAGATGGCGTGGTCATCTGTGCATATGTGCTGGGGGCCAACTGGGTGCCAGACCCCTGGCTGCCATCATGGTGGCAGACAGGCAGGGACTGTGCCTTCATGAATTAGCCATTCTAGAGGAGACAAAGTTACCAAAGGACACGGACCCGGAGTCAAATCCACACAAATAGAGCACCTGTGGGCCAGGGCTGCCTTCAGAACTAGGTGAGACAGCCGTCCTGCCAGGACAAGGCACTCACGGGGGCAAGGCATGTGCCCATCTGCAGCCCCCACCTCCGTGCTCTAGACCAGCCCCGGCTAATAGAATCTTCTGTGATGGTGGCTCTGTTCCGTACATCTCTACCCTGCCATCCTGTATGGTAGTCGCTTGACCACCTGGGTCTGCTGCACACTCGAAGTCTAAATGTTTAAGTTTATTTTATCCACTCATTTACTTGCATAGAATTATTGATTTATTTTAAATGGATTTCCACTTGTATCTACATGTGGCTAGTGGCTGTGAAACGGAACAGTTCCAGACCACACTGGCTACCTGAGACCCCAGAATTCTATACCCGAAGTCTGCTTCTGATCCTGAGTTGGCTTCTGTGGGGACAGCACGGACCCCTCCTAAGTCTGCCCTCCAGAGGTGGATGCAGCGCCTGTGGACTGTGCACCCCCAGGCCTGGAGCGGGGAGACGGTGGCTTTTTACAGGAAGTGGGAGTGGAGGGGATGGCGTGTACATGTGGGTGATGTGGGACCTTGTGTGGCTATGTGGACTGCCGTGTCCACGTGGGTGCATGTGAGGTCCCTTGCAGGGACTGTATGTGGGGAGAGCGGGGTGACGCTCTGGCTGGAGGCCCCTGGGCAGCTGCATGATTCGGCGCCGTGGTTAAGAGGGGCCCCGCCTATTGCAGTCATGTTGGGCACTAGCCACTGGACAGCCCAGCCACTGCTGTGTTTCTGGGGAGCTTTTCTCAGGTTCCGCATCTGATCTGCCTCTCCATCTCCCTCCCTCTCATTGGCCAGCTTCTGGTGGAATGGGTGGGGAGGGTCCCCCAGTGCTTGTGGGGGTTGCCTCTTGGGAGCCTGGCACCCTGGGCTGCATGGACACAGCCTCCCTCGGCGGTTGCTTCCCTCTGCTTAGACCGGCTGGTTCTGTGCCATCAGCACTTGGCAGCCGCAATCACAGCTCAGCTTGGAAGCCTAAGGCATAATTTGCTGAAGCCCAAAGCTGCAAGCTGGTGATCTGGGTTTGCGTGGGACTGCCTGCTGACACACGGGGTCCTCCCTCTGTGGGCCTCTGTGGGCTCTGGCCTGAGACACCCTTTCCTCATCTTGGCTTCTGTCTTTCTCACTGCCTCCCTGCTGCTGAGACCTTGGTCCAGGCAGGAGTTCATTCCTAGACGTCCCAGCATCTCAGGCCTCCCCACTGGACACTCCCCAGATGACTGTCTGCCATCCCGTCCTCCCAACCCAACTTCTCTGTAGATCCACATCTGGCCAGTCTCCTATGTCTGGGACTCTTGCCCTCCCCAGAAGGACAAAGGCTCTTCTCGAGGCTGTGTTTGGGACTGGGCCAGGGATGACATTTCTGGCAAGAGCTTAAATGACACCATGATCAACCCTTTGGTTGGTCAGCTCACACACTTTCTCTCCTTTTTTTTTTAAAAAAATGGAATTGTTAGAGCTAAAAAAAAAAAAAAAAATGTAAAGAATAAGATAACAAAACACCTGTGTACTCACTGTCCCGCTTAAGAAGTGAGACATTGCAGGTGTAGCCCAGCCCTGGGTGAGCCTCTCCATCCCAGCCCTGCTCCCGCTGCAGGGCTCCCCCCTGGATTGGGCAGGCATGTCTGCGCTGGGCGGTGGTGTGTCTGAGGAGCCTAGGTCTCCTCTTTTTTTTTTTTTTGAGATAGAGTCTCATTCTGTCGCCCAGACGGGAGTGCAGTGGCGCCATCTCGGCTCACCGCAACTTCTGCCTCCTGGGTTCAAGCAATTCTTCTGCCTCAACCTCCCCAGTAGGTGGGATTACAGGCACCCGCCACCATGCCTGGCTAATTTTTTTGTATTTTTAGTAGACACAGTTTCACCATGTTGGTCAGGCTGGTCTCAAACTCCTGACCTCAGGGGATCCACCTGCCTCGGCCTCCCAAAGTGCTGGGATTACAGGTGTGAGCCACCGCATCCGGCCTGGTCTCCTTTTGAATACGGTCGCCAGCATCGTGTGTCTGAACAGCCTAGGTCTCTTGCCTCTTAAATGCTGTCGTCAGCATCGTGTCCTCGGTGCCTGACTGGAGTCAGTGGCTGCCCTGCTTGTGCCCACAGCGTGATGGCGTGGAGATGTATCCGTGTAGATCCACTTAGCCTTGGTTCATTTATTTTGGCAGCTAGCGAGTGTTCGTCCGTGTGGGGAGGCAGAGTTTGCCAGTCCCGTGGCCCACTGGTGACATCACTGAAGGTCTTCTCTGTCATTAGCGCTGCCGGGAACGTGTGTTTCCCCAGGTGGATTGGTTGGACTGCGGGGATGCGCTCCTCAGCCCTTCTAGATGTTACCACTGCGCCCTTCCGAGTGGCCTTCTGCTAGGCTCTCCCATATTCGCCCATTTTCTGTGCCTCAGTCAGCCTCTCTGGGCAGCCGCCTCCCTGACTGAGCGTCCAGCTGACTTTTGCCCTGGTTCCCACGGTGCACGGAGCATTTCATCTCACTGGTGCCTGAGCTTCCTTCCCTCTGGCCCTCAGTCCCCGGCGCCAACTCCTCTGCCTGACATCCCGTGTCTCTGGGTCCTGCTCCTCCATCTTCCAATGCCTCTGGGGTGCGTGGCCTCGTCCCCAGTGCCCCTGTCATCCCTTCTGTCCTGGGTTGAACCGTGTCCCCCACAAACTCATGTCCATCAAAAACCTCAGAATGTGACCTGGGAGTTGGAAATGGGGTCTTTGCAGATGTAAGTAGTTAAGGATCTTGAGATGAGGTCATTCTGGATCAGGATGGACCCTAAATCCAATGACTGATGTCCTTAAAAGAAGCAGAGGCCACAAACGCACTGGGAAGAGCCATGCGAAGGCAGCAGCAAAGCTGGAGTGATGCAGCCCCAGGCCAGGAAGCGCCTGGGAAGAGGCAAGGAAGGACCCCCCACCCCACCTCAGCGCCTTCCTGGGGAATGTGGCCTTGCTGACAGCTTGATTTTGGACCTCTGGCCTCCAGCACTGGGAGAGAACCCGCTTCCATTTTTTCAAGCCCCACAGCTGTGGTCCGTTATGGCAGCCACGGGACACTGATGCGCTTCCCTACCTGGCTGCTGTGGATGGGCCACCCCCGCCCGCAGGAAGTCTCCCTCAAGCGCTGTAGCTGTCTCTGCCCTCACAGGGGACGCCTGCACAAGGAGGTGTGAAAAGGGCCCTGCAGGAGCGGGGCCTGGGCTGGTGCTCGCTCCCTCCCTTCATCCTACGCCAGTTCCCACGCCTCTTCCGGAAGGAGTGCCCGGCCCCACCCGGTGAATCAGAGCCCAACTCTCCTGACAATTGGCTGTCACTTATTTAACTGCCACCATCCCCAGGAGACAGAAAATGCCAGAGGGGTGGGGCCTGGGCAGTGCCTCCTCGCTACTTCCCCAGGGTACCGTGCCACATTGCCTTGGTGCACAGAGTAGCTGCTCAAAGTGAGTCGGACAAACAGGTCCCCCCTGCCCAGCCATGCAGACAAAAGTGTGCCACGTGCAGGGAGCTGGCTGTGGAAGAGACCACCAGCATCTTGGCTGCCTGAGGACCTTGCCCCTGGGCTCCTGTGGCACCCCTAGCTCGTTACTTCCTTTCTCACCCATAGCTACCCGCTCTTCCTCTATTTCTCTGATGTCAGCCTTGCCACCCACCCAGGTTCACAAGCAGGAAATCTCAGAGTTGATCTTGACCTCTGCCTCCCCAGCACCCCCAGGTCAACAGGCTGCCAAGATCTCATCAACTCACCCTCCACATACTGGCCCTTGGACAGGCTGCCCTGGTCATGGTCATGTCTTGGTTGGGCCTCTGTCATCTCTCCTTGGACCAGCGGGTGCCATCCTCCCCACCCCTGTCCTGCTGTGGCTCCTTCCTATCCACAGCCAACATTTCGAGGCCGATTACCGCTTCCCTCCTCTGTGCTGGGGACCCGGTGATAGGATCCCTCCACCCAATCATTTACAATAGACCTGGGCCTGGTCTTCTTACTTACAGAGCCCTTAGTTTCTGTGGTTTCTTACTGTAGTTTCTTAGTTTCGAGGCCCGCAAGCCTCGAGTGTGGATTTGTGCTGCCGCCCAGCCTGACCCTGATACTGCTTTCCAGCCTGGAGCCCCCTGCTGCTTCTGCGCTCCTGGCTCTGAGTGCTCGGACCTCTCTGGATGGGTTACCACTTGTCCTCTGGAAAGCAGGGCTTCCATGCTCCTAGACCCAGCTGGCTCAGGGTGACTTTGGGCCATCTTGTCACACCCCTTCTATCAGCTTGGCCTTGGTTATTTCTGTGTCCTCCACAGCCTCGGACCAGAGCCGGGGCAGAATGCTCTCCTGGTGTGTGGCAGGCAGTTAGGAAATATTGCTGGACTGACCTTGATAGGAGATGCTTGGGAGAATTGGCCAAAAAACTAGCTTAAAATGCAAATATGGGCCTTCTTTTGCATTGGCTAAAGAGTAGCTTTTCTCTGTTTGCCTCCTGGGTAAGAAATTGATGGCAAATGCGGTGTCTCCAGGGAGGAGAAGAAGGTGACAAAAAGGGTCTGTGTAACAGGACAGGCGCTAGGCATTTGTGACTATTTAAGTTTAAATTATTTAACCTAAATGCGAAACTCTGTGCCTTCCTTGGTAGCCCTTCCACATTGCAAGCTTTCACTGCCACATGTGGCTGCCATATTGACCACAGCAGATACAGAACATTGACATCATTGCGGAAAGTTCTATGGGCGGTTTAGATCATCTTCACGTTGGATCTGTAAATTCATTGTTTATCCAGCGAATGGTTACTGGGCACCTACTGAGCAGGGAGGATGAAAGACACCCGCTTTTGGGGCAGTTTTCTGTTGGCTGCAGAGAAGCTTAAACTCAGGGGGCCTGGGGCAAACTCTGCAAGGGCCCTTGGCCTCTGCACCCCTAGACCTCCCTCACTCTGCACAGGCAGTTGGGGGCCCCCTCTAGGAATGGAGCGCCAGCTCTGGCTCCTGTCAGGCTACAGCCCGGACGGATGGCTGAGCACGAGGCTGTGAGAGTGGAATTGGGCCCGGCCGGGCTGCTTCTCCCCGTTGTCTTGGTTTCCTTCCACGCTGACCTGGAAGGACTCCTAAAGCAACAGGCCTGCCCAGGCGGTTTGCACCAGTAAACCCTGCAGCAGCCCCAAGGGCAGAGATAGCTGGATTGTATTTATTTAGGAACAGCCAAAGCTCGAGGCACAATAAAAAGTGGAGAAAGATTCCGGAGAGGAATGCAGCTGGCCTCAGCCCGGGAATCCGTCTTGCTTGGGAGGCTGTAGGCGGGCCAGGCTGGGGCCAGCCTGGAGGGTCTTGGCCGGCTCTGCTGGCAGGTACAGTAGCAGGGTCAGCAGGAGGGAGTCCAGGACGGAGCTCCTTCACTTTTAATTCAGGGAAGCGAACTTCAGTGGTTGTCTGAGGATGAGCAGGAAATGAATGGAAAAGTCTTTTTTTGTTTTTCTTTTTTCTTTTTAGGCAGGGTCTTTCTCTGTCCCCCAGGCTGGAGTGCTGTGGCACAGTCATAGCTCACTGCAGCCTCGACCTGCCGGGCTTAAGGGATCCTCCCGCCTTAGCCTCCTAACTAGCTGGGACTACAGTTGTGTGCCACCATGCCTGCCTAATTCTTAAAAGAAATGTCTTCAGGCTAGCCATGGTGACCCATGCCTGTAATTCCAGTACTTTTGGAGCTGAGGTGGGAGGATCACTTGAGCTCAGGTGCTCCAGACCTGGGCAACATGGCGAGACCTTGTCTCAACTAAAAATACAAACAGTTAGCTGGGCGTGGTGGTGCACCCCTGTAGTTCCAGCTACTCTGGAAGCTGAGGCTACAGTGAGTTGTGATTACATCGCTGCCCTCCAGCCTGGGCAAAGGGAGGAAGAAGGGGCCCTCAAATAAAAAAATTTTTTTTTTGAGACAGAGTCTTGCTCTGTTGCCCAGGCTGGAGGGCAGTGGCATGATCTTGGCTCGCTGCAGCCTCTGCTTCCTGGGTTCAAGTGATTCTCCTGCCTCAGCCTCCCAAGTAGCTGGGATTACAGGTGTGAACCACTGTGCCTGGACTCTTTTTGTAGAGATGGGATTTCTCTATGTTGCCCGGGCTGGTCTTGAACTCTTGGCCTCAAGTGATCCTCCCACTTTGGCCTCCCAAAGTGCTGGAATTACAGGTGTGAGTCACCACTCCCAGCAGGAAGTCACTTTTTAAAGCGAGAGGTTGTGCATCCTCTATAGCTTGGTACTCAGCATGGAGGATTTACTGGAACTTGTGTTAGGTGAGGGGACATGGAAGATGGCAACAAATCCGAGCCCGGAGTGTCAGAAAGCATCCTTTCAGCCTGAGACGCCTTGTCTCCACCTCCGCGCAGGACCCTTCCCCCGTGTGTGCGCCTGGAGCAAGGTGGTGCCGATCCTACAAAGCCTCTTTCCTGAAGGCCCCTGCTGCCCACATCAGCATCTCCTGGATCGCCTGCTCCTTCCCTGCATGGCTGGACCAGCCCCAGGTCCTCCTGGCCTGGTATAGGGAGCACAGGCCACCCTGGGGAATGCCTGGCATGTGTCCCCTCCCCTCTGGGTACCGGGGGATGAAGCTGTGGTTCGTGGAGGCGGGCAGAGGCACTAGTGCCCGGGATGGTGCGCCTGGGGCAGCTGAACTGCACCCGGCTCCTACTGGGCCCCTATGGAGCCCAGATTGTTGTGAGAAAGTGACCCGTACCTTTCACTTTTGTTTCACGTGGGAACAGGGGCTCAGTCTACACACATATTTGGTTTGGAGTATGAATTTCCATGGAGAAGGAAAATCTCTACTAAGAAGGCTCTGATGTCAGGATTGTCTGTGAGGGCCAGGCCATGTTCTGGGGCAAGACAGGAGTGGAGGAGGCAACCAGGGAAGGCTTCCTGATGGAGGAGGCATTTGATAGCGTCTTGGAAAAGAAGTAGTTCCTAGGCCAAGCCAGAGAGTAAAGAACGACCACCTAACTTCTTTCTACAAGATGCCCCCAGGCTGAGGCAAAGCAGGTTGAGTGTGACACTTCCTTCCTTTCTGTGGGTTCTGGCCTTTCCGGAGCCCGGCCAGTGCCATTGGAGACAAAGTGGCCTTCGCTCTTCCTTCCCGCCCTGCCAGGCCCCACTGTGCCCGCTGAGCCCTACTTTGCAATTAAGAGGAGCTGTGAACCAATGATGCTGATGTCACAAAAAAGTGGCCAGGGGTCTATGGGGGTGAAGGACAGAGATGCTGCCCTGAGAACTGTCTGGAAGGGGCTTTTGGGTAACAGTGCCCACTCCAGGGTATCGGCAGGCTGGGGTGACCGGGAACTGGGCTCACAGGCTAGCACAACTAGAGTTTCCCAAAGCCGTGGCCCTGAGGGCCCTTCCTTCCCGGGACAGCAACCTTTGGTCCAATTTGGGAAAAGGTGGGTTAAACCCAGCCTGGCTCCCTCACTGCAGGATTACTCAGTGCGTTTAGTATGCAACTGTGCCTCTGAATCTAAGACGGGACCACAGAAACCACTTCAGTGTTCCTCTGGAGGGAGGGACCACGGGGGATCCACTGCAGGGGCTTGGGTCTGCGCTGGCCTGGTGAGGTGCCCCCTTAATGCTTTCATGGAGGCTGAGACACCGTGGGCAGTGAGAGGTTGGCCCCTCGCCTCCCCCACCCTCGGCTGGCCTTACCCCACCACCTCCGCACTCGCCTCCCAGCTGGCTCATGACTAACTCCTGCCTCTTCACAGCCAATCGGTGCTGCCAGGTTTTCCACTTCAAGTGATCCCCTGCCTGGGCCAAGATGTTTGGATTTTCAGGCACGGAGGGGAGATAGACCTCAGGCCAAACCACGCTGGGTAAAACTGAGGGTCAAGGCCGCGCTCAGCAAGCGCTCCAGCCCTGGCCGTCAAACCCATAGTGTGCACAGCGTGCGGGAGGTGGCCGGGTGAATGAACTCGTCGTAGCCCGGCCCCTCACTCGGGGCTGTTCCCAAGTTCCCACCGCCAGCCTGGCTGGGTCAGAGCCTGGTGGGGCCTTCCTGGGCATCCCTGCCCCACAGCGGGAGTTTGTGTGGAGAGTCTTGAGTGAGGTTAATGGGTGTTCTTCCTTTTTTTTTTGAGACAGGGTCTCACTCTTTTCACCCAGCCTGGGTTGCAGTAGCGCGATCATAGCTCGATGCAGCCTCGGACTCCTGGCTTCAAGCAATCCTTCCGCCTCAGCCTCCCGAAGTGCTGAGATTACAGGCGCGTGCCACCTTGCCCAGCTGGGGTTGCTGCTTTATACTTTTTCTCTTGTTGCTAAACTCAATACAACAAAAGATATTACATTTATAATCAGAAAAACCAACAAGAAATGTTATTTCAAAATTGGAAAAGGGATTAAAGAAACAAACCAAGAAACCTCTGCGATTCCTGCCGATCGGAGTCGGTGGTTATTAGTGGTTGGCTTAATACAATGTTTTAGGAAGAAATAGAATAACAGAAAGCAGCTCCAGTGAGCTGAGCCCTGGCTCTGTCTGTGCTGCTACATCAGTTTCCCACAGCTGCTGTTAACGAGTGGCCACAAGCTGGCTGGGTCGCAACAACGCCCAGCCATCCTCTCACAGCTCTGCAGGCCACACGTCCGAGATCAGGGTCGCCAGGCTGAAATCAGGGTGTCCCCTGGGCACAGCCCTCTGGAGGCTCTAGGGCAGGGGTTCCCACCCCTGTGTGTGTCCTATTAGGAACTGGCCTGCACAGCAGGAGGTGAGTGGCTGGCAGGCGAGCGAAGCTTCATCCGTATTTACAGCCACTCCCCATTGCTTACATTACTGCCCAAGCTCCGCCTCCTGTCTGATCAGCCATGGTGTTAGATTCTTACAGGAGCGCGAACCGTATTGTGAACTGTGCATGTGAGGGATCTAGGTTGTGGGCTTCTTACGAGAATCTAATGCCTGATGATCTGTCACCGTCTCCCATCACTACCAGATGGGACCGTCTAGTTGCAGGAAAACAAGCTCAGGCTCCCTCTGATTCTATATTGTGGTGAATTGTATAATTATTTCAGTGTAATAATAATAGAAATAAAGTGCACAATAAGTACAGTGTGCTTGTGGCCGGGTGTGGTGGCTCACACCTGTAATCCCAGAGTGAAACTCTGTCTCAAAAAATAAAAAAATAAAAGCCAGGTGTGGTGGCTTACGCCTGTAATCCCAACACTTTGGGAGGCCAAGCTTGGCAGATCACGAGGTCAGGAGTTCAAGACCAGCCTGGCCAACATGGTGAAACCCCATCTCTACTAAAAATACAAAAATTAGCCGGGTAGGGTGGCAGGCGCCTATAATCCCAGCTTCTTGGGAGGCTGAGGCAGAAGAATCACTTGAATCCAGGAGGCAGAGGTTGCAGTGAACTGAGTGTGCCACTGTACTCCAGCCTGGGCAACAGAGTAAGACTCTGTCTCAATAAAATAAAAGAATAAATATAATGCACTTGAAACATCTCGAAACCATCTCCCCACTCCCTGGTCTGTGGAAAAATTGTCTTCCATGAAACTGATCCCTGGTGCCAAAAAGGTTGGGGGCCACTGCCTTCATCTCCTGTCCCTTCGAGCCTCTGGTGGCTGTGGGCGTCCCTTGGCTTGTGGTTGCATGGCCCTTACCTTCAACACCAGCATCTTCATATCTCTCCGGGCCCCATCTCCACTTGACCATCCTTGTCTGCGTCGAATCTCCCGCTGCCCCTGTCTTGTGTGAGCACCGAGATTGCCTTTAGAGACCACCTGGACCATCCACGTGTTCTCGCCACAGCAAGATCCGCAACTGAATCACAGATGTAAAGACCGTTGTTCCAAACAAGGTCCCATTTGCAGGTCTAGGGATTAGGACGTGCTATCCCTGGGGCCATTATTCAGCCTTCTCTAGTGCCCGTGATCCCTCCCTCCCTCCCCAGCCTCCCACCTCAGCTGAGATGCTGTCCCCATCTCCCTCACTGCCTGGCTGCCTGTGGGGCTGTCCTCCAGGCTCTTTAGGAGGAGGGGGTTGCTTGATGTCTCCCAGAAGGCTGGGAATGGTCCTCCCCACCCCCCCAAGAAGACGTCCTTTCTGCCAAAGGAGACTGCATTTCGGGTCCTATCCCAGGCAGAGAGTGGACGGGACTGTGGCCTGAAGTGGCATTTCAGGGCCTTTGGCACTGTCATCTAGCTGAGGGCTGTGCATGGGCCTCACCTGGTCACAGGTAACTCACCTGGCTCTGTGGGGCAGGGATTGTAAACTCAGAGGCCTGCGGGGTGTGTCGAGGTGGAGGGGTGCAAATATTGGAAATTTGTGTGGGGGCCTTGGGGAGCAGCGCAAACTGGGAACTGTTTTGTCTAAAGGGCAGAGCAGTCTTACACCAGCCCTGTGTGGCCAGGCAGGAAGGCTTCTGTGGTGTAGCCAGGCGTCCTCCCTTTCTCAACAGAAGCTGACAATCTGGAGTTTTCAGAGAGATTGCCTGAGTTCTCAGCCTTGGCACGAACACACATTTTCTTTAAACAGGCTTGGGCCAACAGAACCGGCCTCTGTGTCTCAGGTTTGAATGAACCCTTGAGGTGAAGCTTAAAGACAGAGAGGATGCCCCCTTCCCCACCCAGGGACCCACACTGCAGGCCCCCACCTGCTCTGCTGAGCCCTTGGCCTCAGCATGGACACTGACCATGTGCTGCTGGGGACCCCCCAGGTAAGCAGCCTCTGAGGACCCCGGATGAACAGTGGGGAACAGCACTGATCCCCCAGTGGGGCCCCGAGTTCCTGGAGAGGAAGACTCGCTCCCTCCCAGGGGACGGCTGGAGACTTACTGACTCATGCGTGTGTGGTGGGAATCATCCAGGAAGTCCCCATCCCGTTCGCCCTCTGCTTGGGCGGGGACGGCAACTGCCTCTGTCACCACAGGCTAACGGGACAGAGCGGGGTGACTTCTCAGGGTTCCTCCTGGGCAGGTGCTCCAGAACCTTTTCTCAGCACGCTGGCCTGAGGCACAGCCGTTCCTCCCGCCCAGCCACGTTGGGGTGCGGGGTGAAGAAAGGCTGGGCTAGCCCAGGACGGAGGAAGGCACGCAGGAACTGGGCTTTTTAAACACTTAAACCCAAGGAAATCGTAGCATCGCGGGACGGGGAAAATGAAAGACTTTGGAAGTCGTCAGGAATTTGACTCTCTGAGTTGGTTTCCAAGAGTCTAAGTTAAGCATCTCCAAGTGGATATTAAAAAGGAGCAGCAAGCCTCGGGGCGGCGGGGGCTGGAGGAGGTGGAGAGAGGAGGCTGCCGGAAGCCGCACTCGGGACCTCTGCAGCCACCGACCAGACTGGGCGGCCAGGACTCTGGGACTCTCACAGGCAGACCCGGGGGGCTGCCGGACTCCTCGGGGCCCACCTCGGGCCCTCTCTCCTGCCTCCTCTTTTTGGATTTCTCTCCTTTGCTCCGTTTTTCCTCCCATTTTGAAGAGACAATGCTACTTCAGTTTGGAGCACAAACATATGATGAGCACATGGAAATGTGGTAATTCGGATGCATTCGTGATTGCAACAGATTGAAGAAATTAGACCAGACAAAGAGTGTTTTTAGAGGAGGAGGAGGAGGAGGAGGAGGAGGAGGCTGAGAGAGGGAGGGCGACGGGGGTGAGAAAGGGGAGGCCGCCTCTGAGCGGGACGCCGGGACTCCCGCCGCTGCTAAATATATCCGTAGGAATGGAGAGGGACCGGATCTCAGGTAGGCAGACAGCCCCGTCCCCATCGGCCGCCCCCCACTGCCCTGGACTCGGGGCTTTATTTATGCTTGGGGGGAATAAGCATGCAAGGGGCGCTTTTGCTCATTTTTCACAGAAATATTTCTTTTCTTTTTGGCGGTTCCAAGCTCGTGGGACGAACGCCGTCTCAGAAGCTAAGCTCTCCTGAGTCTGGCTTTTATTTCAACTCGGCTCTCCTCTCTCCTGGCTACTTCCCTTTCATTTTCCAGTGTGCCACTCTTGCATGTCATGGCCACTCTCAACGCTCAGGCTGTTGGCGCTAAAACCTGGGGAGGGCGTGGGGGACCTGCCCCCCTGGCTCGGGTCTGGGGCGGCGGCGCTTGGACCTGGCCAGTGGTTTGTTTGTCCACTGTGTGGTTTGTTTTTTGCCTCCAGCCAAAGTCTGTCTTCAAGGCTGCCTCGGTCTCCTACCTAAAATAGCATTTCTGTGCCTTCCCGGCAGTTGATTATAGAGGGGGAAGCTCCCGGCGCTCAGAGGAGCCCGGCGTGTGTGTGCGTGTGTGCACGTGTGCATATGTGTGTGCATGTGTGTGCGTGTGTCCATGCACGCTGGCAGCCCCCTTGCAGCGGGCACAGACCCATCGGGGTGTGAACCGGCAAATGAAGAGAAAGGGGGTTCCTGTGCCTTTAGTTCACCCCAGCTTTCCAGGCCCTTCCTCCCAGGCCCAGCCTCCTCGGTCTCTTCACTCACGTGCAGTGCTGTGGCTGCCATCGCACGTGGCCAGAACCGTCATTGGTAATTAGCACTGATGACAGTTTCTGCTGCCCATGCCGACCTCTGAGCCCAGGGCTGGGAGATATGGGGTGGTTGAACCACGCTCCAGGCTTTGGGTATTCTGAAGTGACCTATGGGCCATGGAGCAGGGGTCGTTAAGAGTGTAAACCCCTAAGTGCCTTGGGCCCTGGTCTGTTGGTTGCCCCTATGTGTGTGTTGGGGGGTCCCTGAGAGGCCTGAGAGAGGGAGGCCCATCTCGGTGACTCCTCTATAGGACGCGCGGTCCCCTCCACCGCTGCTCCCAGGGCCACATCTTGATGTGATGTTGGGACTGGTGGAGCGGGTGTGTGTTGTGCCACTGAGCACGCCCGGTTGGGCACAGTAGGCGGACCTCAGGAGGAGGCCAGGGGAGACGGGCAGAAGGCTGGGGCGGCAGTGAAACCGCATCTTATCTGTTTGAGCTTGGGGGTTCAGGCCCGCTGGGATGGGTGGTTGTGGAGCCCAGTGTCCTGCTCTCGGCCCAGCAGGAGCCGCAGGGCAGGGAGCACGGAGAGGGGCCTTCATCAGGCTTGCACAGTGGAGCCGTCCTCGGAGTGACCACCCCACCAGACCACAGTGGGTCCCCTGCCTTCTCGGCCACCAGCCCCGGGAGGACGTCACTTCATCCGCCTGGCTGGCAGGGGCCTCGGGGAGCCTCAGGTGCGGCCTTCATTTTATAGATGATCCAGCCAAGGCCCAGATGGGTGAGCAGCAGGGGATCTGAGAGCTGGGCAGAGAGGCGTGGGTTTAGGGGGTGGTGCTCCCTGGGGAGCTGGAAGTGATGGCACCCTCCCAGGCTCACCAAACACAAGCTTTTCATGAACTGAACAAAACACTCTTTGAAAGCAGTCAGCGCTGTGCCCCAGAGACCACTCTGATCCCTGCTGCCCTTGGCCAAGGACAGCACAGCCAGGGATGAAGCGGGGACCTCCCCTCGGGCTGTGCCTTGATGAAAGATGCTTTCTACAAAATCCCATTCAGATGTGTTTTCATGTAAGAAAACGTACATTTTTAAAAACTCAGTTGTAAACTGGCTGCCTTCCGAATGAACACGAGAATCCCCGAGCTGTTTCCCTAACGAGGTTCTTGTCCGGGCAAACTTTAGCACTGGTCTTTAATTGTCACTGAACTCCCGAACAGTCCCTGGGGAAGTGAGTTCCTTCCTGTCCCTGCTGGGTGGCCTTGAGCAAGCCACTTCGCAGCTCTGGGCCGCAGTTCCGTAATCTGCAATGTGAGGGGTGGGAGCAGCCCGGCCCCAGGCAGCGCCCCCTCCTCCCCGCGGGCTTCTGCGCATGTCCTGAGTTTTGTGGGCACTTCTTCCCTCGCCGAGGGGCTCTTCCTCTTCGCAGGGTGTGGCTTATGCCACTTTGTCAGGCCGCAAGCCACTGCGAGAGCTGCTCTGATCCCCACGCGTGCTCTGGCCTGAGGAGGAGCGTGGGGAGGATGCCGTGCCTGTGTGACAGAGGCCTGCCTGGCAGATGCCGGCCCGCTGGCTTCCAGACGTGGCTGTGGGTGCCTCATGCCCCACTGGGCTGGTGTGTGAGGCGTGTCCAGCTCAGGCTGCCCTGTAGCTGCCCAGGAAGGGTTTGTGGGAGGGGGTGGTCCTACCCTGGTGAGTCCATGGTGGTCTGCCGGCCCCAGGGAAGGCTTAGGAGCCCCAAGACCTGCCCTCTTGTCTCTCCGTTGTCCCTCTGTCAGCAGTGCCTGGCTCCGGTCTGGTTTGTCACGGGGGCCTGAGTACTCTCCCACCCTCCCTGGGGCCTGTGGCCTTCCCCTGGGAAGGTGCTGGAGGGTTCGTCAGCAGGGCCAGCGTGAGTCATGCAGCAGTGACTGGCCGCTGAGGCATGGAAGGCCACTCCTTCCAGCCAAGGGTCGGAGCTTTTTTTTGTTCTGGACCGGCTTTGTGGCTTTTACAAATTAAGCAGTTTTATCTTGTTCCAAGAGCTTGTATTTCAGCAGGGAGAGAGTCTCCAAGAAGGGAACTTTCCACTGGGGAGCTCCGTTGGGCTGGGAGGCTAGAAACAGGCCACGAGGGAGAGTTGCAGGAAGAGGGCGTGGACGTCTGTGCATGGTGATGAATGCAGGCCCAGGGTCCTGGAGGGGGCTCAGCCACGCTGTTGCTGGACGTCTGTCCCCACCAGGGTCCGCCCCATGCAGTGTGGCACAGGGTAAAGCCCAGCTCCTCTTAGGGGTTTCCTGGGTCACCAATGGGCAGGGAGCCGAGGCCCCCGGAGGGCGGTACCTCAGCCCTCACCCCTCCCTCCTGTCCCTCGCTCTGCTGTCCCTGATGGCCTCTGCTGTCCCCTGGGAGTTCTTACCCCTGGACATGGGGTGCCTATCCGGTCTCAACCTCTCCAGCTCTGCTTTTCCATCTCCGATGGGAGAGGCCTGGCCTGACGCACTCTGCACCCGCTTCCTGCCCGGCCCTGTGGGAACTCTGGTCCCTGTAGTGGTTTCCTGGGGCTGCCATCACGAAGTGCCACAAACTGGGTGTCTTAAAACACCAGACATTTCTTGTCTTGCCATTCTGGAGGCCAGAAGTCCGAAATCACGGCATCAGCAGGCCTGGTTCCTTCCGGAGGCTCCGACGGGGAGCCTGCTTCTCGCCTCTGGCAGCTTCTGGCGGCTCCCGCAACCCTTGGTGTTCCTTGGCTCGTGGCCGTATCACTGGATCTCTGCCTCTGTTGTCATGGGGCCTCCTTCTGTGCCCCAAATCTCCCTCTGTCTGTCTCTTATAAGGATTTAGGGCCCACTGGGTAATCCAAGACGGTCCCATCTCAAGATCCTTAATTTCATAATGTCTGCAAAGACCCTTTTTCCAAATAGGCCGTGTTCATAGGCTCTGGGTGGATGTAAATTTTAGGGGCCACCTTTCATCCCCCTGTTGTCCCTGTGTGTCTGGATGCACAGAATGGTTCCATGTCCCAGACCCCTCGCTGGCCCCCTCTGGCCCTTTGGGGTGGCCGGCGGCCTTTTCCACTCGTTCCTGTGCTCCTGGTGAGGTGTCAGGGTCAGGCAGCCTCTGTGGGAATTCCGGGGGCAGCATGGAGCCGGCCCCTCCCCACCAGGCGTCTTCCTACCTGCCTGGAGCTCATGGTTGTGAGGGGGGGTCTCTCCTTGTGGTTTTGATTTGCATTTCCCCAGTGCTTAGTGATGTTAAGCATCTCTTCGCGTTTATTGCTCATTTGCACATCTTCTTGCAGAAATGTCTGTTCAAGTCCTTTCCCTGTATTTGATTTGGATGATTGTTTTTGTTGTTGCTGAGTGTTAGGAGATCTGTAGATGAATATCCAGATACTCATCCTGTATCTGAGCTATGATTTGCTGCCATTCCATGGATTACCTTCCCACCACGTTGTTAGTGCCCTTTGATATGCAGTTTTTTTTTTTTTTTTGAGATAGAGTCTCACTCTGTTCTCCAGGCTGGAGTGCAGTGGTGTGATCTCGGCTCACTGCAACCTCCGCCTCCTTGGTTCCAGAGATTCTCCTGCCTCAGCCTCCTGAGTAGTTGGGATTACAGGTGCCTGCCATCAAGCCCAGCTAATTTTTGTATTTTTAGTAGAGACAAGATTTCACCATGTTGGCCAAGTTGGTCTCGAACTCCTGACCTCAAGTGATCCGCCCGTCTCGGCCTCCCAAAGTGCTGGAATTACAGGCGTGAGTCACCACGCCCAGCCTGATATACAAATGTTTTAAACTTTGATAACATTCCACTTTATCTATTTGTTCTTCTCTTGCCTGTGCTTTTGGCGCCATAACCAAGAAATCATTGCCAAATGCAACGTCATGAAGCTTTTCCCCTGTGTTTTCTTCTATGAGTTTTGTGGTTTTAGCTCTTGAGTTCAGGTCTTTGATGCAGGTTGAGTTGATTTTTGCATGCGGTGTAAGGGCTGGTCCAGCCTCATGCTCTGGGCTCTTGATTCTCTTCTCTTCTTTTCTCATGCCCAGCTGGTTCTGCTGGGTAGCAGGGAGGAGTGGAGAAGTCCCGGGCTGGGCCTGCCCTATCATCCCCTCTCAGGCCAGCCAGGGAGTCTCAGCTCCTGCCCAGGACCTGGCTGGACATGCACCCTACCGGAAAAACCTGGGCCGCCTTTCTAGGCTGATGGCAGGGCCAGCCCCGGGCGTCCTGAGGCCTGCCCTGCAGACATGCCCCTCATTCTCAGTGGTGTGGCTGCCCGGCCTGCGTGTGAGACCAGCTGTCTGTGCTTCAGGGCATGGAGGCTGAGTGTTTCCAGGCTGTCCCCTTGCTCGGCTCTCCCTCTGGGGATGCCCCTGCAGCTCATTCTCTGCCTCCGCTTCTGCCATCTGTGCCTTTGTCTGCTTCCTGTTTGGAGGTGGTCATCCCTGCTGCTGCCCCTCATGATCTGGACAGGAGTCTCCGTCCTGAAGCCACCACCCAAAGCCCTGTGCCTCAGACTCCTCCTACCCACCACATGGGTTCCACTGTGACCAACTCAGCAGCTGATGAAGCTTCCCCTGGGGCTCTCCTAGCAACGGGGAGCTGGCCTGCCAGGAGGCCTGGCCTCAGTCCCTAAGTGGAAGTGGGGCCTGAGGGTGTCAGCCTTTTTCTGCTGCCTGGTGCTCTAGGGGTTGGCTTGTCACTCCTGGAAGCACTGGCCATCCTTACACAGCACTCCACACCCTCCTCCCCACCTCCTACCCCTTCTTCCAAGGGGTCATCTCTGCTTCCCTCCCCACCCAACCTCACCCACGTGGTCCGCCCAGCAGCCTTTGAACCCCAACATGACACAACAAACCTCCCTTGCTGGTCACTCATTCATTCATTCAGCATTGGGTGCTCCCTGTGGACTTGGTGCTGGGGTCTGATGGAGGGCAAAGCCAGACCCAGTCCTTGCCCTCATGGGACTGCACCAGTGCAAGACCGCATCAGTAAATGTGAAACATGGGAAGTGACAGGAGTGACAAAGGGGACCAGCGGCAGGACAGGACCTGAGGTTCGTAGGACCAGGTCAGGAGGACTGCCCTGGGGGGAGACCTTCAGGCTGAGCACAGAAGGGTGAGGAGTAAACCAGGCTCAAACCCGGCAGGCAGCAGGGATCGCTGCAGGCAACAGGCAATGTGTTCAAAGGCCCTGGGGCATGGGGGGCTGAGGCCCGCAGCAGGGCAGGAAGGGAGGCTGTGGTTGAAAGAGAATGACTGTCATGTTGTGAAATATACATTCGGTTTTCATCTCCACTTCCTGGCATACAACTCCTAAAATCCTTGGAATCTCCAAAGTGATGTCTTTTTGAATGCTCATGATTGACAGACCAGCTGGCAGCCCCTAACCAGCTTCAGGATGGGGGCAGGTCCCAGGGAAGACTGGGTAGAAGTACAAGGTTGAGACTTTCAGCCCCACCCTCCAACCTCCAGGTAGGCGAGAGGGGCTGAAGGTTAAGCTGATCATCAGTGGCCAGTGATTGAATCACTCATGCCTTCGTAATGAAGCCTCCGTAAACACGCAGAAGGAGGGGTTCGGGGAGCTTCTGGAGCATGTGGAGGCTCCTGGAGGGTGGAGCGCCTGGGGAGGGCATGGAAACTCTGCGTCCCTCCCCCATACCTTTCCCTACACCTCTCTTCATCTGTATCCTTTGTAATATCCTTTATAATAAACCAGTAAATTCCATGAGCCCCAGGAACATGTGTAAAAGAAAAAAAAAAGAGAATAATCCATAGCTGTTCTAGCAAGTTAATCCTACTAGCACCGGCCTTCCTCTGCCAACCTTATCTCTGGCAATGCCCCCCTCTCCTGGGCCACTGGGACGCCCCCGCCCCACCACCCCTCCTGTGGTGGTCTTGCTGGCTGCTGTCCTCAGGTTAGTTTATTTTTACCCGGCCTGCTTCCACCAGGGGCTGAGGCCTCCCTGCTCACTCCAGCTTCCTGGCCCATCTCTTGCTCTGGGCTGCCCGTCCACACCAAGTGGCCAGAGCTTCTGAAGCTGTTCACCGTGTGCCCCTGCCTGGCCCCATGTATCCCACATGGTGCTCCCCAGGGTCTCCCATTGGCAAGGGCATTGGCATGGGTTCTGGGGCTGCCTTGGTTCAAGCCCACCCTGACTGGGGGCCTGAGGGTCCCTGAGGGGGTCCTGAAGGCCAGGGCAGGCAAGGCTGGCATGCTCTGGGTGGTGGGGGCTGGGCATGGGAGGGGGTCGTGGGTGGGGAGATTCCTCTTAACCAGCGGCCCACGTTTGGAGACTGATTTGGGCTCCAGGCTACGCCTTGAAATTGGGACAGAGAGTGGCACAGATCTCAGCCCGGGAGCCTCCCTCTGCCTGTGGGCGCCCTCATACCTCCATCCATGGAGCCACCCTCCTCTTTTTTTTTTTTTGTCTAAATGGGGAAACTCTGACTTGAGCACTGAATAAACAATACTCCCTCGAAATCAGCGAAGAGGCACCGGCTCTGAAACTTTGCCATGGAAACTTGAACATGCTCTGTGAACCGATTTGCTGGAACAGACGGGTGTGATGGGGCTGCGGGGCTTCAGGTGGCAGGAGGCGTCCCCATGCCCAGGGCGTCCCCGTGCCCAGGGTTTCCTCGTTCCCTGGGCGTCCCCATGCCCAGGGTGTCCCCGTGCCCAGGCATTGCCTCTCCCCACTTTCCTAATCTCCCTCCACCAACAGGTGTCGGCTGTGAAATGCCTGCTGTGTGTGTCCTTTGGTTGAGTTCATCTTGTGCTAAGTTCCTGTTAGACACAGGCAGGCTGCTTTAGTTCTTCTGGTGAATATTTGTTGTTGTTGTTGTTGTTGCTGTTGTTTGATATGGTTTCTTACTCTGTCGCCCAGGCTGGAGTGCAGTGGCGAGATCTCGGCTCACTGCAACCTCCGCCTCCCACGTTCAAGCGATTCTCCTGCCTCAGCCTCTCAAATAGCTAGGATGACAGGCGCCCGCCACCATGCCTGGTTAATTTTTGTATTTTTAGTAGAGATGGGGTTTCACCATGTTGGTCAGGCTGGTCCTGATCTCCTGACCTCAAGTGATCCACCCAGCTCGGCCTCCCAAAGTGCTGGGTTTATAGGCATGAGCCACTACACCTGGCCTATCTGGTGAATGTTTATTGAGGCTTACTATGTGCAGGCCCTCTCTTAGGTGCTTGGCCTATAATGAGGAGCAACAAAGACACAGTCGCTGATCACTTGTTACTTACAGTCGGAACCGAGAGTCAGGCAGCCCACAAATGAGCAAATCCATAGATGGTTTTGGACGAGGGCTGTGAAGATGCTAAGAACAGGTTGCTAGGGGTGTGTATTTGTGTGTGTGTAGGGGGAATTAATGGAAGCCCTTCCTCAGTGGTAACACTGAGCTGAAGCTCTAATGACCAGAAGGACCCGGCCAGGCCAAAATCCAAGGGAAGAGCAACCCAGCAAAGGGAACGGCAGGTGTGAAGGGCCCGAGGTCGGATCCTGGGGAAGGTGGGAGTGGCTGGAGAGTGTTGTCAGAGACGGCAGTGGTGACACCAGTGAGACAGGCAGGGCCAGGTCATGCCAGGCCTTGGAGGCCCCGGTGAGGGCTTGATTTTATCCTCACTATGGTGGGACCTCAGTGCCCTGTGGCTGCTGAGAATGGCTGGTGGCAGGCAGGGAGGCCTGCTAGAGGGGAGGGTGCTGCAGGCCCTGCAGTTGGAGAGGGAGGATCAGGATCTCTTTGGAGAGGAAGTTGGAGAGAGAGGATCTCTTTGATTGCTGGACGGACCCACCTGCCTAGCTTCCCCATCAGCATCCTGCAGGGGCCACTCTGACCCCCTCCTGTTGATGTGGGCCCTGAGCCATCACCTCAGCAGCTCCTGAGTTTCGGGACTGCTCTTGGCAATGGCGTGGGCTCAGCCAGGCTGTCGGGCAGCCTTTCCTGGATTCTTCCTCTGTCCTCCCCTGGGCAGTGTTTCTGTTTACCTGGAGAGGATGGGTGGGACTTGGGGACAACAGGGATTCAAAGAAGTCAGGAGTGGGGGTGCCTGTGCAGCTCACCCTGCAGAACAGACACTTTGGTTAAAGCCTAAAGCCTCCTGTCGGGAGCCCCGCTTGCCTCTCAGAGAGCACGTGGCTTGACCGTCCCAGGGACTGGGGGAGAGGCACAGCCATGCCTGTCCGGCAGCAGAAGGGAACCCCCAGGCCTGGGCCTCTCCGTTCTGTGGCCTCGTCTTTCCTCGGGGTTGCACCGTCTCCCTCGCTGTCCCCGCCGCCCCAGTGCTCACGTGGCTGGTGGCCCTGTCTGGGCTTGGTCTCCCGCAGCCCGCCCTGCCCAGCCCCACACAGCCTGTCCCTCCAGCCGGGAATCAGAGCTCCCCTGCAGTTCCAGGCAGCAGATTCGCTGTGGTGATACGGGGCTCTCAGCCACACCGGCGGCCCTGCTGCTCTCAGGGGGACGGGTGTTGCTATTGACAAAGATTCAAGCACTACAGCTTCAGACTGGGGACAGTGGCTCATGCCTGCAATCCCAGAACTTCGGGAGGCCGAGACAGGAGCATCAGTTGAACCCAGGAGTTCCAGACCAGGCTGGGCAACATAGCAAGGCTTTGTCTTAATAAAAAATAAAATAATAAGAAAAAGAACTACAGCTTCAGAATGATTGGCTTCAGCATGTTTATAAAGTCAACAGTCTTCAGTGTCCTGGGCCGATGTCGCTGCGTCCGAGGGAGAGAGGAAGAGGCTGGGGTGATGGGCATGGGGGCTTGTGCTCCACCTGGGGTAGGTGGTCCTGGACTGTGCCTCTGATGTGTTTGTCGTGGGGGGGCGGTATCCACTGAGGACTGGATGTTGAGGTGTGCGTGGGGGAGGTTCTGAAGCATTGGGCATTTCTCGTGCACTGGTGCCCCGAGATTGCAGAGAGGGGACCCGCCCAGCCTGGTCAGGGAGGCACGTGGCTGGGAGGAAGGGGAGAGGAACCCGGTTGCAGAAAGCCTTTCCTCCAGCAGGTGGCGCCGAAAGTTCTCGAGAGTCCAGCTCCTGCGGGGTTTGCGTGTTCACTGAACTCGTGGGAAGAGGCTGCCTGGGTGTAGTTTCCGCCAACTGTGGCTGCTCACTGCAGGCGAGGGAAGTGGCGAGTGCAGAGAATGAGAAGCACCAGAGGGCAGAGGACCACCCCCCGCACAGGCACGGGGGTGCTTCCTTCCCTGCACCGGCACGGGGGCCCGAGCCCTTGGGGTTCCTGTCCTAACTGGGCAGGGAAAAGGAGGGTTGGAAGCTCAGTTAGGGGGAAAGGGAGGGGTCTCCCGCCATCTCTTTTATTTTATTTTTCCTATTTTTGGTTGATATGTTTCAATCTTTTACATTTTTGCAACTTTTTGCCATAAAAGTTTTCAAAGACAGAAAAGATGAAAGAGGGCTGGGCGTGGTGGCTCATGGCTGTAATCCCAGCACTTTGGGAGGTTGAGCTAGGAGGATCACTTGAGCTCAGGAGTTCAAGACCAGCCTGGGCAACAAAGTGAGATCCCATCTCTATAAAGAATATAAAAAATTAGTCAGGCATGGTGGTGCAGGCTTGTAGTCCCAGTTACTCGGAAGGTTGAGGTGAGAGCATTGTTTGAACCTGGGAGGTTGAGGCTGCAGTGAGCTGGGATTGTGCCACTGCACTCCAGCCTGGGTGACAGAACAAGACCTTGTCTCAAAAACAAAACCAAACCACAAAAAAGAAATCATGAAAGATTCTAAAGTAAACACCCATGCATCTACCACCTAGATTCCACAGTAACCATTTTGCTGTTTGCTTCACCACAAATCTGTCTGGCCAGCAGCATCCATGCTGGTTTTGATGCACTTAAAATAAGCTGCAGAAATCAGCACACAACATCCTGTCAACGCCTCAGTTTGCATTTCATTAACTAGAGTCCGGCATTTGTCTGTGATTATTTTTGTTTTTCTTTGAAGTAAAATTTATATACCCTGAGATGCACAGATGTGAAATGTTCTGTTCTTTGAATTTTAACAAATGCATCCACGTGTATCCCAGCCTAAGCAGAACATAGAACATCTCTATCACCCCAGAAAGTTCCTCATGACCCTCCAAGCGCATCACAGCCCCCATCTCCCCCGAGGCAACCATAATTGTGCTTTTTTTCCACCATGAAATAATTTTGCCAGTTTGACTGTTTCTTCGAGCTACCTATGTTGCTGCAGGTGCCAGTGATTTGTTCTGTTTTATTGCTGAGTAACATGCACTGTGTGAACATTCTGTGGGTTTTTAGCCATTCTCTTGTTGAAAGACCCCTGGCTGTTTCCATCTGGAGGCTCTTGTGAGTAAACCTGTTATGGTGGTTCTTCTTGTACAAGTTTTTCTGGGCGTATAGGCATTCATTTATTCTGTAGAAATACCTAGGGTAGGTATAGGGTAGGTATATGTTTAGTTTTATAAGAAACTGCCAGATCTTTTCCCAAAGTGGCCCTTCCATTTCACACTCCCACCAGCAATGGATACGAGTTCCAGTTGCTCCACATCCTGGCCAACATTTGGTGCTGTCACTCTGTAAAATCTTAGTCATTCTGGTGGGTGTGTAGTGGTATCTCATTATGGCTTTAATTTGCATTGGCCTGATGACTAATGCGGTTAAGTACATTTTCATGATTGGCTCTTCATATATTATTCCTTTGTGAAATGTCTTTTCAAATCTGTTGCTCATTTTAAAATTGGGTTGCTTGACTTTTTCTTCTGGATACTGATCTTTTGTCAGATACGTGTTTTGCAAATATTTTATTCCAGTCTGTGGCTTGCCTGTTCATTTTCTTTTCTTCTTCAAGAACAAGGTCTCGCTATATTGCCCAAGCAGGTCTGAAACCCCTGGGTTCAAGCTGTCCTCCTGCCTCTGCCTCCCTAAGAGCTGGTTTTACAGGCATGAGCCAC
Organism: Colobus angolensis palliatus; assembly: GCF_000951035.1. Classification (NCBI taxonomy): domain Eukaryota; kingdom Metazoa; phylum Chordata; class Mammalia; order Primates; family Cercopithecidae; genus Colobus; species Colobus angolensis. The sequence goes on from NW_012110918.1 coordinate 13,464,826, forward strand.
CATGCCCGGTCTGTTCATTTTCTTAATGGTGTTTTCCAATAAGCAAAAGTGTGTCACTTTAATTTTTATGAAGTCTAATTTAACAAATTCCTTTCTCTGTGGTTATCTCTCTGTGTTCTTTGTAAGAAACCTTTGCCTACCCTGCCGAGTTGCAAAGATATTTATGTTTTCCTTTAGAAGGCTTAGAGTTATATAGCTTTTATGAATTAACTTTTGTGCATGGTGTGAGGTAGCGGGTCAGGGTTCATTTTGTTGTCATTTTATGTGTCTATTCGGTTGTTCCAAAATTCAGTTTTTAAGCTTTTGTTTTGTATTTCCTTGGTGACTTATGAGGTTGCACAATTTTCCAAGATGCTTAATGGTCATTTACATATTTTCCTTTGTAAAATTATCTGTCCAAATCTTACCTCTTTTTAAAAATTGTGTTGTTTCAAGATTGAGTGATTTCTGAAGGCTTCATTTTATAATACTTGAAAGAATGAACACCTGTCTCCCAACTACAGGCTTTTGCTGTCTTTGTCCTGCAGCTTCTCAGTGGGGTAAGACCTGGGTTTTGTTTTGTTGCTGCTTTGTTGCTTCTTTATTTGATTGTTTCCCCGTGGGGCTTATTTAAAAAAAAGAATTATGTTGTTTCATATTTTTTTACATATTCTGGATGTAAGTCCTTTATCAGATATATGTATCATAAATTTTTTTTATCATATTGTTCCTTTCCTTTTGGTTTTCTTAATGATGTTATTTAATGAGCAAGAGGATTTTGTTTTCATGAAGTCCAATTATTCAACTTTTTCCAGTTTTGATTTATGATTTTTATGACCTATGCAGGAAATCTTTGCCTACACTAAAGTCAAAAGAAGTTCTCCTATTTTCTAGAAATTTTATAGTTGTATATTCTATGATTTCTTTTATTTTTAAATTTTTTAAAATTTTTTTTTTTTTTTTTTTTTTTTTATTTTTAAATTTTTTTAAATTTTTTTTTTTTTTTTTTTTTTTGAGACGGAGTCTCGCTCTGTCGCCCAGGCTGGAGTGCAGTGGCCCGATCTCGACTCACTGCAAGCTCCGCCTCCCGGGTTTACGCCATTCTCCTGCCTCAGCCTCCCAAGTAGCTGGGACTACAGGCGCCCGCCACCTCGCCCGGCTAGTTTTTTGTATTTTTAGTAGAGACGGGGTTTCACCATGTTAGCCAGGATGGTCTCGATCTCCTGACCTCGTGATCCACCCGTCTCGGCCTCCCAAAGTGCTGGGATTACAGGCTTGAGCCACTGCGCCCGGCCAATTTTTTTTAAATTTTTAAATGTTTTAACCTTTTATAGCTCTCAGAATGTTCTAGGATCCATTTTAAATCAATTTTTGTATTTGGTTTGAGGTCAGGGTTAACTCTCGTTTTTCTGTACGCATATCCAGTTCCTGCACCATTTGTTAAAAAAGACATACCTTACTCTGTTGAATTACCTGATACCTTTGCTAAAAATCGTTGACTGTATGTGTGGTCCTGTATTAGTATATGTACGTATATACATGTAGGCACTATGTTGACTGTGTATGTGGGCCTATATTAGTGTATGTACATATATACATGTAGGCACTATGTTGACTGTATATGTGGTCCTGTATTAGTGTATGTACATATATACATGTAGGCCCTATGTTGACTGTATATGTGGTGCCATCATAGCTCACTGCAGCCTGAACTCCTGGACTTAAGCAATCCTCCCACCTCAGCCTCCTAAGTGGCAGGGACTATAGGCACATGCTACCACACCAAGCTAATTTTTAATTTTTAAGACTTTTTGTACAGATGGGGTCTCATTATGTTGCTCGGGCTGGTCTGTAATTCTTGGGCTTAGGTGATCCTCCCACCTCGGCCTCCCAAAGTGCTGAGATTACAGGTGTGAACCATTGTGCAGGCCTGATTTCTGAATATTAAACCAACCTTGCATTTCTGGAATACGTCCAACTTGCTTATGAGATATAATCCTTTTTATATATTGCTAAATTTGATTTGCCCAGTTTTTAAGGATTTTTGCGTGTTGATTCATGAGGGATATTGGTGTGGTATTTTCTTCGTTTGTTAGTTTATTTTGGTAATGTCTTTATCAGCCTCATTTTGGCCTCATAAAATTAGTTTGGAAGTGTTCCCTTCTCTTTGTTTTCTGTGAGTTTTCATAAGGTTGATGTTGTTTCTTCCTTAAATGTTTGATAGAATCCACCAAGAAAACCGTCTAGACCTAGAATTTCCTACTTCGAAAGGTGGTTGTTTTTAATCACAAATTCAATTTAATATATAGAAAGAGTTTTTCAGGGTTTTTTTTTTACTTCCCCTTTTCTTACTTTTGGTAAGTTGTACTTTGAAGGGATTTGTCCCTCTCAGGTAAGTTGTTGAATTTACTCATTTAAAGTTGTTCATAATACAGGCATACCTTGGGGTTTGCTTCCAGACCTCGGCAATAAAGCAAATATTGCAATAAAGCAAGTCACACAAACTGTTTGGTTTCCCAGTACATATAAAATTTATGTTTAGGCCAGGCACGGGGGCTTATGCCTGTAATCCCAGCACTTTGGGAGGCCAAGGTGGGCGGATCATTTGAGGTTAGGAGTTTGAGACCAGCTTGGCCAATATGGTGAAACCTCGTCCCTATTAAAAATACAAAAATTAGCTGGACGTGGTGGCGCATGCCTGTAGTCCCGACTACTCGGGAGGCTGAGGGGGAAGAGTTGCTTAAACCTGGGAGGTGGAGGTTGCAGTGAGTCGAGATCACACCATTGTACTCCGGACTGGGCGACAGGGCGAGACTCCATCTCAAAAAAAAAAAGTTATGTTTACACTATACTACAGTCTATTAAGTGTATAAGATCATTATGCCTTATTGCTAAAAAATACAAATAATCATCTGAGCCTTCAGCAAGCTGTAATCTTTTTGTTGGTGGAGGGTCTGCCTCAATGTTGATGGCTGCTGACCAAGTGGAGGGTCTGCCCCAATGTTGATGGCTGCTGACCAGGTGGAGGGTCTGCCTCAATGTTGATGGCTGCTGACCAGGTAGTGAGTCTGCCTCAATGTTGATGGCTGCTGACCAGGCGGTGGTTGCTGAAGGTTGAGGGTGGCCATGGCAGCAGTTTCTTTGTTTCTTTTCTTTTCTTTTTTTTTTTTTGATACAGGGTATTGCTCCATTGCCCAGGCTGGGGTGCAGTGGCATGATTTTAGCTCACTGCAACCTCTGCCTCCTGGCTCTACCTCCTGGGTTCAAGCAATTCTCTTGCCTCAGCCTCCCATGTAGCTGGGACTACAGGCGCCAGCCACCATGCCTGGCTAATTTTTGTATTTTTAGTAGAGGCAGGGTTTCACCACATTGGCCAGGCTGGTCTCGAACTCCTGACCTCAGGTGATCTACTTGCCTCGGCCTCCCAAAGTGCTGGGATTACAGGTGTGAGCCACTGTGCCTGGCAGCAGTTTCTTAACTGATGTTTGTGACATGGATTGACTCTTTCTTTCATAAAAGATTTTTCCATGGCACGCATTGTGTTTGGTAGCATCTTACCCACAATAGAGCTTCCTTCAAAATTAGAGTCAATTCTTTCAACCCCTGCCACGGCTTTATCAAATAAGTTGATGTAATATTCTAAATCTTTTGTTGTCACTTCGACAATATTCACAGCATCTTCACTTGGAGTAGATTCCATCTCAAGGAACCACTTTCTCTGCTCATCCATAGGAAACAACTCCTCATCTGTCATCTGTTCAAGTTTGATCATGGGATTGCAGCAATCCAGTCCCATCTCCAGGCTCCACTTCTGATTCTAGTTCTCTGCTGTTTCCACCACATCTGCTGTGACTTCCTCCACTGAAGTCTCGAACCCCTCCTGCATGAGGGCTGGAATCAACTTTTTCCTAACTCCTGTTAATGTTGGTATTTCCACCTCTTCTTATGAATCACAAATGTTCTTAACAGCATCTAGAATGGGGAATCCTTTCCAGAAGGCTTTCAATTTACTTTGCCCAGATCCATTAGAGGAATCACTAACTATGGCAGATACTGCTTTATCAAATATATTTCTTAAGTAATAAGACTTGAAAATCAAAATTATCCCTGGCTCCATGGGCTGCAGAATGGATGTTACATTAGCAGGCGTGAAAACAACATTCATCTTTACATACATCTCCATCAGAGCTCTTGGGTCACCAGCTGGGTGGTCAATCAGCAATAATATTTTGAAAGGAACCTTTTTTCCTGAGCCGTAGATCTCAATGATTTTTTTTTTTTTTTTTTTTGACGGAATCTCGCTGCGTCACCCAGAATGGAATGCTGTGGCGTGATCTCGGCTCATTGCAACCTCTGCCTCCCGGGTTCAAGTGATTCTTGTGCCTCAGCCTCCTGAGTAGTTGGGATTACAGGCAACTTGGGATTACGAGCGTGCACCACCACGCTTGACTAATTTTTGTATTTTTAGTATAAACAGGGTTTCACCATGTTGGCCAGGCTGGTCTCAAACTCCTGACCTCAGGTGATCTGCCTGCCTCAGCCTCCCAAAGCACTGGGATTACAGGCGTGAGCCACTGCACTGGGCCCTATTTTTTTTTTTTTAATTGAGACAGAGTCTCACTTTGCTGCCCAGGCTAGAGTGCAGTGGCACTATCTCAGCTCACTGCAACCTCCACCTCCCAGGTTCAAGTGATTCTCCTGCCTCAGCCTCTTGAGTAGCTGGGACTGCAGGTGTGCACCACCATGCCTGGCTAAGTTTGTATTTTTAATAGAGATGGGGTTTCACCATGTTGGCCAGGCTGCTCTTGAACTCCTGACCTCAGGTGATCTCTCTGCCTTGGCCTCCAAAGTGCTGGGATTACAGTTGTGAGCCACCATGCCTGGACTTTTTTTTTTTTTTCCTCAAATTGAAGCAGAGTCTCCCTCTGTTGCCCAGGCTGGAGTACAGTGGTACGATCTCGGCTCACTGCAACCTCCACCTCCCGGGCTCAAGTGGTTCTCCTGGCTTAGCCTCCCAAGTAGCTGGAAGTACAGGCACGTGACACCATGCCTGAATAATTTTTGTATTTTTAGTAGAGACGGGGTTTCCCCATGTTGGCCAGGCTGGTCTCGAACTCCTGACCTCAAGTGATCTACCTGCCTTGGCTTCCAAAAGTGCTGGGATTACAGGCATGAGTTGCTGCACCGGGCCTCAATGATGGGTTTTAAATATTCAGTAAACCATGCTGTAAACAGATGTGCTGTCAAGTAGGGCCTGTTATTCCATTTCTAAAGCATAGACAGAGTAGATTTGGCAACATTCTTAAGAGCCCTAGGATTTTTGGAATGGTCTGTGAGCATTGGCTTTAACTTACAGTCAACAGCTGCGTCAGCCCCTCATGAGAGTCAGCCTGTCCTTTGAAGCTTTAAAGACAGGCATGGACTTCTCCCCTCTAGCTATGAAAATCCTAGATGGCGTCTTCTTCCAGTAGAAGGCTGGGACATCTATGCTGAAATTCTGCTGCTTAGTGTAGCCACCTTCATCAGTGCTCTTCGCTAGATCTTCTGGGTAACTTGCTGCAGCTTCTCCATCGGCACCTGCTGCTTCACCTTGCACTTTCACATTATAGAGATGGCGTCTTTCCTTAAACGTCATGACCTAACCTCTGGTAGCCTCAAACTTTCCTTCTCCGGCTTTCTTACTTCTCTCAGCCTTCATACCATTGAAGAGAGTTAGGGCTTTGCCCTGGATTAGGCTTTTGTTTAAGGGAATGTTGTGGCTGATTTGATCTTCTATCCAGACCACTCAAACTTTCTCCATAGCAGCATTAAGGCTGTTTTGCTTTCTTCTTATTCATGTGTTCACTGGAATCGCACTTTTAATTTCTTTCAATAACTTTTTCTTGGCATTCACAAGTTGGCTAGCTATTTGGCATAAGAGACCTCACTTTTGCCTATCTTGGCTTTCAACACGCCTTCCTCACTCAGCTTAATCATTTCTAGCTTTTGATTTAAAGTGAGAGACGGCTGACTCTTCCTTTCACTTGAACTCTTAGAGGCCATTGTAGGATTATTAATTGACTTCATTTCAATATTGTTGAGTCTCAGGGAATAGGGACGCCTGAGCAGAGGGAGAGAGAGAGCAGGGAACAGCCAGTCAGTGGAGCAGTCAGAACACACACGTTTATTGAATAAGTTCATTGTTTTATCTGGGTGTGGTTTGTCATGCCCCAAAAACAACTGCAATAATGGCATTGAAGATCACTGATCACCGGATGCAGCAGCTCGCGCCTGCAATCCCAGCACTTTGGGAGGTGGGTGGATAACCTGAGGTCAGGAGTTTGAGACCAGCCTGGCCAACATGGTGAAACCCTGCCTCTACTAAAAATACAAAAATTAGCCAGGTGTGGTGGTGGGCGCCTGTAGTCCCAGCTACTGGGGAGGCTGGGGCAGGAGAGTTGCTTGAACCTGGGAGGTGGAGGTCGCAGTGAGCCGAGATCGCACCACTGCACTCCAGCCTGGGCAACAGAGCAAGACTCCATCTCAAAAGTAAAAATAAAAAATAAAAAGGCCAGGCACGGTGGTTCATGCCTGTAATCCCAGCACTTTGGGAGGCCGAGGCGGGCAGATCACGATGTCAGGAGATGGAGACCATTCTAGCTAACACGGTGAAACCCCATCTCTACTAAAAATACAAAAAAAAAACAAAAAAAAACAGCTAGGCGTGGTGGCGAGCGCTGTAGTCCCAGCTACTCGGGAGGCTAAGGCAGGAGAATGACGTGAACCCCGGAGGTAGTGAGCCGAGATAGCGCCACTGTACTCCAGCTTGGGCGACAGAGCAAGACTCCATCTCAAAAAAAAAAAAAAAAAAAAAAAAAAAAAAAGAAAAGAAAAAAGAGATCACAGATTACCATAGCAGATATAATAATAATGAAAAAGTTTGAACTGTTTCAAGAATCATCAAAGTCCTACACAGAGACACACAGGGTTCACATGTCGTTGGAAAAATGATGCCGGTAGACTTACTTGATGCGGGGCTGCCACGAACCTTCCATTTGTAAAAAGTGCAGTATCTGTGAAGCACAATGAAATGAGGTGTGCCTGTATTCCTTATCATTGTAACGTCGGTAGGATCTGTAGGGCAAACACTTCATTCCTCTTATTGTGAGTTTATGTTCACCATCTCCCTCTCATCAACCTAGCTAGGAGGTTATCAATCTAGATCTTTTTAAAGAACCAGCATTGGACTCCCCTTTTCTGGTGTCCATTTCCTTAAGTTTCTCTGTTATCTTCATTACTTCCTTCCTTGTACTTGCTTCAGCACATTAGTCAGGGCCCAGTCAGGAAACAAAAACGACACCGGTAATTTGAATAGCAACTTGTAATATAAAGTGTTCTTAACTGTAAAAGGTAGTTAACTATTAAAAAAAAAAAGAGGCCGGGCGTGGTGGCTCAAGCCTGTAATCCCAGCACTTTGGGAGGCCGAGACGGGCGGATCACGAGGTCAGGAGATCGAGACCATCCTGGCTAACACTGTGAAACCCCGTCTCTACTAAAAAATACAAAAAAAAAAAAAAACTAACCGGGCGAGATGGCGGGTGCCTGTAGTCCCAGCTACTCGGGAGGCTGAGGCAGGAGAATGGCGTGAACCCGGGAGGCGGAGCTTGCAGTGAGCTGAGATCCGGCCACTGCACTCCAGCCTGGGCGACAGAGTGAGACTCCGTCTCAAAAAAAAAAAAAGAAAGAAAAAAGAAAAAAGAAGGAGATTCTGACACATGCTATAGCATGGATGAACCTTGAAGACATGCTAAGTGAAAAAAGCCAGACATGAAAAGACAAATACTGTATGATTTCACTTGTATGAGGTCCCTAGAGTAGTCAAGTTCAGAGAGACAGAAAGTGGGATGGAGGTTGCCAGAGGCTGGGGTAAGGGAGAATGAGGGGGGAGTTGATGTTTACTGGGGATAGAATTGCAGTTGGGGAAGATGAGACGGATGGTGGTGATGGTTGCACAACAGTGTGAATGTGCTTCATGCTGCCAAACTGCACACCTGAAAATGGTTAAAACAGTAAATTTTATGTGGTGGATACTTTAGTGCGTGTATGCATACTCACAGAAGCAGTTACTACCTCTGGGGTTGATGGAAAAGAAACCGAGAACTTGGGGCGCCCTCCATACCTTGCCACGTCTTACGTTCAGGGCTTGTTGGAGAGTGTGTGACTGCCACAGAAACCTACAGCTTACTGGTGGCAAAAAAGTTCTTGCCAGGAGGTGTAGAAAGAGTGGATCTGCAGAAGCAGTTTATTGGGTAGCCGAGAAACCTACTAGGGGGTACGAATGGGCTGGAGCTGGGTGTCTGAGGCATTTGCTGGGGTCCCGTTGAGCTAGAGCTTGGGTGCTGGAGAAACTCAGTACAGAGCAGGCCCCACAGGGCTCACGCCACTGGCAGCTGTACCTTCAGAGGAAAAAGAGACCCTGGAACCAGGAAGAGAAGCTGCTACCTTAGCAAGGCCTGGCAACTCCCTGCAGTGTTGTCCCCTGTGGACAGAGCCTGACATGACTATTCAGCCAAGGAGAAAGACTTATAAGGCCTCAGGCCAGTATCACGGAGTATTCAGGATGTATTCAGAGCTAAGAGGCAATACATGGGTAACTGGCATTTTTTTTTTTTTTTTTTTTTGAGATGGCATCCTGCTCTGTTGCCCAGGCTGGAGTGCAGTGGCATGACCTAGGCTCACTGCAACCTCCACCTCCCGGGTTCAAGCCATTCTCCTGCCTCAGCCTCCTGAGTAGCTGGAGACGCCAACCATGCTCAGCTAATTTTTGTGGGTTTTTTTGTTTTTGACACGGAGTCTCACTCTGTCGCACAGTCTGGAGTGCAGTGGCACGATCTCGGCTCGCTGCAAGCTCTGCCTCCCGGGTTCGCGCTATTCTCCTGCCTAGCCTCCGGAGTAGCTGGGACTACAGGCGCCTGCCACCACGCCTGGCTAATTTTTTGTATTTTTGGTAGAGATAGGATTTCACCATGTTGGCCAGGCTGGCCTTCAACTCCTAATCTCAGGTGATCGGCCAGCCTTGGCCTCCTAAAGTGCTGGGATTACAGGCACGAGCTATACCACGCCTGGCCCATTTTTCCAGATTCTTAAAGCAGATCCTTAGGTTCTTTTTTTTTTCCCCCACTTTTCTTCTTTTCTAATATAAACACTTACAGTTTCCCTCTAAGCACTGCTTTTGCTTCAGCCCACGTATTTTAGTATGCTGTGTTTTTATTATCATTTCATTTGAAATATTGTAAAATTTTGCTTGTGATTTCCTCTTTGACTCACAGGTTATTTGCAAGTATGTTGTTTAATTTGCAAATAGTCAAGGCTCTTCTGAGTGTCTTAGAGCTATTGATTTCTGATTTAATCTTATTTTGGCCAGACAAGCATATTTTGCATACTTTTAAAATTTGAGACTTATGGCCCAGATTATGTGTATCTTGGTGAAGGCACTGTTTTCACTTGAGAAAAAAATATGTATATATTCTAGACTTCCTGAGTATAGAGCTTTATAATTGCTGATGAGGTCAATTGCTACTTACTGGTGTTTTTCAGATTATCTGATGCTTGTTTCTCAGATGTTGAGAGAATGAAGTTTGCTGTGGCCTACCTGTTTGTGTCCCCCAAAATTCATATGTTGGAGCTTAATCTCTGGTGCAGTGGTGTTGGGAGTTGGGGCATCAGGAGGTATTGGCTCGTAAGGGCAGGGCAGGGCCATCGTGAATGGGATTAGTCCCTTCTGCCATGTGGGGACACAGCAGGAAAAGGCCGTCTCTGAAGCAGGGAGCTAGTTCTCACCAGACACTGAATCTGCTGGCATCCTCATTTTGGACTTCCCAGCCTCTAGAACTGTGAGCACCACATTCTGTTTATAAATTACCCAGCCTGAGGCATTTTGTTTTAACATCCTGAATGGACTGAGGTGGTGTTAAAATCTTCAACTATGCGTCCAGGTGCAGTGGCTCACACCTGTAATCCCAGCACTTCAGGAGGCCAAGGTGGGTGGATCATCTGAGGTCAGGAGTTTGAGACCAGCCTGGCCAACATGGTGAAACCTTGTCTCTACTAAAAACACAAAAATTAGGTGGGCATAGTGGCACACGCCTGTAATCCCAGCTACTCGGGAGGCTGAGGCAGGAGAATCGCTTGAACCCGGGAGGTGGAGGTTGCAGTGAGCCGAGATCGCACCATTGCACTCCAGCCTGGGCAACAAGAGTGAAACTCCGTCTCAAAAAAACAAAAACAAAAACAAAAAGCTCCAACTATGATCGTGGAATTGCCCATTTCTCCCTTTAATTCTTTCTGGTTTTGCATCATGTATTTTGAAACTCCTTTGGTTAGGTGCATACACATTTATGATTGTAATGGTGTCTCAATGAACTGATCATTTGCAATCATGATGAATGTATTTCTTTATCTCATAATAATTTTATCTAGGACCCAACTTTATTGATATTTATGTAGCCTCTCCAGCCTTCTTACGCATGCTGTTTGGGATGTGTGAGAAGGCTGGAGAGGCTTACGGAGAAATTTATGATGGTTTGACCTACAGTTTTTCAACTTGACCATGGTATGCAAGTGGTATGTATGCAGTAGAAACTGTACTTCGAGTATGTATGAAACCGTTCAGTATCTCACTTTCAGTACAGTATTCAGTAACTTACATGAGATAGTCAACACTTTATTATGAAACAGGCTTTGTGTTTGTTGATTTTGCTCAACTGTAGGCTAAGGTAAGTGTTCTAATCATGTTAAGGTAGGCTAGGCCAAGCTAGAATGGTAAGTTAGACGTTAAGTGCATTTTTGAGACGATATTTATTTTCAACTTATGATGGGTTTGTCAAGGCATAACCCCATCCTAATTCAAACAGCATCGATATGTCTTTTTCCAAACAGAAAATTTCAGCATGTGTTTATACTGAAACAGCCTCTTTTGTAGACAGTATATAGTTGAGTCTTGCTTTTATATTCATTCTGACAGCCTCTGCCTTTTAATTGGAGTATTTAGGCTATTTCCATTTAACATTAGAGCTACCACCTTGCTCCTTGATTTTTATTTCTTTCATCTTGCTTTCTTGGCTTCTTTTAGGTTAATTAAATATTTTTTAGAAATCTATTTTAATTTATCTTTTGGGTTTTTTTTTTTTTTTTTTGACAGAGTCTCACTGTATTGCCCAGGCTGGAGTGCGATAGTGTGATCTCGGCTCACTGCAACCTCCACCTCCCAGGTTCAAGCGATTCTCCTGCCTCAGCCTCCCGAGTAGCTGGGATTACAGGCACGAGCTATACCACGCCTGGCCCATTTTTCCAGATTCTTAAAGCAGATCCTTAGGTTCTTTTTTTTTTCCCCCACTTTTCACCTCAGGCGATCTGCCCACCTTGGCCCCCCAAAGTGCTGGGATTATAGGCGTTAGCCACCGAGCCGGGCCTGTTTGGACTTTTTAATTGTATCTCTTGGTATTACTGTTTTAGTAGTTACTTTACAGATTCTATTGCACATTCTTAGCTTTTCACAGTCTACTTAGAATTTTAACATTGTTTTTCTTCATGAAAAAAAAATGTAAGAACTAGACAATCCTATGGGTTCATTTACCACTTCCCATCCTGTTATGTGATGGTTGTTAGATATTTACTACATCCTTATACATTGTAAACTAGACAATACAATAATGACATTTTTGCTTTAAACAGCCCCATGCATTTTAAAGAAATTAAAAGTAAAGCAGAATCTTTTCTATTTGCCCATGTATTTGCTGTATCCTGTGCTTTTCATTCCTTCCTGAAAGAGCTGAGTTCCCATCTGGTCTCATTTCCCATCATCTTGGAGAACTTACTTCACAGTTTTTGTAGTGCAGGTTTGTAGACAGCTGATTCCCTTTCATTTTCACTTATTTGCAAATCTTTATTTTGCTGTCTGTCTGTCCTTCCTTCCTTC
>NW_012110918.1:13477470-13484922 GCF_000951035.1 Colobus angolensis palliatus
CCATTTCAAAACTCCTGCCTGATCTCAATTCAGCAACGTCTACCTCCCGGGCTCAAACGTTCTCCTGCCTCCGCCTCCCAAGTAGCTGGGACTACAGGTGTGTGCCATCACACCTGGCTAATTTTTGCATTTTTAGTAGAGATGGGATTTCACCATGATGGCTAGGCTGGTCTTGAACTCCTGACCTCAAGTGATCTGCCTGCCTTGGCCTCCTAAAATGCTGGGATTACAGGTGTGAGCCACTGTGCCTGGCCTGCTGTCATTCTTGAATCATAATTTTACTGGTTATAGAATTCTGAGTTGTCAGTTTTTTCTTTCAGGACTTTAAAATGTAGGGTTCCAGTGTCTTTGGCCTCCATTGTTTCTGTTGAGGAATCAGCGTTCATCTAGCTATTCCCCTGTAGACCACATGTTGTTTTTCCCTGGCTGCTTTTAAGAATTTTTATTCAAGTTTAATTGCTCAGTACCTACCTTCAGGCAAAAAGCCTCAAGAAACCAGAAACTCATCTGGTTTTATTCCCTTCTGTCAGGTGTAGACTCCACTCCAGCTTCTACCTACTTGAGATATTCTATACTGACTCCAGGCTGTTGTTCTGTTTTGTTCTTTTAAATATTTTGTCCAGAGCTATAATGTTTTCTGCAGAATTGACCAGATAGCAGCTACTCTCTGTGACCAGGAGCCTTGATCTTCCAGACTTGCCGATGGGCTCCCAAAGCTCCTGCCCATGACCCTCAGTTGGCAGTGGCATCCCTGCCGTGAAGTTGTCATGAGCGTATAAAGCCTACAGGCTCAACCTTCTCATTAGTACAGTCCAGAAAAGTGGAATTCCTGGTCTGGGTGGCTGTGGTGCCCTAGGTCACTGGCTAGACCAGGGTGGTGACCGTCAGCTGGCTGGGTGTGGGGTCTCCAGCCTAGCACCCTTGGACTCTACCCCAGGAGTTATGGCTGTTTCAGGGCCACGGGCCTGGCCTCAGCCCCTGTCCCCCTTCTCTTCTCCTCAAGTTGACCAGCATCAGGTCCCAACCAGCATCTTCTGCAGACAGGGCTGGTCGGCTCCTCACTAGAGGGCCAGGCTTGGGAGGGAAGCCTGCTGAACCCTCCTTCCCATGCAGCCCAGGGCCCTGTGGTTAGCTCCAGAGGGGTGCAGAAAGGAGCCCCCAAAGGCAGAAACCCACCCTTCTCTCTGTTCTTGTGCTTCCAGGGATAAAGGAGAGGTGGTCCTGGTTGGGGGCTACCAGTGGCATGCAGAAGGCCCACGTGACCACTGTTTGCTGGGGGATTCCTTCTCTGTGCTGAGAGAGAGAGAAGAGATAGAGAGAGAGAGAGAGTCAGGGTAGTGTCTTCTTCCAGTAATGCAGGCATCTGCACGTGTTCTCTGGGAGAAATCCCGTCACTCGCTAGAGCTCTAGAAATGGAAGAAGCTCTGCCTCTCTTTCCTCCAGTGCAGTGTGTGTGTGTGTGTGTGTGTGTGTGTGTGTGTGTGTGTGTGTCCACGTGCATTATACTCTTCTACAGAGGAAATAATTCCATCCAAGTGCAAAGGTTGGGATTTTAGCAGGCAGCATGAGGGCTAAAGGAGCAAAGAGGAGGAAACGGGGGTGGGGGTGAGGGTGAGAACAGGAGGTGGGTGGATACCAGGAGACATGCCTTCCACACCTAGAAGGGCTGGTGGAGATGACCAGAATGCTCCAGATAGATCTTTTATCAAACTTCCAAAATTCAATCTTAGTTCATGAAGCCTGGGGCCCCTGCAGAGTGGAAGACAAGGAAGGGCTTTCCTGCAGGGGCTATGTGTGCATGTGTGTGCCTGTGTGCTGTGTGCCCCCGTGTGTGCACGTGTGGACCTGTGTGGTGTGTGCCTGCACATGTGTGCACGTGTGGTCCTGTGTGGTGTGTGCTGGGTGTGTATATGTGTGTGCCTGTGTGCTGTGTATGCACTTGCACACATGTACACAGATCTCATTTTCCTTTTTTCTGTCTTCCTAACCGCCAGAAAGAATTTCCATGAATCTCTCCACCCTTCCCAAGGCTGCACATGGAGGGGCTTGCGCAGGCGCGTGTGCACACACGCACACACACACACACACACACACACACACGAGTCAGGGGCAAGCACTCCTGTGGATTGTACCTAGGTCTGGCAGGAAACTGGGTTCTGGGAAACTGTAGGCCCCACCTTTGGCAGAAAACCATGTTTTTGTTGCTGTTCGTTCAAGGGAACATTAAGTGGGGCTGGGGACAGTTTATGTTGAGAAGAGCAAATTTTGCCTATGGCATTGGGGACGCTGAGTGGCTCCTGTCCTGGGCTCTGGAGGATTTGGGAGGCACGTCTGCAGCTCTGGGCGTCTCTCAAGGTCACGGGTGGCCACACTCGAGGTTAGGCCCTCCTCCATGTGAGCTGCGGTCAGCAGGAAGGCCGACCTCAGAGACGGCCCCAGGGCCCTTGGAGGCCCTGCCCCTGAGTCCTGGGCCAAGGTCAGAGAGCCGAGAAGGCTGCCGCTGAGGACTCTGGCTGGCACTCAGCCCAGCAGCCCGTCAGGCGGGCCCAGTGTAGGGGCTGATGAAGTCAGCTGGGAAATCTGTGAAATAAAGCACAGGTCCCCCAGGCTTGCCCAGAGCCCCAGCATCAGATGAGGTGCAGAGAAGGGAACTGAGCTGCCAAGTGTGAATGGGAGAGGGGAGCCCCAGGACCATACAGGGGCCCCGACATGGCAGGTGCTTGGTCAGCGGCGGTGCTGCCCTTACTGCTGGACGTGGGAAAATCCACTGACACTTGCTGACCATAGCCAGGGTCAGCATCTGGGTGACCCTGCAGATGAGACAAAATAAGGGCTGTCTTGGGGGATGGGCCCTTGCCGGGCCATCCTGCTGAGGCCCTGTGTTACCGTCCTGCGGCTGGCATAACAAAGGACCACAAACATCCAAAATGTCTTCCCTCGAGGTTCTGGAGCCAGAAATCCCAGACTGAGGTGTCTGAAGGTTCATTCCTCCTGGAGGTTCTGAGGGAGACTGTGTCCCATGCCGTTCTCCGAGCTCTGCGGTGGCCAGCAATCCCTGGGGTCCCTTGGCTTGCAGCCCGGCCTCCCTCCCCACCTGGCTTTCTCCCTGTGTCTCTTCTTGTGTCTCTGTCCAAACTGCCCTCTCTGTTGTCTTTTTCATTTATTTTTAGGGACAGGGTCTCACTCTGTCCTCCAGGCTGGAGTGCAGTGGCATGATCATGGCTCACTCCAGCCTCAACCTCCCAGGCTCAAGCAATCCTTCTACCTCAGCCTCCCAAGTAGCTGGGACACAGGTGCACACCACCATGCCTGGCAAATATTTTATTTTATTGTAGAGACGAGGGCCCAGGCTGGTCTCAAACTCTTGGGCTCAGGCAGTGAGCCTTTGCCTCCCAAAATGCTGGGATTAGAGAGATGAGCCGCTGTGCCTCTGTCTTATAAAGACACCGGTCATTGGATTTAGGGCCCACCCTGGTTCATTATGCCCACAAATAACCCAATTACGTCTTCAAAGACCCTGTGTCCGAATAAGGTCACATTCACAGGTACTGGGGGTCAGGACTTGCATCTGTCTTTTTAGGGGAACACTATCTAACCCACCACAGGTCTCACCCACAGAATGGCCTCTCCAGCGTGTGCACAGGCGGGTGAGGGGCCCAGCAGAGGGACCTGCGTGGTGAGAGGGCTTGGGTTTGTTTCAGGGATTCCAGAAGGGGACTGGATGGGGTGGCTGCATGGAGCAAGGGGCTACAGTCACTGTCTCCAGGTAGTCAGCGAGTTGTCAGGTGGAAGGGGAGCATTTATTTTGAGTTCTCCCGAGATATGAAGCTGGTACAAGGTACTAGAGAGTGGAGCTTGACTCTTTACAGAAAGAGCTGTTTTTCTCACGATTTTCACTTTAGGATGGTGGAACAGGCTATTTCACAAAGTAGTGAGTTCCCCATGCCTGGAAGCATTCAAGCAGGGGCCATGTGGGAGTTGTTCAGGACTGCATAGAAAGGACCTCAGAGGTCCCTGCCAATACCAAGAGTCTTATTTTACGACAACTTGAATTTCAGAGTGCAGTGTTACTGGGGATATGTCTACGAGAGGGGTCCCCACCATCAGGCCCCACACACTATGCATCATTTTTAGGCCAGGGGATGAGAGCAGGCTCCATTCTTTTTGGTTGCCTATGAGGACCAGGAAGCTTTGCTGCTGCAGCAGCTTCCTGTGGAAACAGTGTCTCAGCCCCACAGTCCATTCATCGGAGCTGCAACATCTTAATTAAACACTGTGTCAGATGGGTTCTGGGCATGTGTGTGCAGATTGTCACAAGTACATGAGAATGCACACATGCACGTTGCATGCATGTACACACGTGAATGCACACGTGCACAAGAACGCGAAGACCCGAGGCAGCTATAGTCCATGCGACAGATCCCTCTAGGCTGAAAGACTCCCCACAAGGTTCCCTAGAACAAGGCCCCAGCCTCAGCGGTCCCTCCCACTTCTGGTGGGAGGATCTCAACAGAGAAGAAGGGTCAAGAAGCACAGCTCGGCCGGGCGCGGTGGCTCAAGCCTGTAATCCCAGCACTTTGGGAGGCCGAGACGGGTGGATCACGAGGTCAGGAGATCGAGACCATCCTGGCTACCACGGTGAAACCCCGTCTCTACTAAAAATACAAAAACTAGCCGGGCGAGGTGGCGGGCGCCTGTGGTCCCAGCTACTTGGGAGGCTGAGGCAGGAGAATGGCGTAAACCCGGAAGGCGGAGCTTGCAGTGAGCTGAGATCCGGCCACTGCACTCCAGTCCGGGCGACAGAGCGAGACTCCGCCTCAAAAAAAAAAAAAAAAAAAAAAAAAGAAGCACAGCTCTTGATGCTCACGGTGTACCAAGCTCTGCTTTAAGCTTGTGTCTTATTTTTTACTTATTTAGAAAATCTGTAGCTCTTGTTTTGTGCCGTTCTCAGCACTTTACAAATATTGACACGTTTGTTTCATGACAACCCTGTGAAGTAGGTAGTGCTACCCTGTTTTATAGATGAGGAAAATGAGGCGTAGAGGGATGAAGGACTTGTCCAAGGTCTGTCTCTGCCTTACATGCACATGCATGCTCACTGATGCGGTGGGCGCTGGTTTCCCTCTGATGTGATCAGGCCTTGAGCTGGTCAGGGTCTGGGTCCCGCTTTGGTTGTGTTTCGCTGTGGGCAGCAAGGAAGCTTCTAGCAGCCTCATCTCTCTGGTATGGCCTAGCTTCAGGGTCTGGATTTCTCCAAATGCTCCTGCCCAGCCTGGAGCCTCCTTTCCAGCTAGGGGAGGGCTGAACGACCCCTCACTCCCGGAGGCTGCGGGAGCCCCTCCTGCCTGCATGCGGCCGCTGCCGTGTGGACAGGCCTGCTTGTGGGTTGAGGCTCCCAGCAGCTGTCAGGAGAGGAAATGCCACTGAGGTGGATCATTTCTCCTCCCGGGAAGCTTTGGGAGAAGCAGCTGAGGGGGCCAGCATCCTCCTGAGGCTGACTCCCTGCTCCCTCCAGCACGAGCACGAAGCTATCTTTGCTTTTTTTTTGAGACGGAGTCTCGCTCTGTCGCCCAGGCTGGAGTGCAGTGGCCAGATCTCAGCTCACTGCAAGCTCCGCCTCCCGGGTTTACGCCATTCTCCTGCCTCAGCCTCTGGAGTAGCTGGGACTACAGGCGCCCGCCACCTCCCCCGGCTAGTTTTATGTATTTTTTTTTTTTTTTAAGTAGAGATGGGGTTTCACCGTGTTAGCCAGGATGGTCTCGATCTCCTGACCTCGTGATCTGCCCATCTTGGCCTCCCAAAGTGCTGGGATTACAGGCTTGAGCCACCGCGCCCGGCCTATCTTTGCTTGTTTGCCACAGGCAGCGGAGGGCGGTGCAATGGTGACATCTGCTTGTTGCACTTTGCGTCCATGAGGACGTTGATCCCTGGCTGGTGCTGGGCGCTTGCTCTTCGGTCGTCTTGCCCTGACCTGGCGCGGCAGGCCCGAGCACTCCTCTTTTACAAGGAAACAGGCTCAGAGGCCTTGAGTCACTCACCCAGACTCCCCCAGCCAATGACTGGCTGAGCCAGGATTTCCATCCAGCTCTGTAAATCCAGAAGTCCAAGTTCTTCCCATCGTCCGGGCCAGGAAAGGATTAGAGTGGTTTTCTACAAGCCGATTATTCAGATGATCTCTGCAGCTTAGCTCACTGTAGTTGCTCAATAAAAACGTGGAATGCATGGGCCTGTATGTCCCCGTTGCCCTGCATGAATCAGAGCCAATGGTTCTGTCTGATCCTCCCGTTTCCATTCCGTGGCGCAGCGTCTGTCTTTGGGGTGTGTGACCTTGGAAGCAGTGACTCTCTCCATCCCACCTTGAATGGTGTCTGCGCCGCAGCAGGGGACCAGCTGGGGATTCCCAGTGCCTGTTGCTGGTGGGCTGTGCGCCAGATCCTGGCGCGGTTGTGTGGGTGATTGTCAGCCACATGTGTGTGAAGGGCTGTGCGTGTAGGATTTGTGCAAATGTGCCCCTCCCTGCCGCCAGCCCGCGGGAGGCTGTCAAGATTCCGCCCCTGCATGTTGGCCCACACTCTCCTTGTGGCCCCGCTGCTGTGGCTGTTCCCTTGTGTCACGTGGCTACATGCAAAGCCCCCACGTGGGTGGGGATCATGGGCTGAATGTGCATCAGATGCCCCTGCTTCTTGGTGGGTGGAGACCCTCAACCCACGCACCGTGGCTGCCACATCTGAAAGGCCTTCCATGGTGAAGGACGTAGGTTGGACCTGAGCAACACTCCACGGAGGTCTTAGAAGTGCTCCCAGCTCTTCCTCCTGTGGTGAGGTTCTGAGTTTCCATCTTCGGAAGACAACCTGGCTGGGGAAGGCATCCCTAGACCTGGACATAAATGCCAGGAGACCAGGACTTCCCTCTCGAGTGACCAATCACAGAGACTCGGGGAAAGTCACGTTTGGAGGAGGTGATGCTGTATCTCAGCCTCATTCTTTTCTCATTCTACGGACACTGCCTGGTGCCCAGCCCACACCACGGGGCTTCCAAAGCAGCTCTGGGCACCCTGCACCTGGCTTGGCCTCCAGCCCCATCTCCCTGCCTTGGGAGAGCTGGTGCGGACTCCGGACCCAGCTCCTGTGGCTGTGGAAACTTGGTGGTTTATCCTGGTGGCTGAGGACAGGGATGTGGGGTTGGATGAGTTGAATGCAACTCCCAGTGGCTCCATGTGCTGCCTGCGGGCTTTGGGCAGCTCTTTCCCACCATGTGCGTCCGCTTCCTCATGGAAAAATGGGGGCCAGGGAGGAGCGACCTCGAAGGTATTCGTGGGAAACAAGCGAGGTGATAAATGTAGTGTCCTTGGTAGAGCACTGGACACAGAGTCCACCCCCACGAAGGGGGCTGCTCCTCCTCCTTCCATGTTTCCTCTTGTTCTTATTTCTCCTCTTCTATCTTCTCCTCCTG
>NW_012110918.1:13484987-13488729 GCF_000951035.1 Colobus angolensis palliatus
CCTGCCCTCCCCCTCTCCCTTCCCCTCCCCCTCGCACATGCAGGCACACTCCAGTTTGGTGCCCCAAATGCCTTTCTCCGTTGTCCTTCTGTAAGTGATTCTCTAAGTGGGAACTCAGGCCTAGAAAGGGTGGGCACCCTGCCTGGTGGGCTCCGGCAGGCCAGGCCCTGAGCAGCCTCCGGAGACACAACCCCAGGAAGAGGGTCAGGCAGCCCAGCTGTCATGATGGACTATTGGTGGGAGAGGGGAAGGTGCCATGGTCGGAGAAGCTTTGGAAACATTCACTAGTGGCCTTATTGATGACTCAGGACACCTGCCAGGTCACTAGCATACAGCTAAGGAGGCTGTCGGCCAGACGTCCAGAAGTGTCAACCTGGTGACTGGGCCGAGTGGGGGACCTCTCTGGACAGGCAGACGTGGTGTGGGGGGAAGGGGCTGACATTCACTCAGTGTCTGTCACACTCTGAGAGCACAAAGGGCAGGACGGAGAGCTGGCCCACGCCACCTGTGGAATCTTCTAGGTGTGGGGGCAGATGGGCAGAGGGGCAGATGGGGAAGCAAGGGGGCTTGAAGACATATGTGCTCATTAAGTGTCCTTAAATCCCGAGAAGAAGAATGAGGATACATCCACACTGGCAGGGCTGGAACTATGATACATGGATTTTTGGGGTCCGTTCCTGCTGCAACAGCTACAGTGACTCCCTCTTACCTTTCTCTTCCCTCTATTCTATTGTGAAAATGTTCAAATACACAGTCAAGTTGAAAGCATTTTACAGGCAACACATTCAGCCATCACCTAGATTCTACCACTAACACCAAGTTACACCGGCTTTATCACCTCGCCAACCAGCTATCCCTCCTTCCCCTGGCCATGAATCCATCTTATTTTTACTTTTTGATGCATTTCAAAGTAATTTCGGGTCACCCTGATTATCTCTGGAATCACTGTCAGAAATTCCCTCCCCTCCCCTCTCCTTTCCTTTTCTTTTTTGAGATGGGATCTTGCTAGGTCACCCAGGCTGAAGTGCAGTGGTGCAGTCATAGCACACTGCAGCCTCCAACTCCTGAGCTCAAGCAATCCTCCTGCCTCAGCCTCCCAAGTAGCTGGGACCACAGGCATCCACCACCACACCCAGCTTCATTTTCAAAATTTCTCACCAACTCCCCGCTCCTTGTGTTCATCCTGGAGCTGGAACAGACGTCACCAGTCAATCATGATGGCTGCTGGGTGCACTGGCTAACATCTATAATCCCAGCACTTCATGAGGCTGAGGTGGGAAGATTGCTTGGGGCCAGGAGTTTGAGACCAGTTTGCGCAAATTGCAAGACCCCATCTCTACAAAAAATACAAAATGTAGCTGAGTGTGGTGACACCTGTAGGCCCAGCCCCAGCTACTTGAGAGGCTGAGGTGGGAGAATCGCTTGAGCCCAGGAACTCGAGGCTGCAGTGAGCTATGACTGCACCACTGCACTCCAGCCTGGGTGACAGAGCAGGACCCTGTCTCTAAAAACAATAAAATAAAATCAAAGTTTTAAAATGAAAACGAAAATCATGAGCACATAACTCCAGATGTATCCTCAAGATAGCAAACCCAGATGGGCACAGTGGCCCATGCCTGTAATCCCGGCACTTTGGGAGGCCAAGGTGGGTGGATCGCCTGAGATCAGGAGTTTGAGACCAGCCTGACCAACACGGTGAACCCCATCTCTACTAAAAATCCAAAATTAGCTGAGCATGGTGGCGTACACCTGTAATCCCAGCTACTCGGGAGGCTGAGGCAGGAGAATCGCTTGAACCCAGGAGGTGGAGGTTGCGGTGAGCCAAGATCACACCATTGCACTCCAGCCTGGAGGAAAAGAGCAAACTCCATCTCAAAAAAAAAGGAAACCCAGGGCCAGGTCTGTAGCCACATGGCCACCTTCCTCCCTGAGTGCAGAGGCAGCCTCAGAAACCTGCCCCACATCACGTCACTGGGCAGTTGACTGGGTCAGCCTGCCAGTTGAATCCTATTTGCTACAGCCATTCTCCATAGCAAGGGGGTATTCTAGACATACCCCACTTCCCAGGGAAGAATAAGCCGTAGCTGCCTGAGCGTTTCATGCAGTGGTGTGCACGTCTTTTCCCAACTCTGTGTTCAGTGATGTCCTGTTGGTAGCTTGAAATTTGCTACAGTGGTGTATTTACACCACAGGAATTGGCAAACACTACATATCAGGCCTTACCTCCTGCTCCCCACTAGGGTAGGTTGTTAAACATGTACCTGCCTGCCTTGTTTGTCTTTCATCCTTTTTTTTTTTGAGATGGACTCTTGCTCTGTTGCCCAGGCTGGAATGCAGTGGTGGGTTTCCCGGCTCATTGCAACCTCTGCTTCCTGGGATCAAGCGATTCTCCTGCCTCAGCCTCTCAAGTAGCTGGGATTACAGGTGTCCGCCGTCACGTCCAGCTAATTTTTGTATTTTTGGTAGAGATGGGGTTTCACCACATTGGCCAGGCTGGTCTCAAACTCCTTACCTAAAGTGATCCACCCGCCTTGGCCTCCCAAAGTGCTGGGATTACAGGCGTGAGCCACCGTGCCTGGCCTCTTTCATTCTTTCTTAGTGAAAATCTTCCGGAAAGATTTGCCTACTGATTTCTGTGTCAACAGGTACCGCCTGTTGGACGGAGCCTGCCCTCCTTTTGAAGGTCTTGCTCTGTCTGGGTGACCATTCTGCATGTCACTCCCTGCTGCTCAGAACTAAAGAGGTAGTGACGCCTGGGGTAGGTTGGGAAAACCTGTGGGAATCACAGTGCTTGCTTGTCATGCTGTGTTCTAGATACCTGAAGCTTGGTAGGCAGGTGGGAGTGAGGGTGGGCATTGGGAAAGTGATGTGGTTCTACAGGAAGGGGACATATGTCCTGAGATTTTAGGTCCCCAATTGGACAAAGCTGTTTTTTTTTTTTTTTTTTCCTGGATAAATGTTCTGGCGTATTCATAATGGAGTGGTCAGTTTTCTCAGTTGCTGGGCCTTGCACACCTTGCTGGCTCTGGAGACCATATGCACCATGTAGACCCTGTTGGTGTCCTCCCCCCAGTGTTGGGGCAGGGGCCAAGGGCCTGTCGATGTGTTGACACCTGGCCGTTCACTGGCTTTGAATGTCCACATTCACCTCCTTGAAATCGATGCCCCCTATCGGAGGCTCCACCTGGATATGGGCGCAGGCCTGTGCTCCGGGGTGGCTTTCACCAATCAGGCAGATTCCCTGCCCTGCCATGCCCTTTGGGCTCTGCAACTCCAGAGGTGTGCTCCAGATCTGTGGTTGCATGGATGGGACAAGCCACGGAGACTCAGACTCCGTGGTCCCTGTGACCAGAGTAGCCGTGGCCCCGTCTGGGAATGTTCCCACCCTGTTGCTGAAGGTGAGAAATTTCTCTGTACTGGAGAACAGCTGTGCTGAGAAGTTGGCCCATCTGGCTTGCAGGACTGCTGGGGCAAGGGTGGTCTGTTGCTGGTCTCTTCCTTCCTCCTCTGACTGGGTGCTCCTTGTCTAGGTTCCTTGCAGCAAGAGAATTCTCTAATTTATTTTGCCCCCTTATTGAGTCTCTGCTCCATGAAGCCCACCTCCTGATCCCAGCTGACTGGCTCCCACCTCCTCAAGAGGAAGGCCGGGGCAGACGAGGCTGAAGACCGTGCCTTCGCAGTCTGAGCTGATGCTGCTGTGTGTTCACAGGGCTCCTTCAACTTTTTTTTTTTTTTTTTTTTT
>NW_012110918.1:13489244-13490196 GCF_000951035.1 Colobus angolensis palliatus
CATCTGGCAATCCCAGGAAGGCTTCCTAGAAGAAGCAGCCTCTGAGCTGAGACCTGAAGACAGATGGGGCCTGAGCCAGGCCAGGGAGGGTGGGAAGGGCCCGCCAGGCAGAGGGAACAGGATAGGGCAGGCACAGAGGTCTGGCACCTGGCTTGTGGGGAACTGTGAGCCCTGGGCATGACCAAGGCGGGGAGAAGCGGAGTGAGAGGAGGCAGATGTGGCCGGCAAGAGATCGGTGGCCCCGGCCTTGCTAAGCTCTCACTCTGTCTGCACCAGGTGACGGAAGCTGCCCAGGACGGCGAGCAGGGAAATGACAGGTCACATGGTCATCCCACCAACAGCCTGGAGTCCAGCTTGGGGGGACCCAAGACCCTAGGGAAGGCACGAGTCAGGGGCCTGCTAGAGCCAGGAGCTGGTGGGAGATGGAAACAGTGTTGCTTATGAATTACAGACAGACACTCCCACAACTTTCTCTGACGTGATACAATCTCAAAGTGGGCCACCAAGAGGTGGGAAGGTGGCGTCTGGCTCTCCAGGCCTTGGGCTTGTCTTTTGTTTGTTTGTTTGTTTGTTTGTTTTGAGATAGAGTATCACTCTGTTGCCCAGGCTGGAGTGCAGTGGTGTAATCTTGGCTCACTACCAACTCCGCCTCCTGCATTCAAGCAATCCTCCTGCCTCAGCCTCCTGAGTAGCTGGGATTACAGGTACCCGCCACCACGCCTGGCTGATTTTTGTATTTTTAGTAGAGATGGTGTTTCACCATGTTGGCCAGGCTGGTCTCGAACTCCTGACATCAGGTGATCCACCCACCTTGGCCTCCCAAAGTGCTGGGATTACAGGCGTGAGCCACCGTGCCCGGCCTCTTTCATTCTTTCTTAGTGAAAATCTTCCGGAAAGATTTGCCTACTGATTTCTGTGTCAACAGGTACCGCCTGTTGGACGGAGCCTGCCC
>NW_012110918.1:13490691-13499976 GCF_000951035.1 Colobus angolensis palliatus
AGCTTGCAGTGAGCTGAGATCCGGCCACTGCACTCCAGCCTGGGCGGCAGAGCGAGACTCCGTCTCAAAAAAAAAAAAAAAAAAAAAGACTGTCCCCAAGTGGATAGGTCCCCAGAACCAAGGAGCAACCTTAAGAGTCCCCAGTTACAGACACTACAGGGGGTCCGTGTGACCCCCGGCCTCTGGCCTGGGCCTAGCAGCCTTGCTCCTTTGTGCTGGTCTGTCCCTCGCATAGCCTGACCAGAGCTGGCCAAGTCCTGGGCCGAGTCATCATGGCCAGTGACTCATGCAGAGGGAGAAAAGTGAGGGGGGGATGGAGTGCGAGGGGGGACTGTGTTAATAGCAAACCCATTACGTCCCCGAGGTCACTTCACAGGAGGGACAAACGGTTCAGGTTCATTTAGGTTGATCTGGCTGCCGGCTGGCTTCCAGCGACACTCAGGGTGGGGAAGATTTCATTATCTGGGGAAAGCAATACCAGATTGTCTGGAGGGGCCCAGCCAGCGCACCCTGCGCTTCCTGTCTGCCTCCCACGCAGAGCGTTCTGTTCCCAAGGCGGCAGGCCAAGAGTGCGAGCTCAGGTGCAGAGAGGGGTGCGGCATGGGGGCTCTGCAGGGCATGGGGTGCATGCATTTTTATTTTATTTTTTCCTAAGTGTTAGGGTAATTTGTTAATGGGATACATTTGGTGACACAAAACCTTCTGTCAATTCCTGCCAGACTGGAATGGAGTGGAAGCATCCCATCCTTGGGGAGCTGCCACATACATTTGGCTGTGAACGTCGGTGCCTTTGCACTGGAGCCTCTTTTGAGTGCGCTGGGCAGAGCAGAGAGGTTCCTCTTCTCTCTTGTCCATCATCCCGTGGAGGTGTCAACATGTAGCCAGAGATGGTCAGTGGCAGTGAGGAGAGGGGGGCAGGGAAAGGCCAGGGCTGGGGGCTTGCCAGCCCACAGTTCTACCCCTGAACACCCATGACCTCCTTGTTCAGGTCATTGAGGCCGGGGGCAGAGACGGGCAGGGCCTCCCGATCCCGAGCATCTCCCTCCTCCCTCATACTCTGGATTTGCCCTCTGGAGAAAGCTCTGGAGCACCCAGAAGTCCTGGGGCTGCTGGTTGAGGTAGAGAGCAGAGCCCTGCTGTGCCTAGAGGCTCCCCACTTCCACTCAGCCTCCAGGGACAGTCTCAGCTGTGCAGGCCCAGGCCACTGAGGCTGGCTCCAGAAATTTATTCACAGCTGCCACTGGATGGAAAACCAGTTCTCTAAAGGGCCCCAGAGCCAGTTTTGTTCCTTCTTCCACAGGCTCCCATAGTCAGAGCATCGGGTCTTTGTTGGAGACACAGAAGAGATGATGTTCCCAGCCCTTATGGGGTTCGGTCTCCACTGTGGATATTGGTGATCTTAGTCTCCTTCTCAAAACCAAGGGGGCTGATGCCAAATTCCAGGCCCCCAGAGAGAGCTGCCACCCACCCACACCGCTACGTCTTCTTTCTACTTTTCTGTTCCAGAAAGAGTAGAGTGGATATGCGCTCCTGTAGAAATCCATCTACAGCCTGACTGCAGATGTATTTTGCTCCCTTATTGAGTTTCTGCTCCATGAAGCCCATCTTGTTTGTTCCTCTCTCTTTCTCTCTTTCTTCCCTCCCTTTCTTCCCTCCCTCCCTTCCCTTCCCTTCCTTTTTCTTTCCTTCCTTATTCTTTCCTCTTTCCTCTCTCTCTCTCCCTCTCTCCCCCTCTTCTCTGTCTTCCCTATCTTTTCTTTCTCTCTCTTTTCTCTTTTTTGAACAGCTAAAGATAGAATGAGTGGCATAGATAGGTACTGAGCTCCCTGTAACTGGAGGTGTTCAAGTGCAGGGTGGATGGGCATTTATGGGGCAGGCATTAAGGGAGGATCCCCTGGGGTTGTGGATGGCAGGACAAGCCCTGTGGAGCCTTCTGAGCGGGTGCAGAAGAGGGAGGGCATGTTCCTGTTCCCTGCCCTTGCCGGGTTGCCTGGCCGCCACTCCCAGCCTCCACCCTCTATCCTTCCATCTGCTGGGTCTTATGGGATGGACAGAGGCGTTGTTAGAACACGGAGCCACGGTCCACAGACGGTCAGCAGGGAGGAGGGCTCCCTGGGGACGATGTCGCCTCAGTCACTGTGGTGACTTTAAAAATAAATGCTTTCTTCTCTGCTTGAGTCCCTGTTGTTCCTGCTGACGTGGAACTAGGGCAGGCTGGTGACTCAGCCGTCGTCCCTGCACTGCATTGGTGGCAAGTTGCCTCCAGCCTCAGACCCCACAGAGCAGGGTGCCTCCTTGAGAAAAACAGCAGGGAGGCCAGGACACCAAGGACCCCAGGGACAGCCTGTTTCTCTTGGCTGGCACATGTTCTAGCCAAGCCTTCTGGCACCCTGGGGGTGAGGAGGTACCAGCTGTGTGCCTTAGTCACTGGCTGCTCTGAGGCTGGGTCGGTGCCAGGCTGGCCACTCCTTCTTGTCCCCTAGTGTGACTTTGCAGAGCTGCCGGAAGGGTCAGAGGGTTTTTTTCCATCACTGGTGTCCGTGGGATACTGTGTCCCCATCTCATTTCTGTACTCCATTCTCAGACGGGTGCTGGGAAGTTGGAGACTTTAGCCATTTCAAGACTGTCTTGTGGGGTTGGAGTAGGAACAGGAGTAGGAGGAACCCTCTGGTCATGGGACTGTGTGAAGAGAGAATGATCAGGAAGAAGACATGAGCCATCATGTCTGGGTTACACCTCAGCAGAGCCACTGGTGGACTCCCAGGCATCTGAATTTGCTCATCGAAAAGCTCACCGGATGTACAAATAAACCAGCACTGTTCAGGAGGCACAGCCAGGGTTCTGATGGTGAGGGATCATCTTGGAGGGGTCATAATTCTCACCCAGTCCTTCAGGCCTTCAGTCCTCTGTGTGTGCAGCCCCTGACCACCACCACCCCCCCGCCCCCACCACTTGCTCCCAGGGTTCCATCACGTTGGATATTATTGCAGTAAAATGTAGCAACAGGAGGTCCAGGCAGTGCTGCAGTCCCTGGTCATATCATCAGAGCCAGCAGGCAGCAGGGCTGGGGAACTCCAAGCTGATTCAGTCCCAAGTGCTGGAGTGGGTAGCTCGGATGAGGTGGGGGTGGGGAACCGGGGAGCCATGGAGCAGACTGTTTGCTGTGCTGAAGGCCAGGAGCCTCCTTGGGAGAGCATGAATTTAGAACACTAATACTTTGTTTAAAAAGTCCCCTGCCTTGGAGATAAGAGCTCAGGCCGCTGTGGTCAGGTTTTGCTGTAAATGTTCTGCACAAAGCAGGCTGGGGGGATCACTGGGAAGTCTGGGGAACAGATTGGTCATGTGCTTCTTTGAGTGAAACCTTATGGTTGCATGGAATCGGCCAGGCAGAGGGTGTGATGGGTTGTGGTAGCCGCATACCGGGTCACAGTCAGGCTGAATGGGGAAATTCAAACTCAGGTGGCCTGGAAGAGACTTAGTGGTCCACAGCCTGGTAGCTGCTCCCAGTACAGGTGATGTAAAGGGAGAAGGGGTTCCAGGGGCTTGGCCTTGGTGGAAACCATGCACTGTCCATGATCCTGGGCACGTCGAGGCTGGGGCAGGTCTGCCTGGTGGCTGACAGAATGCACATGAAGTCCATGTGTGTTCTGAACGTCCCGTCTGCCCCTTTGGGTTCATGCCCCATCGGGAGTCTCCCGACTCTGCCATTCTGCAAAGGAAACTGCACTTTGTCATTGCACAGGATTGAACAGGTGTGTGTGGAGTCCCTAAAGCCACTGTCTCAAGGGGTCTCACGGGACACTGAGAGACTAAAGTGTCCCCTGAGAGACTAAAGTGACGGCTGGGCGCGGTGGCTCACGTCTGTAATCCCAGCACTTTGGGAGGCCGAGGAGGATGGATCACTTGAGGCCAGGAGTTCAAGGCTACCCTGGCCAGCACTGTGAAGCCCTATCTCTACTAAAAAACAAAAATTAGCCAGGCATGGTAGTTGGTGCCTGTAATCCCAGCTACTCGGGAGGCTGAGGCAGGAGAATTGTTCCAACCCAGGAGGTGGAGGTTGCAGTGAGCCGAGATCACTCCACTGCACTCCAGCCTGGGCAAGAGTGAGACCATCTAAAATAATAATAATAATAATAATAATAATAATAAATAAAAGCAAGGACTTGAACAAATATTTACACACCCATGTTTGTAGCAGCTTTATTCCCAATTGCTCAAATGTGGAAGCAATGGATGTACAAAGTGTGTGTACACACAGTGGAATATCATTCAGCCTTCAGAAAGAATGGAATTCTGTCACATACTACATGTGAACCTTGAATAATGAACCTTGAAGACCTCATGCTCAGTAAACCTGTCTCACAAGGACAAATATTATATGATTTCACTTACATGAAGTCAAATTCATAGAGAAATTGGAATGGTGGTTGCCAGCAGCTAGGGGAAGGAAGGATGGGGAGTTACTGTTTAATGGGGACACAGTTTCAGTTTGGGAAGTTGGAGAAAGTTTTGGAGGTGGATGGTGTTGATGGGTGTACAATGTGAATGTACTTAATGTCACTGGACATGTAACTTAAACATGGTTAAAATGGTAAATATTTTTTTTTGTTGTTGTTGTTTTTTAGACGAGTCTTGTCCTGTCACCCAGGTTGGAGTGCAGTGGCGTGATCTTGGCTTACTGCAACCTCTGCCTCCTGAGTTCAAGCGATTCTCATGCCTCAGCCTCACAGATAGCTGGGATTATAGGCGTTTGCCACCACACCTGGCTGATTTTTGTATTTTTAGCAGAGACAGGGTTTTACCATGTTGGCCGGGCTGGTCTCAAACTCCTGACCTCAGGTGATCCTCCCACCTCAGCCTTCCAAAGTGTTGGGATTACAGGCGTGAGCCATGATGGCTGGCCTAAAATGGTAAATTTTATATTACATATATTTTATCATAGTAAAAATGCATTGCTCTATTAGAAAAATATATTGCTTTATTAGAAAAATGATAGATTTATACAATATGAATTAAATTACAAGTTATGAAGGAAAAATTAAGCAAAAAATTAAAAAATTACTTATAAGTGATTATATTTAAAACAAAAGATAATAAATACACACCTTTCATCACCTCTTAGGTTTTTTGCAACATTTAACTATTGTCTGTCCTGTTGCAGTTAGGTTCTTGAGGCTGTATTTGTATGATGGAAGCACTATATTGGTGGTAACTAAATATCTCTTCCCAGTCTCACCTCCAGTGATGTCATACGAATAACTTGAAATTGGCCGGCTGGGCACGATGGCTCATGTCTGTAATCCCAGCACTTTGGGAGGCCAAGGCAGGCAGATCACCTGAGGTCAGGAGTTCGAACCCAGCCTGGCCAACATGGTGAATCCCTGTCTCTACCAAAAATACAAAAATTAGCCAGGAGTGGTGGCAGGTGCCTGTTGTCCCAGCTACTTGGGAGGCTAAGGCGGGAGAATCACTTGAACCTGGGAGGCGGAGTTTGCAGTGAACCGAGATTGCCCGACTGCACTCCAGACTGGGTGACAGAGCAAGACTCTGTATCAAAAAAAAAAAAAAAGGAAAGAAAGAAAGAAAAGTAAGAAGTTGGCCAAGGCAGAAATATTGACACCACAGGAATAGGCAAGTGCTACAAATCGGGAAATCGAAATCGAGTGTTGTTGCTTTTGCAGGTCCCAGGTGGCCAGTTGTTGACCGTTAGCTGGCACACCCCTGGAGGAGGGAGGCTTAGACTGATTCGCGGATGGACTCGGGTAGAAACGCAGCATGGTTTGGATACGGAGGGTGAGGGAAAGAGAGGAGTCAACAATGGTGTCCAGAGACTTGGCTTGACCGACTAGGTGGATGGTAGTGCCGTTTCCTAAGATGAGGGGCTGTGGGAACTTGAGGGGCTGTGGAAGGCCCTGCCAGTGATGGACCCAGGGCTCGGCAGCTCAGGGAGACCTACTTTGTGTCAGGCCACACAGAGACAAGACCGTCTGGGCCCTGCCCTTGGGAAATCTCCGTCTGTGAGGACACTGCCCGCCACCTAATGGGGTGTCCCGTCTGGAGCCTTGGTGTTGCTGGGAGAGAGCCCCCCACCTTCCTCCGCTCCCTGAGCCCCTTTTGCTTCATCGCTTCCCTGCCAGCGGAGCCTCTCCATGGAGGCCGTGCCTGGAGGCGGGTCACAGACATGGATGTGTGCGCCAAACGCCGCTTCCTCGTGGATTTCCTCCCCACTCCGTTCCCACGCTTTGTAAGCTTCATTTCTCCGGGGCCTGACCTGTGGGGTTTCTTTCCAGACCTGCTCCTTCCCGTTTCCAGAAAGGCCCACAGGGGCTTCCTATGGCTCTCTTGCCTGTCCCCATCCCCCTTCCCTCAGGACAGTGACTTGCCGGACGGGTGGGCTACCCACAGGAGGTTTGTGATTGCTTAGACATCTTTGCTGTATGAAGCTTTGACCTCAAGGCATGATGCAGATGGGAACTAAGGCGTGAGTTTCTCCTGGCCGCTGTAACAACTGTCAAAACTGGGTGGCTTATAGCAACGGGAATGTGTCCTCTCACAGTTCTGGAGGCCAGAAGTCTGAAATCAAGGTGTGAGCAGGGCCAGCGTCCTCTGACGCCTCCGGGGGAAAACCTTTCCTTGCCTCTTCCAGCTTCTGATGGCCCCAGGTGTTCCTTGGCCTGCGGCTGCATCACTCCAGTCTCTGCCTCTGTCTTCACAAGGCCTTTTTCTGTGTCTGTACTTTCTTTTCTGTCTCTTAGAAGGACACAGCATTGAATTTATGGCCCACCTTAATCCAGGATGATCTTATTTTGAGATCCTTGCCTAAATTCTTTCTGCAGAAACCCTTAAACAGAATCAGGTCACATTTGAGGTTCCAGGTGGGCAGATCTTTGCTTTGAGGGGAATCATCATTCAGCCCACTATATAGGTCTTCTTGTGCACTGAAGACGCGGGCGGTCCCTTTGGCCAGGGCTGCAGTTGGTCTTGCCTTCTCTTGTGACCTTGGAAGAATGCACCTTGCTGGATGCATAGGCCTTTATAGTTCTTTTGTTCTTGCCAAATTTCAGCTCAGTTTCCTCTCTGCTGCCGATGTGCATCGTCTCTGCCCAGTCCCCCTTCTGGGACTGTATGTTTAGGCCCCGAGGCCCTAGGAAAGAGGGGTGGCGGCCTCCTCACTACCCTGTAGCAATCAGGCCTTATTAAAATCCTGGAGCCCCAGACTGGACCCAGCCCTTAGCTATGATCAAAGGACAGCCCGGGATATGATTAAAGGGCTAGAGAAAGATGATTTAGGCTGAGAAAGAGAAGGCCAAGGAGCAACTGGATTGTCCTCGAATTTGGAAAAGGTAATTATGACTTGAAGGGTGGTGCCCAGCTGTTTCCCATCTCCTCTGAGGACAGGGGAAAAAAAGGAAATAAATGATGTACAATTAGAGCAGTTGGTTAGATACGAGGGTGAACTTCCTGGCTGGGAGTATGGCCAAGCCTCGATTTGGGTTTCCTGACAGAGCTCGGGGAACCTTCTTACCTGGAGGTTTCTAGGCCTGGTCATGTGGCTCTGAGTGATTACATTGAAGGGGCAGCGGCTGGGGCTGGAGCTGGTGGGCTCTGAGCACAGTCACGCAGGCACGGGCACTTTCTGGCTGCCCTCCTGCCATTGTCCCTTGGGTTCCCATTTTGGTGAGGCGTGCACCCTGGCAGGGCTCCCCAGGGAACTAAATATGTTTGCTGCACTGTGCGTGGAGACGGAGAATGTACAATTGGCTGACCATGTGCTAATCTGGTGGAACTCCATGCCAGCCCTGGGAGAGAACAATTGCATGGGTGTGTCCACACTCACCAGGTGCTTTTTAGAAAAACACTAGAGAATAATGCTGTGGCTTAGGATGGCTGTTGTGCCGGACCTGGCATCTTCCCAGGGGTTGTGTTGTTGGACTGAGTTTCTTAGGTACTGGACCCCCAAATCCCCAAATGTGGCATGGACAGGTGGCTCAGTAGGGGCTGGACTATCCGATAGGCCCAGGTGCCGGAGTTCAGACAAGAAATACCCTGGCCTGGCATGGAAGATACGGGGTGCTATTAATGGCAGCAACGGCTCCATTTCTGAAACCCCGGGCTCCCAGGCAGACGAGGGTGTGCACGCATCTGAAATGTCTGTGGTTTTGCAATTCCCATGTCCACAAACTCACTTGGTTGAAAATAGTTCAAAATATCCAAAGCATGAGGGAGGGAGTGACTGCTTTTCTTAAAAAGGAAGGACTTGATTTCATCTACTTAAAAAGCCACCCAAACCTAGAACATTTTCCGCAAGAGACCTCCCGCGCCCCACCTCTCCAGAATGGCTGGGGAGTCTCAGCACTCCTGCACATTTGGGATATTTCAGAGTGGGTGGGGAGGTGCAAGCGGGTAGCGAGCGACCCTAGACTCAGGATGAGCTCTCAGGCACTCCGGGGCCACACACTCAAGGGACTGGAGTGCAGTTGTAGCGTTTGCGGCCTGCTGCTGCCGGGATGGGGGTGTTGTTCCCTGCTGTGAATTCTCACATGGCCCCTGACTCTGGGCAGAGGCCGAGGGTCTAAGGTACTAAGGTACGGAGTGGCAGGAAGAGCATGCAGAAGAGGGTTTCTGGCTTTCCAAGGCGAGTGGAAGAAGCACCTCTCTCTGTTGTAGGTGACACACCTGGAGGGCCCTTCTTGAGGATGAAAGCCTGTTGCTTCTCAAGTTCTGTGTCTAACCCAGGTCCCCAGGTCTACCCCAGCCCCTCGGCCCTGCCTGCCTTGTGGGTAATACAGTTTAATGGTAGAGACGCTGGCCTGGAGGGAAGGCTAGGCTTCAGGTTAGGGCCCAGACGGGAGGGAGAAGCCCCTGGGGCAGCTCCCTTTCTGCTCACTCACTGCCTAGCTCCTTCCTTCACACCTTCGGAAACCTCTGCTCCTGACTAGGTCTACTTCCTGCTCTCAGGAGGCCCTTACTGTGGAGGGAGGCGGCGCCTGTCCCTGGCTTCTCTGACAGCCGTGTTCCATCCCCGCCCTGTGCCCCTTCTCCCGGACAGTGCCTTCTCCAGGGCCCACCCACGAGGGTGCAGCAGTGTCCCCGGGCTGGTGGTCGTGGTGGGGGTGTTAGCTGCAGGGGTGCCCTCGGTGGGTGGGAGTTGGTGGCCTCTCGCTGGTGCCACTGGACTCGCGTGTTCGCCCTGCGCCCCTCGGCTCTGGAGCCCACAGGCCGCGATCCTGCCTGCCAGCCGCGTGCGCCGCCGCTTAACCCTTGCAGGCGCAGAGCGCGGCGGCG
>NW_012110918.1:13500796-13512197 GCF_000951035.1 Colobus angolensis palliatus
TCCAGGCGCCCTCCTGTCGAGAGCGCCGCGCGCCGCCGGCCCTGTACCCGCGTCGCCTACGTGGGGGACCCTGTTGGGAGACCCGCGGGGACCCCATGCGCCCTCACAGGACCCTGCGCTCGTTCTGCGCACTGCCGCCTGGGTTTCCTTCCTTTTATTGTTGTTTGTGTTTGCCGAGCGACAGCAACCTCCTCGAGGGCTCGCGGGGCTGCCTCAGAACTCTCCAGGGCGCACAGTTTCACTCTGGGAAATCCATCGGCCCCCTCCCTTCGACTCTCCCCAGCGGCTCTCGGGCCCCGCTTGGACCCGGTAACAGGATAGGGAGGTCGTTCCTCATCTCCGACCGAGTGGACGGCCGCGTCCTGCTCGGGTGGACAGCCCTCCCCTCCCCCACGCCAGTTTTGGGGCCGCCAAGTTGTGCAGCCCGTGGGCCGGGAGCACCGAACGGACACAGTCCAGGCCATGGCAGGGTCCAGAGTGGGATGTCCCATGGCCCCCTTCCAGGTCTGGGGGATATCCTCATCTGCCTCCCAGAATCAGGCTGTGGGGGGCAGAAGGGGCCTGCGTGCGGGCAGAGAGCATTTTGGCTCTCTCCTGTCTTCGGGGTTTACTAAGTGTGTTGGGACTTGCGGGGCTGCTCCGTCCAAGCCCGGGTCTGGCGTTCGCGTCCCTGAGCCTGTGAGTGCGTGCGCTTTCCTGCGTCCTCGTGACTCCCGGTGCTGGGGCTCTGCGTCCTGCGTCCGCGGGAGTAAATACGGCGGCAGGCGGAGGGGAAGCTCACACAATGGTCTCCAGCGCTCTGGGGCAGGGCTTCTGAGGGGCGGGCCTGCCTCTGCCGGGACCTGGAGCCCCCGCCCCTCTGAGGGGCTCCTAGGCCGACTTGGGCAGAGCCCTCTGGTGGACCGGGAGGGGGAAAGTCTGTGTTGAAATGAGCAACTGTCCAGGTGTCAGGCCAAGCTGGGACGTGACCAGCCTGAGGTCCTCCCCGCTCCATGGCCAGAACCAGGGCTGGCATCTGGGTGTCCTGAGCCCAGATGCCCCCACGGCCCACCTGGGGTCAGCCCCATCTGGGTGGGGGAGGCGGGGCCTCCTGAGGGGGACCAGAACCTTGGCTGGATGTCAAGCAGAGTGCCAGTGGCTGTTCTTCAGGACTGGGCCTGAGGAGGGTGTGGGGCAGGGAGGGACGGGAGGGGGTTATGATCCAGTGGCCGCTTGCGCTGTGCAGAGTGTGAGCTGGAGACATCATACCTACTTTGTCAGCTTAGTGGTGGAAGCACTTTTTCAGGCTCTAGCCCTTTGCATCCATGCTTCCCAGAGGGAGGGGAGGTCTGGGTCTGCAGAGCTGGGAGGGTTTGCTATTCCCACCTCCACTCCACCGCCACACCCCCTTATCCAGACATCTTTGGACACATGCTTATACCAGAGTCTGCCTAGGTCCACTGTGTTCCGTTGAGCCTCCCGCAGGCCCCGAGTGAATGTGGCCTCCCTGCCCCTGCTTCTTTGCAACTCTTCCCTGCGAGCGCTCCTGCAGGGGCCTCCCTTGTCCCAAATGTCCAAGTGGCACGACTTAGCCGGTCTGACCACTTTCCAGTAAGCCCTTATGGAGAGAGGTCCTGTGTTCTGCGGGCCTCTCCTCCTGCCTGCGGGATCGAGGCCTCTGCTCTCTAACCGGAAGTGTTGGGTCCCTGGTGGGATTTCTGGGGAAGAACTCTCGGGTCTCAATGGGAGCCCTGTGGCAGGAGGGGAGGCCAGGGTTTGGGGTTGTGTGGGTTGTACAGCTGTCACCATTTGCACCACGAAAGTTGTTAGTGCCCCTGCCTCGAGTCTCTGGGTATAACTCCACCCTCGCCCCCATGCACCTCCATCTGGAGCTGCTTCTGCGGCTGCCTCCCAAGCCAGTTTCGTGACCCTGTAATTTAGTCCAAGACAATGGGCTCATTGAGACCATCCTGGTGCAACAGTTGACAATCCTTTGGCTCTGGGGGAAGGTTTCTCAGTCTCTGGGGGTGGGACCTTGATCTGCTGGCTCCCTGTGTGTGTCAGTCTCCCCCTTGTGTACCCTGAATGGTTTTGCTGGGAATTCTGGTTTTAGAGCCATCAGGTGGCCCAAGTGGATGGGTGTGAGAGAGTGTGTGTGTGTGCATGAGTGTGCGTGTGCATGGGGGCTGACCTGCGGTGTGGAAAGTTGGCCCTCCCTGGTGCCCAAGGAACGTGGAGTATAGTTGGGGGGTGGGGGTGTGTATACAGGAGATGGACAACCTTGGGTGGACAGACAGACATGGGGAAGGGATGATTGGAGGTAGAGGAGAGAATATGATTCAGGCCAGCCAGGGGTGATACAAACAGGCAGCTTCCAAATCAGGGTGGAGAAAGGTCACCACTAGCTAGCAGCGGAGAAGTCAGTATGGAGGAGGCGGACCTTGAGGGAGAGTAGGAATTGGGTTGCGAGAGGAAGGAGAGCCTTCTGGCCAGCAGCAGCTGGCAGCAGTGGGGGAGGCCGGAATGAGCTGGCTGGAGAGGGGGCTGGGGCATAAGGAGGGGCCTGCCTGTGGAGATCAGATGGGCCAGGCTACGGAGGGCCAGGCATGCCCACTGGGAGTGCAGCTGGTCCACGGGAAGCATCTGGAGTAGCCGGGAACGGGCGCAGGAGCGGTGCAGCGGGAGCACAGGTCTCTTTGCGGGGCGGCTCACCTGGTATCTTGGTTCCTGCAAGGTAGGCTGAAAGGGTAGGGAGGAAACTGCCAGCTCCTCGCAGCACTGGGATGGTGGCCCCACGGTTTCTGAGGCCAGCGGATGTGGGTGCCTGTCACCATGTGGGTTGCTGAGGGGCGGAGACTCCAGGGGCCCCAAAGCAATACGAGCTCTGAGCCATGGCATCTCTGGGAGCAGTTTTCCAATTGAGCAGACGTCTAGGCCTGGAATCCTGTAATGGAGGCCACAGGGCCCTGATCAGGGTGTTCTGGGAGGTTTAGAACTAGTGGCAGTATGCAGGGTAGAGGGCAAGTGACCTGGCATGGGGAAAGGGGTAGGTGCCCAGGCTGGCACAGCACACCCCCAAGGAGCAGGTAGACAGGAAGCCATCCGTGGGCCTGTGTGTGTGCTGGGAGTTAAAATTCTGCCAGTGTCCCATGTCCTGGGCACATCTACCCCCTCCCTCGGGAGCACCTGTCTCTTCACCTTTTCCTTCCCTGCCTGTCCCCTTCGCCCAGGGCCTTCCCCATCCCTCCCGTCTTGGGGACAGAGGGCACCATGGCGTTATGCTGCATCGCCGATGAGTTGCGCAGGGATTCAGTCCTTCTGCTGTCCTAGCCGCGTCCTTCAGGCTCAGCGTTCCCAGGAACGGAGAGGGGATCAGTGTCCTCCATGGACTCCAACTTCCCACATCCCGCCTTTGCTCCCGCTTCCAGAAAGGTCTCCGGACTTCAAGGTCTTAGGGCTCTGTGAAGGCCCCCTACGTAGCAGCAAGGAGAATGTTTTGTATTTTGCCGATGAGATTTTTAGAGTCTTATTTTCCACTTTTCCACTGTACAAATGGGCCTCCAGATGACTGCAGTACCCGCCACTGCCCGTAATAGGGTGACAAGAGGGATGACCCTTTCTTCTTTCTCCCTTCTGGTTGGTGGAGGCACGGGGCTGGCGGACGGCATGTGCTTTCGTGAATTCAGGCCAAGTCTGTTATCGCAAACACGATTACAGCTCGGGTCTTTGTGTAACAAAAGCTTTTCCAAGTGCCAGCTGTTGGCCTGCATTGCTCAGCGGTGTTTGCTGTAACCAGATTTGCACACTGAGAAAAAATCCAAAAGTCCTTGATGTTTGTTGAAACAATCTGGCCCAGGACCCACGTGCTGAGATCCCAGAGCTGTGTGGCGTCTGAGCTTCTCCCGAGCCCCGACTGTTGCCCAAGGAGGACCCCCAGAGCTGTGTCCTGGAGGCAGAGCAGGCTGTGGGACGGGCTTCTGGGTGGGAAGGGCCATGTGGACATGCCTTCTTGCTCAAGAGCCCCGACACCTCCAGGACGTGGGAGCTGGCCCTGGCTGGATTCAGGTGCCTCTTTCCTCCCTAGAGAAAGGCCCCGTTGCTTGGTAATAGGTGCAGACCTGTCCCTAATTAATGCCCGTAGGCCTCTTGCGTGATGAATCCTGCCTTTCAGCCAAGACTCAAGGCCTCCTGTAAATACTGCCTCCCTGCAGTTTGAGCTTTTGTGGTGGGAGGCAGGAGCCATGGGGAGTGGGGGCAGGCCTCTTGCACGGGTCCCACAACCACTGGCAGCGCTGATTTGATGCTCTTTGAGTTCAGAGCCAGGGCCAGACAGACCCACTGTCCTGACTGCAAGCTGGTTCATTTAGAGGGGGACGGACACAGCACCAGGCAGCAGAGGCACTGTGCTGGGCTGTGGGTTACCTGGGCTGGATGTCCGGGAAGAGGCAGGTGGAGGTAAACGCCAGGACACCCCTGCAGTGACTGGATGAATGCAGGCTGGAATTGATTTCTGCAGGCTGTGGCTGTCCAGGAAGATTTTGAATGGGGCTAGTGGACAGAGTTTGCATCCAGAGGGGCAGTGCTTTGGAGGAGTGAGGGGTGTGGCAGTGCAGGGATGCCCAGGCTGCCCTCTCTCTGCCGTTGGAAAGCTGGGTGGCTTAGGTTACTTCAGTTTCTTTGCCCGTTTCGCTGCCTGCACAGGGGGGTTAGAAACAGCTGTCTTCGAGGGTTGCTGGTGGACTCAGTGAGATGCAGCCCATGGTGCTGAGCACGGGGCCTGCCACCTAGAGGTGTGGTGGGTGTCGCTGCTGGTGTCGCATCTGGGTGGGAAAAGGGGGCATTTGCAAAGGACAGGTAGGTTTGGATGCTTAAACATACAGGTCTGGGGATGGGAGGTCTCAGGCAAGAGCCTGTGTGATGCCACTGTGTGAATGAGGCTGGACAGCGCAGTCACCACTAATTATGGAAAGCACGGCAGACACCAGTGCCCGTAGGGCCCACCTGGGGGTCCCTCTGAGCCCGGTGCAGCCATGGGACCCCTCTTTTCCTGCCTGGCTGACACTCTGGAGGCTGGAGTCATGTCGGCTGTAGGTTCCTCTTACTGGGAGGTTGTCCTGGTTTTCCCTGTCACCCTCTACCCCCACCCCCACCCTGGAGTATCACAGATGGGTGGACCATATGCCCATCTGCAGGGCCAAGCGCTGACAGTGAGGTGAGCACTTGCTGGATGACTGAAGCGTGAGGACAGTGGGGGTGCTGGCAGCCTGCTTTCGGCTCTGCAGCCTGGCCTTTCCCTGAAAAGCGGTTGTGGCAGGCTGTGTCGCAGGGAGTGGTGTGCACTGCTGTGAACATTCTCATCCCGCAGGCCTCTGCAAGGGCCCAGGTGAGTGTGGTGCAGAGCTGGGCAGGCAGCTGGAACAGTCGCATCTTGTCCAGTGGTGAGACCAAGGGCTGACGGGCCAAGGCTGCGTGCTGCTCGCCCAGCCTGTGGACCCATCCACTGAGCACCCCTACACCCCCACACTGGGCCCGGGGTGTCAGCAGGTGGAGGGGGGACTGGGTGCCTGGAAAAACAAACCTACCAGAGCCTGAGTCCCCAGGGGTCAGTATCAGGCAGTCACCACAGTGCCTGGTACACAGTGGCTACCTGGTCTCTTCGGCTGTCTTCGTGATGGAGATTGTACTTGGTGGCCACACATGACGGGCATCACCCAGGGAAATGCAGATATGCAGATTGTGCACTTGTCTGTAGGAGTCACAGGGACTTCTCAGCCTGGCGACTTGTGGCCTCTGCCTGCCTGTTGGGAGAGAGGTAGCTGTCCCCTGATATCCTGGTGCCAGGAGAGCAGAGCTAGGATCTCCTCCTCTTTGCTCCACCTCCCATTTCTTGCATGCCCAGGCATCAGGGGAGGTCAATTCAGGGATGAGGCTTAGCCACCGGGTTCAGGGCCTCACTATTGCCATCTTTTCCCTTTGCCAGCCAGCCAAATGCCCCTCCATCACCGTGCTGGGGATGGGGCTGGCCTGTTCCTCTGAAGTCTCCTTGGTGTATAGCCTAGGCTGGAGCCCCAGGCAATTCCGCCACCCTCTCCTCCCCCTGCTTTTTTTTTTTTTTTTTTTTTTATTCGTCCCAGAAACCCAGCCAAAAACCAAGTTCCTGTGCTCTCCCTTGACAAAGCCACTGAGGAAAAATGGTCAAACACTGGCTTTCTTTCCAAAGCCCTCTTGGTTTTTCCCAAATTTGGAGGCTCTGAGTTGCTTATGAGACCAAAGGGTCCGGAACTCTCTGGAACACAGTCACAGAAGTGGGAGGATTTGTCATCTCGCCAGCCAAACAGACCCACCCGTTGGCCCCTGGACACCCGCAGGCGCCTGGGGGCATTTCTGGGCTCAGGCTGTTTAATTTGGTCTGCAGAGCCCCAAGGCTCCGTTTAGACTGGGCCAGCAGACGTTCCAGAGACTTCAAGTTTGTTGTCGTTTTTAAAAGTCCTGCCAATGCCCAGAAACTTAGACAGAGGGACAAGAAGATGACCTCGATGTCGGCTGGGAGCCTGAACAGCAGGACCCCCCACCCCCATGCCCGTCCCCACTGCTCCTGTAGCTGGGTCTCCAGGGATTGCCTATGGCCGTGGGGGAGGCCGGGAATGCAGGGTTCAGACTCTACTTGGTTTCTTGTATTTTTTTGTTTTTCCTTGTCCATCTTCTTTCTCTGAAATTTCTGAATCTCCCCCTACAGGCTTTGGCGTTCCGTCTCCCCTGGCATCTCTGGGCCAACTGGGGAAACCATCATTTGTCCAATATCTGGAAAATCAAGGGGCCTGGCCTTAAACACATTGCAGTGCCCTCCTCCCCACATGGCATCGAATTTCCTGTGTCCTCAAAGCCAGGAGCCCGTGCCTTAGATGTGGGCGATGAAGCCTTGCAGACACTTGGCGTGGCTTTCCTGGGAGTCTCCTTGGCCTTCCCATCCACCTGCTTCCCCTTCCCTGCCCCAAACTCTGGCCACAGCCTCGGAGGGGTCTTCTGAGTGTAGGTTAGCCTCCGGGTGTAAAGTTGGGGAGCAGTTACCCCACATCCCCCTGTCTTCAAGGGGTGCTCCCAGGGGCTCAGGTCTTGGGTGATGGTGGAAGGGTGGGGTGGGGAGTAGGGCATTATCTCGTGCCACCTAGGTATTAGGTAGACTCTGAATGGGCAGTTCCCAGGAGCTGGCTTTTCCTTCTCACCCCTTCCACAGCTCTGCCCCTCTGAGGGGTAGGAGCTCTCTGGAGCCCTTTGCAGCCTGTGGCAGGTCTTTTCTGATTCTGTGCCTGGTTTCGCAGCCTCCAACCCATAGCCAGTGGCGTGAAGGGCGTTCCTGGCTGGCTGTACCTGCGGACTGTGTAGGTAGCAGTTCCCTGGGGCACGGCCTGGGGGTCCTAGCACCTCCTTGTGGGACCCCTTGGGCATGAGAGAGGGAGCCACCTGGGCCACAGACAGACCCCCTTCCTG
The DNA here is from genome assembly GCF_000951035.1 of Colobus angolensis palliatus. Classification (NCBI taxonomy): domain Eukaryota; kingdom Metazoa; phylum Chordata; class Mammalia; order Primates; family Cercopithecidae; genus Colobus; species Colobus angolensis. The sequence goes on from NW_012110918.1 coordinate 13,508,264, forward strand.
TCTCCAGGAGGTTGAGGATGGACCTGTCTCATCTTTCTTTTTGGTGGGAAGAGAGCAGTCCTGGGCATGGGGAGTGTGGCCTGGACAGAGCCACCTAGCCTCTCCCCTCCCCCAGGCAGGGCCCTGGAAGATGGAGATGGTTCTGCTCCTGCTATGTCAGCAGCCAGCAGTCTGGTGGATTTCCATGCAGTCCAGGCAGGATCTCCTTCTGTCCCCACCCCCCACCCCATGTGCAGGAAGCTGGTTCCAAGCAGGGACCCTTGGCCCTCCTTTCCACGTGGGTGGGCAGTTTCCCTGCGAGGGGCAGGCCAGGCCCCTGCCCTATGTCCCCCAGAGACCGATGTTATCTACAGTAAGAGCATACAAGTCTTTCTGGCTCCAAACCAGGCCTGGAGGGGCGGCCTTCTCCTCTGTCCTCTGCCTCTTGCCCCCCATTAAAGGTCAGGGAATGGAGTGCTCTGTATGTTTGCTGGGGTTGGGTTTTTTTCCTTTTTTTTTTTTTTTTTTTTTTTGAGATGGAGTCTCGCTATCTCCCAGGCTGGAGTGCAGTGGCGCGATCTTGGCTCACTGCAAGCTCCGCCTTCCGGGTTCACGCCATTCTCCTGCCTCAGCCTCCTGAGTAGCTGGGACTACAGGCGCCGGCCCCCATGCCCGGCTAATTTTTTGTATTTTTAGTAGAGACAGGGTTTCACTGTGATCTCAATCTCCTGACCTTGTGATCCGCCCGCCTCGGCCTCCCAAAGTGCTGGGATTACAGGCGTGAGCCACCGCGCCCGGCCTGGTTTTTTCCTTTGGTTTAAAATGAAGGGCTGGAATCCCTGGTGTGGACTGCACGGTGAGGGGTATTCCTTGGTGTCCACTTGCCGAGTGTTACTGCTGAATGCCCTGCCAGGCCAGGAGCGTCACTGGGGGTGGGAGAAGCAGTTGGCTTATTTGTTTAGCCGTCCATGGGTACCCCAAGGGCCAGCTCTGTTTCAGGCACTGGGGGTCTAGGCATGGGCTCAGAAGAAGGGGTAGAACAGGAGGGCTTCCTGGAGGAAGGCTTCCTAGCCAGAGACTGGGGTAGGAGTTTGCCAGGCAGATTTCCAGGCAGGTGATGCTGGCCAACTTCTCTTGCCATTTTTTTCTTTTCTTTTTTTCTTTTTTTTTGAGACAGAGTTTCGCTCTTGTTGCCCAGGCTGCAGTGCAGTGGCACGATCTCAGCTCACTGCATCCTCCGCCTCCTGGGTTCAAGCAATTCTCCTGCCTCAGCCTCCTGAGTAGCTGGGACTCCAGGCACCCACCACCACACCTAGCTAATTTTTTGTATTTTTAGTAGAGACAGGGTTTCATCCTGTTGGCCAGGCTGGTCTCGAACTCCTGACCTCAGGTGGTCTGCCCACCTTGGCTTCTGAAAGTGCTGGGATTACAGGTGTGAGCCACTGCGCCTGGCCTTCTCTTGCCATTTCTGCAGACTCATAGTTTGTGTGGAAGACTCTGTTTGTCTGCCTGGCACAGCTGCCCTCAGCACTCAGGTGGGAGGTGGGGGAAAGGGCTGTTGGTGCCAGCACAGGTCATGGCATGAGACAGGCTCCTCCAGCCAAGCGGGGTGCACTGCAGCATTGGAGGGGCCCTGCTGTGCACGAGATCCAGACTCTGCATCTGTGCTCCTCCTCAGGAGGCCTGGAGGGCTGGCAGGGACCTGGGCTGTGAAATAACCCAGGTGGGAGAGAGGCACTGCTGGAAGGGCAGAGGGGGCTGCAGGTTCGTAGCAGCGAGCTTTAAACCCTGGGCCTCCACCAGAAAACCTCAGAAAGGGATGCTTTGCTTTTTTTCTAAACTACAAAAGAAACCCTTGGCCGCCTGAGCCCCTTGGGGGCGGGTAGGGGAGGAGATCCTTCATTCGCACCTTTGCAGGCCCAGTGCTGTACAGAGGAAGGAGGGTGGAAGCAAAGGCGGGGTCCCTCCCTAGCGCCCCTGCCCTGTCTGGTTGCTGCTCCCAGCCCCCTACTCCTGGCCCGGAAACATGGAATCTTGGAACAGCTGGGGTAGGGGGCACAGAACGGAGACCCTGGTGAGGGAGGAACTCTTCCTCCAGCCCTGGCTGTGGCCAGAGCACGGCCAGGCTGGGAGGACCTCACTCAAATATTTACATCTCTCCTAATATTTAAATGATGAAGCAGGCTCCTGCACACAGCTGCCCTGGAGCCAGCTGTCGCCTGCCCTACCCTCCCTCTCTCCCTCCCTCTCTCCCTCCCTCCCTCCTTCTCTCCCTCCCTCCCTCCTTCCCTCCTTCTTGCATTCTTTGTCTCTAACCCAAGTCCAGGCCCTTCCAGCTGTTCCCTCATTACCCACAGGCACCTCCTCTGAGCTTCTCCTTGTTATTTTTCATAACCATTTCCTTTAACTGAGCACCTCCTAGGTGCCAGGCCCTGGGCTGGTACTTTGTATACAAGGTCTCTTTTAATCTCCCTGAGAGCCCAACAAGGTAGATTGGGCTGCCGAGGCTCCAGCACTGGAAGGCCGGCCCGGGTCCACACTGCATCCTTCCATCACTCCCCACTGAAGAGACCTGTTCCCTGGCCCCTGGCTGAGCCCGATGGAAATCTCTGTCTACTAGTCCTTGCAGAGTGGGGATGGCTGGAGGTTCCGACCCTGGGGTTTGACGAGGGCTGCCTTTGCCCCACTTCAGCCTGGCTGCTCTTCCGCTCAGTGTCCATGTTTGCAAAACCAGAACAACAGTGTTACCTGGCAGGCTGGCTGGGAGGCGTGGGAGAGGGTGCACGGAGGGGCTGAGTGAGGTGTCAGCATCGTGGGGATCTCCAAGGGTAGCTTTCCCAGGCCCAGGGTGGAGTTGAAGGAAGAGAGCGCGATGGTCCAGCGTGCCGGTTCACGTCTGGCCTTGCCCTTGCCCACACGGCAATGTGGGGGAGTCATCAGCCTCTCAGTGCCTCGGTTTCCCATCTGTGAAATGGGGACAAGAGTAAATCACTGTCTTCAGGTATGGTAAGCACTCATACACATTGACTGTTGCAGGATGAACACAGTGAACCCTTCTTAGGCTTCTACTACATGCCAGGCAGGGTGCCAGGCCCTACTGGAGAGGGGACAATGATGGGCAAGCTAGCTCCTGCCCTCGAGGGCTGTCGAGCCGGGAGGAAGGCGCCGGCTGCCCTGGCTGTGACCCGGAGCGGGGTGATTGGCAAAGAGGCTGGCTGGGGGCTGCTCCCTCTCCTGCCTGTGTTCCATGGCAGGGTGTTAAACTGGCTTTTATCATGGATTTCCAAGGCCCTGACTGTGGGACCGACCTCAGGCAGGTTTTAGGACCTTGTGACCTTGTTCCCGCTCGTCATTCAGGCCTTTGTCCTCAGCAGTGCCCAGCACACAGCGACTTCTGCATGTCCTTCAGTGTGTGACTGACCCTGGAGCTGAGACTTGGCGGCTGAGGCTGGACATTGTCCTTGGATAACTGCTGGGGAGGTGGGGGCAGGGTGGGGCTGGAGCCGGCAACTCCAAGTCTCCAGCAGCCTCCAAATGGAGGCTTTCCTCTTGTGGGATTCTCAGGGGGAGGGAGGAGGGGATGGGGGAGATGAGGCTTGTGGGTCTTCAGGAGGACAGGGGTTCATACCTGCAGCTCCCCAGAAACACTTCGGGGTGCCCAGGCTCACCCAGCCTTCCTGAACCAGAACCACCAAGAGTTGGGGACCAGCAGTCCATTTTTTAGCAAGATCCAGAAATGATTCTCCTGAACAGTCCGAGCCGAGAGTGACATATCTGGAATTAGAACATTAGAACTACAGAGGAATTGAGAGAATGGGCCCAACATGTGTAGGGACCTCAGCCACATAGCGCCACAGGGAGAAAAGCACCCAACGTTGTCACTGTATGAACCTGTTTTAAACACACACACACACACACACATACACACACACATACACACTCATACACACACATA
>NW_012110918.1:13512452-13611142 GCF_000951035.1 Colobus angolensis palliatus
ACACACACACACATACACACACACACATACACACACACACACACATACACACTCCCCAGTAAAGAGTGGAAAGACATTTGTCAGAATATTGATGGAGGTTACCTGGGTTGTGGGTTTATAGATTTTTCCCTTTGTTTTTCTGCATTTTGCAAATTTTCGGCCCTGTGCCTAAATTCCTTTTACAGTCAGGAAAAAAGCAATAGATGTTATTTTTAAAAGTTCATGGTGGCTCGTGCCCGTAATCCCAACACTCTGGGAGGCTGAGGCAGGAGGATTCCTTAAGCCCAGGAGTTTGAGACCAGCCTGGGCAATATAGGGAGCCCCCCGCCTTTCTTTTTTTTTTGACAGAGTTTCACTGTGTCCCAGGCTGAAGTGCAGTGGCGTGTTCTTGTTTCCCTACAACCTCCTTCTCCCAGGTTCAAGTGATTCTCATGCCTCAGCCTCCTGAGTAGCTGGATTACAGACACTTGTATTTGTAGGATTTGAGAATCCTACAAGAGGAAAGCCTCCATTTGGAGGCTGCCGGGGACTTGGAGTTGCCAGCTCACGGATTTTTTAGTAGAGACAGGGTTTCACCATGTTGCCAGGCTGGTCTCAAACTCCTGGCCTCAAGTGATCCACCCATCTCGGCCTCCCAAAGTGCCAGGATTATAGGCGTGAGCCACCACACCCGGCCACAGGAGACCCCTTCTTAAAACAAGAATAAAAATAAAAATAAATAAAAGTTCCCTGTCAAAAAGAACAACACATCACCCAGCCTAATCTCCCCCTGGGATCGGGAGATGAGGAAGCAGAGGCCGGAAAGTGTCACGTTTCCTGGTCACTGGCAGTCAGGGCACCCGAGGCCTGGGCTGGTTCTCTCCTGCTCCAGGCCTGGGGTGTCAGGTGGAGCCTCTGCTTTGCCCAAAGGTCTAGGTGCCTCTGCCAGCACTGCCTGCTTCTGCATTTTTGGCCACAAGGAATGTGGGCCAAAGGCAGGATGCTTGACCTCTGCCCAGGAGGGTGAAGCAGGCTGGTTCTCCTTGTTCCTGCTCCGAGGCCCCTGCGGCTGTGCCTTTGGACATTGCTGGCCTGAGCTAGTGTGCGGAGCTGGGACAGACCTCATCGTGGCCCTCGTGGGGTCATTCCATGTCCGGGCTGGAAGGGATCTTTCGGTCCAGCCCTTCCTGTTCCTCACCGGGAAACTGAGACCAGAGAGGTCATCTGCCTGGCCCTGGGTGGGGTGTAGATGGCGCTTGTGACTCCCGCGTGCCACATGCAGACAGTCCCTCACCTGTGGGCTTCCTATACAAGCTGGGGACAACTTGGCCGAAACCTACGATATAATCAAGAGAAGAATGACTCCTCCTGCAGCCCTGTGCCCCACAGGCTCTTTCTCCTGCCCCCACCCCTCCTGCAGAGGGGCCTCATGCTGGTGGGTGGGTGGGTCCCTGTTGCTGCAATGGGCCTGGGCAGTTTCTGGGCAGTGGAGGCTTGGCTGTCTTCCTGTCCAATGTCTCCTGTAGCCCACGCTGTCCGGGAAGGGCTGGGAAATGCTCAGGGGACTTCACAAGATGGGTATCTGAGTATCTGGGAGGTGCTGATTGGCAGGCCTGGCTCCCGTGGCCCGCAGGCAGGTCAGAGGTCACAGTGCTGAGCTGGGCTGAGTTGGCAGCTCAGGGCAGTGGGGGTGGGGGTACCTTGCTCAGCCGTGGGCCTCTCTGGCACCAGGGTTTGGAGCTTACTGTAACAACTCCTTCAGTTTTTCCTTCTCTCATAGGCCACCAGCAGAATTGAGGGGCCCTCTGTTGATGAGGTGTGGCCTGGGAGGGGGTAGTTGTCTGTCCAGCTGATCCTTGCGGACAGGTGACCACAGGCTCCCTGCCCCAGGGGTTTGGGGGAAAGATCAGGGAGGCCTCTCTGGCTTCTCTACTTGGAAGGAAAGTACGGGTAAAGGGGAGATACTTTACGGGGACACATTTCAGCCAGGTAACCTCTGGCCATGCTGGGGGCACAGTGCCTGCCCTGCCCACCAAAGGGGTCAGTTCTCTCCAGGATTTTAGCTTCAGCCTTCAGTGCGGGGCATATGAGCACTCGGAGGCCCAGAGCACTCATATCACGAGAGAGAAGAATAAATTGCCACCACCTGGAAGCTGTGACTGCACGGGCACTGAAGAAGGTTAAAGAGAAGAGCGAGACACACGGGTGACCTGAAAGTCCTGGGGTCGGTGTGGTTAACCCAGATAGCTGGGGAGCTTCGGGTACCAGGCTTAGGAGGGGAGGAAGACCCCCGTGACAGTTTGCTGGGGCCGCTGCAACAAAGCCGCACGAACTTTGGGGGCTTAAAACGGTTCTGGAGACCGAAAGTCCAAAATCAAGGTGTCGACCAGGCTGATCCTTTGGGGGCTCTGAGGGAGGCTCCGGCCCAGGCCTGTCTCCCAGATTCTGGTGGCTCCCGCGCGCTTCTGGGCATGTAGATGCATCACGCCACTCCCTGCTCCGTCTTCATGTGGCCTTTTCTCTGTGTCTCTGTGTCTTGTAAGGACGCTTGTCATTGCATTTCGAGCCCACCCTAAATCCAGGATACTCTCATCTTGAGATCCTTTATTGCGTCTGCAGAGACCCTATTCCAACTCCTGTCACATTCACAGGTCCGAGGGCTAGGGCTCTGGCATGCCTTCTGGGGGTCACTATTCAGTCCACTGCAGCAGCTGATCTTAGGGGAAGCAGAATGTTCTAGGCTTGGGGTGAGTGGAGGGAGCGCTGAGTGGGGAGCAGGAGACCCGGTTCGAAGAGACCGCGGATCTCTTCTGTCTGATGAGGGCGTGATGATGAAGTTCTTATCTCGGGTCCTCTGAATGGCGGCCGCCTCTGAGGAGACCCTTTCCCCTGGACCTGCCCCTCCAGAAACCTCCGCTTAGGTCCAGGTCCCAAGGTGGATGGTAAGAGGCGGCTCTCTGCCACTCTTGATGGGTGAGTGTGTGAACAGGGCTGGGAGCGGGACACTTGTCATTTCTGTGGACAGATTCCAGAGGCTCCTGCATTTGCTGCTGGGGAAGGTGTCTGATCTAGCCTGACCCACCCCCCACCCCCCACCTCCCACCTCCCCCTTCCCACCCCCCTTCACCAACCCTATTCCCAGAGCTTCACTTCTCCAAAGGCAGGTGCCATTCCCTGGACTTCTCAGCAGCTACCCCCTACCCCAGACCCCTCTCTTGTTGGCCCCTCTGGTCTCAGTGCCCACTCCTCCCTGGGCTACTGGCCCCTCCTCCGTCACGAGTCTTCTGGGCTGAAGTGGGGGGCCCCCTGGCTGTGTCTGGCTCTCGGGGTATACCAGGGGTCCCCCCAGGGGCCTGCCCTGCCCACTAGGTTTCCAGGGAGCTTTTCAAGTTCTTAGTTGGGCTTGATTGAGTTTCCCAGGTGCGTTGTCTCAGAGCAGGAGGGGCCCCGGCCGAGTCCGAGAGTCCCCTCAGTCACACCCTGGGCTGTTTGGAGCAGCCGGCAGCCCATCTTCTGGTGGCCCTGCCTCTCTCTGGTTACCCCTTCTGGAATCTTCTGCGTCCAGTTGCGGCCTCTCCTACACAGCAGACCCAGCACCCCCTCTTATCTGTGATTCTTCTTTGTCAACCTCCACATGTCTTTGAGGATGGAGACCAGGTCTCCCTCGCCCTGGAGTTCAGCAGAACCTAAACCAGGCAGATCCGTGTAGGTTCACGTGGGGGCTCTGTGACCACTGTGGCTCTGCCCTCACCTCCGGCCCAGCTTGGTGCACTTTGGGTCATGTCATTCAGTGCTGGTCCCCCAAACCTCTCCCCTGGCTCTGCAGGCCTGGGAAGCAGCTGGCTCCTGGGTGCAGCTATGAACAGAGCCTGAACTCCGCTCCCTGGGGTCACCGTCCCCTGTAATTAGGCTGCAGCTCATATTGGCTCAGGCAGAGGCCATCTGCTGCCCGCCTTGGGGCCACAACACAGAGAGCCCCATGGTTAATGGAGGCTCCACCTGGGCCAAGTGGCCCCTGGTGTTAGGTTTTTTCTTTTTTCTTTTTCTTCTTCTTTTTTTTTTTTTTTGCATTTTTTAAGTGCTTGTAACATTTCCCCTCATTGACAATGAGATGAGGAGGGAGGGAGGGATGGCTTCTCTGCCCAGGCAGATCAGGAATGGTCACCACCTGTGTGTGCAGTGACAGGTCTGGGAACAGACAAGGGAGAGCTTGTCCGGGAGGCTGGACCCTCACACCGATGCTGCCTGTGCCTGGCAGCTCAGTCCCGGGCTTCAGAGCAGACACTGACCAACGAGCTCCTCAGGGTCTCCAGGTCCGGGTCCTGGTCCCCGGCAGAGCTTCCCATCCATGGGAAGGGGCACAGGACAGCCTTGCTGGCTCCTTGCGGGGCGCTGGGATGTACTTCTAAGAGCAGCATGCGTGAAGCCCGGGGTCTGGGCAAAGGAGTGTTTGGGGAAGCGGCTGCTGTTGTTGGAGGGTGGGGAGTAGGGGGGAAGGAGGGGCAAGCGGTGGGCTGAGGAGGTGGCTGGCCACCCTTTGGTGGGGACGAGGGGCTACGAACAGACCTGGAGCCAGCATCACGTTTCTCTGTCTCCAGAATGGAGGACCGAGAGCTGCCAGAGAGGCCCTGGCGGGGTGTCTGGGACCATAAAGGACGTGGGTGGAGTAAAGCAGAGGAAAGCTTCATTTTGGGGGACCCCGTACTTAACCTTTGCGGCCCTCAGAGCTGCAGCCTGTGGTTTTTCGAAGTCAGTCACTTCCCAGGGCCTCCCTCCTGCCTTCAGCGACTGCCATTTATCAGGGAGTCTTTGACCCAAGGAGACCTGAAAGGTCATCTGGTCCCTCTCCTACCCCCAGGCCACACCTAGACCCTCCCACACAGATCCGTCCTCACACTTCTGCTGCCTTCCACAAGGGACGGAGGGTGGGCGGCCCTCTCACCCAGGCCCTGGTGGCCCCACCCCAGCCAGGAAATTCTTCCTCTTTATCTGCCTCACATCTCTTCCCCTGCGGCTTCCGCCCATTTCCCCTCAATCTGCTCCTAGTGGAGCAGCCAGCAGCTGGTTTAAAACCCGGGGGTGGGGGGTGGGGGGAGCGCTAGACCAGTGCATCACGTCTGAGTGTGTGCCAGATGCGCTCCCATTCCCATAACTGATTTAGCAAAGAAAAAAGGAAGTCCAGCAACTTAGCGCGACTTTAAAGTCTGCCTGGAATGACCCTGTGGCTGCCGGAACCAGGGACACACGGTAGATGGGGGAGCAGGCACAGAGAGGCCTTCGTCCCAGATCAGTCGCTGTGGCCCTCTTGGAGGCTGGGCTGTCTTTCAAGAACAGGACCCAAGGCCCTGTGAGTGGTGGCCTCCTCTGCAGCCTTTACTGTGGTCCTGGTTCTGCTCTGCATAAAGAGAGATGGCTTGAAGCAGAAGCTGCTACGTGGCTGTCCCAGGTGCCTGGCACGGCTACGAGGTGGCTCCCTGACTCTGGGTATGGTTACTCCAAGACCGTTCTCTGGTGGGGTACAATTCTGGCCCCAGGTAGGACGGCCATATAACTTACTGTCCCTTGGGGGACACTTGCGAGTGAAAGGGACCCTTGAATGACTACGGTGGGACAACAGATGTGAGCTAGGATTGTCCCGGGAAGGCTGGATGTGTGGGCCCCTTGAGCCAGAGGAGACATAGCACAAAGCTCTGTGGCCGATGGGACCCAGCAGGAGAAGGGCCCGCCGAGGCTGGGGCAACGCGCTTTCCCGCTGTGAAGGGCCTGTGTGAGCTGATGGCTGGCGAGAGGGCGGTGGGGCGAGGCTGCCTCCTGCCAGGCTAGACCAGCTCCAGACTACCCGTATCCCCTTTCCAGAGCCAGTGAATCCGTGGCTAGAAGGGGCTTCAGAATTGACAGGACACTCAGGGAGTCGAACGGAATGGCGCGCGTGGCCACAGCAGGCTCAAGGCCTCCTCCGCTTTCTTTTCTGTGTTCTGTTCCTGGGGTCTATTATCCTGGGGTTGCTGTAACAGAGTGCCACAACCTGGGAGCTTACAAACATAGCTTCCGGTGGCTCCCGGAGATTCCCAGCGTTCCTTGGCCTGCAGACGCATCACCACCATCTCTGATCTCTGGCCCCCGTCGCCACGTGATTTTTCTCCCCCTGCCTGTGTGTCTTTCTCCATTTCTGTCTTTTATAGAGATGCTCACCATTGGATTTAGGGCCCACTAAATTCAGAATGATCTCACCTTGAGATCCTTACCTTAATTACATCTGCAAAGATCCGTTTTCCAAATGAGATCATGTTCGCAGGTTCCAGGAGTTAGGACTTAAGACATATCATTTTGGGGGACACTGTTGAAACCACTACATTTAGTAAACTCAGAGTTGGTGCCAGTGTCCCCTGCGGACACCGTAGCAGATTCTGGAAGCTACTTGTAAAGGAATCCGTAGGACTTCTTTTCCCTTCTGGCTGTGTGGCTGGGCTCGGGAAAGCTGCTGGTTCAAGCTGGGGCTGGTTCAGCTGGTGCTGGCTTGCCAGGTTATTAGAGAGCTTTATCCAGGGAGAAATTAACATCACAAAGTTGGGGGATAAGTGAAGGTTTGGAATCCCAAGGGCTGACTGTTGAGGTCGGCTGCCCACCCCTTTGTGTTTCATCTTAGGAGGACCCAGGGCTGCCAGGGCTCCATTTCTGGAAGGAATACTGTGGGCAGGGTGGAGGGTCCCCTTGCAGCCAGCAAGCTGCTCTTCCTGTAGCGTGCAGAGGGAAGGAGGAGGCTTGTTTATTTCTCTTGGCCTCAGCCGAAAATCCAACCACAGGCTCTGGCACAGGGCAGACCTGCTCATTCTCACATCATCATTGCGGAGTGAGCCAGGCCTCCTGGGTGGGGCGATGATGAGCAGGAAGAACCCCCGGAGTGCCTGGGACTTCTCGGGCCCAGGGTTGCCAGAGGCAGAGAGAAAGAAGCCTCCTCCTAACCCTTGAGCAAAGATAGTCATCAGAATCCATCAGATGGGACCTCCTGTGGCTCTTCCCTGGGTGCCGACCTCCCTGGTGCATTTGAAGTTTGCAGGGATACTGTTGACGCTTCCTGCACCTCCATCCAGGGGTTGGTGGAAATGGTTCTTTTCCTCCTTGTCCAGAGGCACCAGTCAGACCCTTGGTAAGATTGCAATCTTACAGGGTGTTGAAATGTAGGCCTGCATCCAATTGGAGAGTCAGGGAGCAGGGGCTGTGTGGATGATGCCCCCAAGTCCCAGACCTCAGTCGACGGGCCACGTGTGCAGATAAGCCTGGGCAGTCAATAACCCTTGGCCACCAAGCTGGCCTCCTGCAGACTGGGCCGGCACTGGAGGCGGGTCTTAGCTGCTAGCGCCATGGCCCAGCCAGGCCGGGCCTTGGGAAGGCAGAGGGGAAGGGGACTGGGAAAGGGATTGAGCTGGGGGTGGCGGCACCCCGGTTCTTCTCTCCCAGACCCTTGGCAGGTTTGAACTATCTGGGTGCGGCTCTCTAAGGAGGGAGCGCCTCCGCCTCGATGTGGACTCTACCTTCTATTCACGTTGTCCCTGTCCCTAAACAAACATGGCTCTCTGTGGGGAGCCGGGGGGCCGACCTCCCTTGACACTGCTGTTTCCTGGCTTCCCTTTGCAGGCTCCGCTCAGCTTCACTGCACCTATTTTTAAGCCTTTCCTTTTGGACTGTTTTGCTTCCTGAGAACACGCCCCTCCCCATCACCCCAACTGTGTCCTCCTCCCTGTCCGGAGCCTGCCCCACCTGCCCCAGGAGCCACCTCCCTCCTCCACCAAGCAGCCCAGGCCAGGGGTGGGGCTCATTTGTGTCCCTCCAGAAGCAGGTCCTGAGACAGGGATTTCAGTGGGAGGGGACACCAGGGGATGCCCGAGTGTGGGAATGGGCCAGGCAGGGAATCCAGCCAATAAAGGGTGCCTCATCAGCTCATTGTGACTACAGGTGGCTGCCCAGCCCCCATACCGCACAGCAGGGGGAGACTGCAGACTGTGCCCCCAGCCTTGGCCCACCTGGGATTGGGGAAGGGAGCTGGGGTTTTTTTTTTTTTTTTTTTTTTGAGACGGAGTCTTGCTCTGTCACCCAGGCTGGAGTGCAGTGGCTGGATCTCGGCTCACTGCAAGCTCCGCCTCCCGGGTTTACGCCATTCTCCTGCCTCAGCCTCCCGAGTAGCTGGGACTACAGGCGCCCGCCACCTTGCCCGGCTAGTTTTTTGTATTTTTTAGTAGAGACGGGGTTTCACCATGTTAGCCAGGATGGTCTTGATCGCCTGACCTCGTGATCCTCCCGTCTTGGCCTCCCAAAGTGCTGGGATTACAGGCTTGAGCCACCGCGCCTGGCCGGGAGCTGGGGTTTTTATACTTCAGTTCTTGGCCAAGGACTGCACTGTTCACTCCTTCCAGCCTTCTGAGGGCGTAGGCACTAGGAAGGGCTCTGGGCGGAGACACAGAAATAGGCCATGTAAAGTCAGTGGGTGTGATTGGTGGCAGGTCAGGACAGCCTCGGCCACCAACAAGGTGACCACAGCCCCCACACCCAGGAGATGGTAATTACACCAGCAACAGTCATTCTTGCCGCGTGCCGTGCCTGCACCCGGGACATCTTATTTTATTTATTTATTTATTTATTGAGACAGTTTCGCTCTTGTTGCCCCGGATAGAGGGCAATGGCGCAATCTCGGGTCACCACAGCCTCCGCCTCCCAGGTTCAAGCAGTTCTCCTGCCTCAGCCTCCTGAGTAGCTGGGACTAGAGGCGTGCACCACTACGCCTGGCTTTTTTTGTGTTTTTAGTAGAGATGGGGTTTCTCCACGGTGGTCAGGCTGGTCTCGAGCTCCTGACCTCTGGTGATCCGCCCACCTTGGCCTCCCGAAGTGTTAGGATTACAGGCAAGAGCCACCGCGCCCGGCCTCAGGGGCACCTTATTACCCTGTCACCTCCTACAGGAGGTGACACTGAGGACCCTGAGGCTCAGGGTAGACTGTGGTTGTGTCACTCTCCTGTTTGGGTCTCCTGCTCTGAGCCCTGAAATAAAGAGCACAGTCCCTGTGCGGGCCCATACATCCTGTCTCCAGCCCTGGAGTGGTCCTTAAGCTCCTCGAAGGCACACCAGGCCTTTGGCCCTCATCCCCCAAGTCCTGGATAAATAGGAGGCAAAGGAGCCTTCGCAACTGGACCCCGCTCTGCCAGCGCCAAGGCCCTGCCCGACTACCCACCCCACCCTGCACATATCAGGGACCTGTGCCAAGGTCCAGCATCACAGGACAGTGAAGACAAGGAGCATGCCCACGGCGTACTTGCTGCTGGACTCGCTCTGTAGATCTTAAGCGTTATGGGGCGTTACCTGCCAGGTGAGGTTTTCCTGTGACTTTTTCCTGCAGGCTCAGGGTAGCGTACAGGGAGGTGCCTCCCTACTCCCTGGCACTATCTGTCTGGGTTCCCTCAGCCCTGATCCTGGTTCCCAGGTAGCCAGTGTTTCTTCAGGGACGGAACCTGCTGCTGCTCAGAGGAGAGACCCAGTTTGACCAGGGCTAGCGTTCCTGGAACCTGAGCTCAGAATTCTGCCCTGCCCTGAGCAGAGGCCACGTTGCTCCCTCCTACGAGAGCTGAGCTGCATATGAGTTTGTTCTGACCTTGGGCTCTAGCATTTCTTTGCATGACATTTGTCCCAGGCTGGAGCAGGGCCCTGTGGCTCGCTTGGTATCCCCTCCCCAGACTGAGGCCTGATATGTGCACCAGGAAGTGCTTCATCTGGTTTCGGGAGCTGGGAGCGCTTTGCCGGGCAGCCTGCGGTCAGAGCACGGGCCTTAACAATGGTCCCTTGTGCGGCACATTCCTCTCTAAACAGGCCCAGATGCAGGCTGCTCCTGCTTCGACCCCCGCATGAGCCTGGAGGGGAAAGTTTGCATCTGGAGGGTGGCCCACTGTGACCTCTTTTTGTGTTGCAGCTGAGACCATAGGTGCTTGAGGATAGGAGAAGCCCTGTGCCCTTCATGGGCTGTGAGATGTTTTTCCGGAGGTGGGGATGGGGATGGGCCAGCGTGCAGTTATCCACACCCTCCAGCTTGTTGGCACCAAAGTCTGTGTGTGTGTGTGTGTGTGTTTAATTTTTAATTTTGTTTTTCCAAGATGGAGTCTTGCCATGTTATCCGGGCTGGTCTTGAACTCCTGGCTCAAGCGATCCTCCTGCCTCGGGTTCCCAAAAGTGCTGGGATTACAGGTGTGAGCCACCGTGCCCAGCTAGTACCAAAGTGTGTTTTTTAAGAACAATATCGATGGTTTTATTCCCTGAAAATGCTAAGTGATCCCCATGTAGTATAAGCATCTCAGAAGGCAGGAAATTGTAATGAACAACACCCACCACCATTCATTCCGTCCAGAGATCGTTATTTTCTGCGCGGGTGCGAGTGTGTGTGTGCGTGCAAACTGCACATGTGTGTATGAAATGGAATTAGGATCTTCGTATACATCTTGTATCCTGCTATTTTTACTTAATATTCTCAGCATTTCTCATCTTCAAAAATGTGATTTTGATGACGGTGCAGGCCTTTGACATATGGGTTTAGAAAATCTGCGGAAACCCGGATTGTTTCCAGAGTTTGTGAGTTTAATGCTGATGCAAGTGTCCTCGTACATAAATCTTTCTGTACTTCTGATTATTTCCTTGGGATAAATTCCCAGAAGCGGGCCCAAGCACACGAACGGTCTTCAGGCTTTTGGAGCAAGTTGAGATCGGTAGGGAGTGGAGAAGGGACCAAGGGAGGCTTTTGGGAGCCTGCAAGGTTGGAGTCTGCCTTTAGGGGACTTGAATTCACAGATGAAGGAGACGGCTGGCAAAGGTGGGAACCTCCTGCCCTATGGTGGGGGTGACACTGTTTTACCTTCCAGTGGCAGCATGGGGACCCTCCCAACGTGACCTGGCCCCGCATCTTTCTGACACTGTGCACGGTCCACAGTTGTGATGCTCAGCAGGGAGCCTCTTCTGCGTCCTTCGGCTGCATTAACTCCTTGCGGACAGAGAAAGAAGCTATCCGGCGCCTGCCTGCTGCGTGGGTCCTTTGAATGTGCCCAGTTGGGCTTGCGGATCTGTGCAGTCACATAGGGGTCTAAAATCTGCAAAATGATAAGCTCACGAACACTCTTGCTTCTGTGGGTTAATGGGGATACCCCTTGACAGCCTCTCCCTCCATAGGGAAGATGGAGACAAGTAAAGTGACAAGGACCTGCCCCGAGGTGGGTTATGCTGGTTTCCCTGTGAGGGTGGTGGCAAGGGGCTTCCCAGGAGGTCTGCACGTTGGGAAGAGAGGAGCGACTGTGTGTGCGTGCAGGACCCAGGGCATAGTTTTAGGACTCTGGTAGGGGAGGAGATTCTGGGGGTCCCTGTTCTGCCAGCTTGGTGACAGGCATCTCCTGATGTTTCCCGGCTGGGTACAACTCACAACATCCTCTGCGGGGAGGCATTTGCCCATGAGGCATCTCTGGCAGGGATGGTGTTGTTTCATTGCCAGATATCCCAGCAATGAAACAAGAATCTAGAGTGATGTGATTCCTCCGATGACTTCTCCAACCATCTGGGGTTTTTGTGCAACTCCAAGAAGGGGGAAGGAGGCAGCTCTCACTCCTCTGGGCTCCTGATACGGCAGCTCTGGAGTGGCCACGTGTCCGTTGGCCCACAGTGGGCCATTTGTCGAGTGTGTTTGTGGTGGGATTGGGGCTGGGCTGGAGAGCGGGTGACCACGCCAGCGAGACTGACGCTGGGCCAGGGGCCTCATCTTCCCGAGGGTCTCGTTGTGTCCTGGCGCTGCTGGAACAAATTGCTGGAAACCAAGTGGCCCAACAACAGAGATTGATTCGTTCGTGGTTCTGGAGGCCAGAAGTTTGATATCAAGGAATTGGCAGGACCACACTCCCTCTGACAGCTCGAGGGGAGGACCCCTCCTTGCCTCCTCCAGCTTCTGTTGGCCCAGGCACTCCTTGGCTCCGACAGCACCTCTGCAGTCTCTGCTCTGTCATCACGTAGCCCTCTCCACCGTGTCTCTTTGTGTCCCGAGTCCCCCTCTGCCTTTCTCCTATAAGGACACCGAGCACTGGATTTAGAGCCCATCCAAAATCCAGGATAGTCTCATTCCGGGATCCCTAGTCACATCTGCAAAGACCTTTTTTCCAAATAAGGTCACTTTGGTGGGTTCTTGGGGTTAGGTCTTGGACTTGTCTTTTTGGGGGTCACTAGTCAACCCTTCACAGAACCTCAGACGAAAGTGAATCTTCGCAGGCTGAAATGGGAGTGAAGGTCTAGTGTGTCCCTCCTCCTTGTGCCTATCCTGTGATCCAGCTTTTTTTTTTTTTTTTTGAGATGAAATCTTGCTTTGTCGCCCAGGCTGGAGTACTGTGGCACAATCTGGACTCACTGCAACCTCTGCCTCCTGAGTTTAAGTGATTCTCCTGCCTCAGCCTTCCAAGGAGCTGGGATTACAGGCGCCAACCCCCATGGCTGGTTAATTTTTTGTATTTTTAGTAGAGACAGGGTTTTACCATGTTAGCCAGGCTGATCTCGAACTCCTGACCTCAGGTGATCTGCCTGTCTTGGCCTCCCAAACTGCTGGGATTACAGGCGTGATCTACCACGCCCAGCCTTTGGTAGGTTTTGGTTGTCTTTTTTTTTTTTTTTTTGGAGACAGGGTTTCACTCTGTCATCCAGGCTGGAGTGTAGTGGTGTGATTGTGGCTCACTGCAGCCTTGACCTCCTGGCCTCAAGTGATCCTCTCACCTCAGCCTCTCAAGTAGCTGGGATTACAGGGCATATGCCACCACCCCTGGCTAATTTTTGTATTGTTTAGTGGTGTCGGGGTTTTGCCATGTTGCCCAGGTTGGTCTTGAACTCCTGGGCTCAAGCAGTCCACCCACCTTGGCCTCCCAAAGTGTTGGGGTTACTGGCGTGAACCACCACGCCTTGGCCTAGTAGGTTTTCTAGAAGCACCTGAGGCCTCGTGAAGGCATGGTGTCATGGAGTAGAGGACATTCAACTCCGTTCCCAGGGAGCCCAAACACATCCCCTGCAGCCAGTCTCAACAGTCATGACGTGGCCAGGATGATGTGGGGAGGGGTGCTGTGAACTCTGTGGGAGACCAGCCCCCCTGGGAAGGGGCTGGAGTGGGCTTGGCTTTGAGGAGGATTCACAAGAAGAGGAGGAGGAGGTGGTGGCATGCTCGTTTGGGAGCATGGCCTGAGCCAGGGTGGGCACCTCTTCATTTAGGTGTCACCTTCTTGACATTCCAGCCAGGGACACGGTTTCCTTGGGGAAGATGGACACCTCCAGAATGGGACGTCTCCTGTTCTCACTGTTCTCCTAGCACACAGTTGTATTCTCTCGCAGTTCTGGAGGCTGTGAGATCTCCTGGCTGTTATCTAGAACAAACCCACCTTTCAGCAGCGCTGCCCTGATGGTGGGCGTGGTCCCTGCGGGGGAACAGACCCTGCTCTCTCAGAGCTTACTCAGAGCTAGTGGGCATGGGGGTGGTGCTGGACCGAACACCAGATGGATCATAGAGCTGGACAGTAAGCACAGAGGTCAGCCAGTGGGGACGGAGGGACTCATCCATGAAAAGACACCAAGCATTGAAAGAGATGAGAGGACGGCTGGGGGTCTGCCACACATGTGCATTTTGCGCAGATGGCCAAGGTGGTGAGGCGCCAGCCACGCAGACAACTGGAGGAAGGAGGAGTGCCCTGGGGGAGGGGCCAGCTCTGGTTCTAGAATGATCCACTTGTGCGTGTCGGTCTGGCTGGAATAAATCACTGCATCCGTACTGTAGACTCAATTGTAAGCTCACACCAGGGAGGGCTCTGCTTTGGTGCAGGGTCCTGAATCATGAGTCGGCCATTGGGGGGTGTCTCCAAGGGGACTCTCCAAGGAGGGGGTTCAACGGATCTCCCAGGGAAGGTCGTTTGTTTTCTTGGGTTGGACCTGGGACAAGGCCTTCTCTTGTCTAGTTTCTGTTCTCCAACTTGGCCACACGGAAGGATGCTGAGGACACCTGGAAGCCGGCCTCTGCTCTACAACGTCCGTAAGACAGCGGCACACCATGTGGGGACAGTTGGGACAGTGCTCAGGAGGCAGGGGGCAGATCGGAGGACTGTGGGAGGCCCTGGGAACCACACGAGGACCCAGGCATTGAGCTTTGCACTTCCTGGCATCGGCCCAGTGTACAGTCTGGCTCTGTGTCTACCCCATGCCCCGCTTTCCCCATCTGTATGGGGGGTAATAATATTCTTTACAGCCCAGGTTGAAGCGGGTGTAGATGTAATGAGCTAGGTAAGCCCATCTTATGACATTCAGTCTGGACATTGAACTCTGGGCTTTCTGGCTGGTAGAAGTGGACATTCAACCTTTCCTTGGAGCCCTGGGGCTTCTGCAGAATCCAAACAGAGCCAGCAGTTTGCATGCAGTGGCAGAGGGGTGGAGTGGCACCATGGTGGGAGCCCATACCTGGCACACCCCTGAGTCTGGGGCTCAGGATCCTGCTGCCCTGCAGCCACGCGATCAGTCAGAGGTCATGACTGGACCCACAAGCGAATACAGCCTGTGGATTTGATTTTGTTTGGCCCTGTGGTGTTTTATTTTATTTTTATTTTTATTTTATTTTATTTTTTTTGAGACGGAGTCTGGCTCTGTCTCCCAGGCTGGAGTGCAGTGGCCGGATCTCAGCTCACTGCAAGCTCTGCCTCCCGGGTTTATGCCATTCTCCTGCCTCAGCCTCCCGAGTAGCTGGGACTACAGGCGCCCGCCACCTCGCCCGGCTAGTTTTTTGTATTTTTTAGTAGAGACGGGGTTTCACCGTGTTAGCCAGGATGGTCTCGATCTCCTGACCTCGTGATCCGCCCGTCTCGGCCTCCCAAAGTGCTGGGATTACAGGCTTGAGCCACCACGCCCGGCTTATTTTTAGTTTTAGTTTTTGGAGACAGAGTCTCACTCTCTCGCTCAGGCTGAGTGCAGTGACATGATCTCAGCTTTGCAACCTCTGACTCCTGGGTTCAAGCGATTCTCCTGCCTCAGCCTCCCGAGCAGCTGGGACTATAGGTGAGCGTCACCGTGCCCAGTTAATTTTTTATTTTTAGTAAAGTGGGGTTTCACCATGTCAGCCAGGCTGCTTGATGTCTTAAAAAGGGCTTGTTTTGCTTTATGCCAGCGTGTAAGGACCAGGAGATATCATATAAAGATCCAGATTTCTACTGTCCTGAGAAGTGAACAGCTGTGGCCACGCCAGGCCCGTATCCTCTAGGGCAGTGATGGAGCTGAGACAGGGCCTGTGACAACTGAGAGTTCCCTGGAGTCCACGCGGCTCTTTGCCCAGCTTCTGGTGGAGGCTGAGCTTAGTGACCCAGGATTTTGTCTGTGTCCACCAAGAAGGAGAGGTGCCCATGGCTTAGAGAGGGCGCCCACAGGAGTGCCTTGCCCAGGAAGCTGGGAGCTGAAGCAGCCAGGATTAGGGGACTGGGCTTCCTCTTCCCCTCCCCAGTGCCTGAGTGCATTTGGAGGAAGAGAGACAGGTGAGGGGAAGGCACTGAAATGGTCCTGGAGAGCTGTTGTTGGGGGCTGGGGACCAACTGTCATCCCTTTTCCTGTGGGCAGGGGAGGCAGTGGTGGGATCCCATGAGACCTGGACTCTGGCCCGGTGAGGCAGGGAGCGCCTGGGGAAGACACTGTGGGTCTCCAGGGGGGCTTTGCTGGGGGGAGCTGTGCTGGGAGCCTGGCCTAGGGAAGGAGCTGGTGAATGTGCCTGCCATGTGGGCCCCTCCCTGCTCTGGCCCTGATAACCAGGAGCAGCTGGCTCTCATTTGGAGTGTAGTTGTGGGGACTGTGGAGGTGGCAACTTCCCAGGTACCATCCCCACTGCCTCCGAGGGAGCAGACCCTGGTGCCTCCAAGAGGCAGGATGGCTGCAGGGCGGGAGCTGGGTGGTTGGAATCACTGCATGGGATAGTATTGGATGGGAAGATGCAGGAGAGGCTGATGACTGAGAAAGTTGGTTCCTGTGGACTAAGCTGGGGGAGCTGGACAACCAAGTGGTTAGAACCTTGGGCTCTGGTATCAGCCTGATGTACAGTGTGGCTCTGGTCTACCCCGTGCCTCACTTTCCCCATCTGTCCTGGGGGTATTGGTGTTCTTTACGTCCCAGGGTTGAGCGGCTGTAGATGTGATGAGCGCGGTAAGCGCAGCGCCCCGCCGGCACCGAAAGCTCCAGTGTCCGCTCTTGGTATCACTGATGGGGTTTTCTTCTCGCTGTGGTTCTGATTGGTTACAGTTGTGGTCACTTATTGTTGGAGGTGTGTCCCCCACTGTGGCTGGTGGTAGAAGTGTTTGCTGGTGGTGTCCGGGTGTGTGCCTTGGCTGGAGGTGAGGAAGGATAAAAACAGCCTCGACAAGAAGGAAATCAAGGCCGGGCGCGCTGGCTCACGCCTGTAATCCCAGCACTTTGGGAGGCTGAGGCAGGTGGATCACTTGAGGTCAGGAGGCTGAGATCAGACTGACCAACATGGTGAAACCCCATCTCTACTAAAAATACAAAAATTAGCCAGGCATGGTGACCCGTGCCTATAATCCCAGCTACTGGGGAGGCTGAGGTAGGAGAATCGCTTGAACCCAGGAGGTGCCACTGCACTCCAGCCAGGGCAACAGATCAAGACTCCATCTCCAAAAAACAAAAACAAACAAACAAAAAAAGGAAATAAAAGTCTTCTCTGGAACTAGAACGTTCCTGTGTAGACGTAGCTGGAGGGGGAGGCTGTGTGGTTTGCGCCGTGGCCATGGCAAGACGCGATGGGCAGCGTCTCCCTGCTCCAGCCTACATCTCTGCCCCGGAACTCATGACAGGTCTCCTAGGATGGGGCCGTCCCTTTTGCTTGCTGTGGGTGTCTTAGGATGAGGCTGTCCCTTGCGCTTGCTGAGACATGAAGGACAGGAAGAGCCCCGGGGCCCTGAGCGCAGCATTGCCTGCCTTCCTCCGCTGCTCCTTAGCAGGAAACATGCCGGAGTGTTCCCGAGCCGTCCACTCACCAATTGTACTCCCTCTCTTTATTTTTCAGCCTTGAAAAGATCTTTTGAGGTCGAGGAGGTCGAGACACCCAACTCCACCCCACCCCGGAGGGTCCAGACTCCCCTACTCCGAGCCACTGTGGCCAGCTCCACCCAGAAATTCCAGGACCTGGGCGTGAAGAACTCAGAGCCCTCAGCCCGCCATGTGGACTCCCTAAGCCAGCGCTCCCCCAAGGCATCCCTGCGGAGGGTGGAGCTCTCGGGCCCCAAGGCGGCTGAGCCGGTGTCCCGGCGCACTGAGCTGTCCATTGACATCTCATCCAAGCAGGTGGAGAACGCCGGGGCCATCGGGCCATCCCGATTTGGGCTCAAGAGGGCTGAGGTGTTGGGCCACAAGACGCCAGAGCCGGCTCCTCGGAGGACGGAGATCACCCTTGTCAAACCCCAGGAGTCAGCCCACCGGAGGATGGAGCCCCCCGCCTCCAAGATCCCCGAGGTGCCCACTGCCCCTGCCACCGACGCAGCCCCCAAGAGGGTGGAGATCCAGATGCCCAAGCCTGCTGAGGCGCTCGCTGCCCCCAGCCCAGCCCAGACCCTGGAGAATTCAGAGCCTGCCCCCGTGTCTCAGCTGCAGAGCAGGCTGGAGCCCAAGCCCCAGCCCCCTGTGGCTGAGGCTGCACCCCGGAGCCAGGAGGGTGAGTCGCAGAGCACTGGGTCTTGGATGCGGTGGTGATGGGGACCTGGTTGCTGGCTTTGCCACAGAATCTTGGAGGAAGAAGCTGGATATGGGTGGGGGATGCTACCCTGGAGACCCAGAAAGAATGGAATGCATGGGGGTGGGAGTCTGCAAGCTCAGGAGAGGTGGCCGTGGCTCTCTCTGCCTGATGGGAACATGCCAAGATACTCCAAGTGGGACTTGAGTGAGAGTTTGGAAAGATTCTCTGGGTTTCAAGGAGCCTCCTTTATTGGTCACCATGGGCCTTGGTAGGACCTCTATCTGCTGTGTGTCCCTGGAGGGCCTGGGAGACTTGGAGAATGAGGAGCCACACAGGAACCAGGGCAGGCTCATGCAGGGGTGTGGGACAGGGTGGGGTTGAGACCCCTGGAAGGACTGTCACATTCTGGTGGCTCCTGCTTGAGGAATTGCAGGCTGCCTGGATGTGCCCAGCAGAGTCCGAGGGCTTGGGGAAGGGAGGAGGGACGTGTGCCTCCTGAGGCTTGCATCGGAGCTCATGGCCTGCTCCTCCTCCCCCAGGAGGGATGGTTGTGGCAGAGGGAGGGGAACATGAGGAGCACCTTAGTCTGCAGGACAAAACTCTCAGGGCACTGGGAAGGGGTTCCTGTGCCCTCTCACCAGGGGACTCTGTGATAGCTGCACACAGTTTTATTTGGGGGTGCCCTTCTGGTGAGAGGAGAGAGGCCATGGGGCTCCAGCAGTGTCCTGGGAGGGCTCAAGCCCAGAGCTGTGCTGACGTGGAGCTTACAGGCCGGGGGTTGGTGCCAGTCCTGTGGGATGCAGGGCCTGTTCGGAACTGCTAGGCTGTGGGACATAGTTGGGTCTCTTCTCAGAAGCGTTCCCCCTGGCCCCAGCAGGGATCGTGGCTCCATGGGGCTATGTTAAGGTGCCAGCTGGGTTAGAAGCCCCTCTAGAGCCGGGTCCGATTCTGGGCACAGGATCTGAACTCAGTAGGGATCGTGGCTCCATGGGGCTATGTTAAGGTGCCAGCTGGGTTAGAAGCCCCTCTAGAGCCGGGTCCGATTCTGGGCACAGGATCCGAACTCAGTATACTATGTTCAGTAAGCCTTCTTAGGGTTGGATGAACAGTGCAGTCTGGGTTTTTGATTTACCTTTTTCTTCTTATTTCTAATTGTGGTGAAATACACAACATACAATGTGCAATTTTAGCCACTTTGCAGTGTACGTTTCGTGGCATTCAGTACATTCACGGTGGTTTGCAGCTGCCACCACTGTCCGTCTCTGGGACCCTTTTCATCCTCCCAGAATGAGCTCTGTCCCCGTTAGACAAGCTCACCATGCCCCTCCCCCAGCTGCTGGCAGCCACCATTCTATTTTGTGTCTTTATTATGAACTTATTTGACCACTCTAGGAACCTTGTGTGAGTGGAAAAATACAATAATGGCCCATTTTGTGTCTGGCTCATTTCACTCAGCATGACGTCCTGAAGGTTCATCCGTCATGCTGTAGCATGGGGCAGAATTTCCTTCCTTTTAAAGGCTGAATAATATTCTGTTGTGTGATGCACCTGTGTTGTGTAGCTCTTCCTCCATCGGTGGACCCTTGTGTTGCTTCCACATCTCTCTACGTCCCTACTTTCCATCTTCTTTGACTTTTTGGAGACAGGGTCTTGCTCTTTCCTCCAGGCTGGAGTGCAGTGGTGTGATCACTGCTCACTGCAACCTCTGCCTCCTGGGCTCAAGTGATTCCCCCAACCTCAGCCTCCCAAGTACCTAGGACCACAGGTTGCACGCCACCATGCCTGGCTAAATTTTAAAATTTTTTGTAGAGACAGGTTCTCACTAAGTTGCCCAGGCTAGTCTCAAACTCCTGGGTTCAAATGAGCCTCCTGCCTTGGCCTCCCAAAGTGCTGGGATTATAGACATGAGCCACCCAACCCCTTTTTGGGTTTTCTTTTTGAATGAGAGTTCTCCAGTGGTCAGTGGGCTTGGGGGCTGGGAGGATGTGGGGCCTGGAGAGGGTGTGGGTCGGGGGGAGACTAGTGCTCCTCATGCTTTCACGGGCATGTGGAGCGCACATTCGTCTCGGCAGGTCTGAGGCCTGGGACTCTGCATTTCTTACAGAGGGGGCATCGGAACACACTGAGTAGCCAGAGGCTAGTGGGCCTTGGACCATCCTTTCCAGCCCTCAGTGTGCGAGTCCGTGTTCCCTCTCCCATCTCTCTAAGCTTGACTCTGCAGAGCCACCCCGCCCCAGCCACCTAGACTCAGTGACAGTGGCTGCCAGTGGCATGGTGTCAGGCCAAAGGGATGGGCAGTTTGCAGAGTGGCAGGAGGCTGCTTCCTCCCCAGCCTTCTGTTGGTGCAGGACCTTTGTTTGACGTGCCGGATACACCCACCTCCTGGGTTTATATGTTCACACTCAGCTGAGTCAAACAGGATGTGGCTGGGGAGGCGGTTGTCACTGGGCCATCTAGATCTTGGTGACGGCTGGTGCTGGATGCACAGAGACATGGTCCTGGCTCTGGGGACAGGTGGGAGGATGTCCATGGGGATGTACAAGAACATCCTCCTCCAGGGGCAGACACAGCTCAGCCCCTAAATTGTGCCAGAGAGTGCACTGGGAGCCAGACCCAGGGACACATCCTGCAGGCTCTGCTTTCGGGAGCTCACCGAGCCGTGAGCAGGATGGCTGGGACACAAGGAGTGCCCAGGGAGCTTCCCCAGCAGTGGAAGTGCAATTTCATCAGGCCAGGACGGGGAGAGAAAGGCAGGCCACGTGGAGGCGGCAGCGTTCAGAGCTGGCAGGAGCCTGGTGCTCTGGGGGACGGTGCCTTTCTCCATGGAATAGGATGTACATGTTGGAGCCGGGGCATGGGAGAAAACCGTCAGCATCCCAGGTGGGAGTCCAGCCCGCGTGGAGAGGTCCGTGGGCTGGGCTGACGGTCTTGAGGGCCTAAGCAAGTCCGGGTGGAGGAAAGGCAGGGAGAGAAGAGGGCAAGGCCTTCCCGATGGAGAGGTGCTGTTGAAATCCAATGAGAGTGGCTTCTCGGGGAACCCAGGCCCGAGCCCCACTAGCTCTTCCTCTGAGGCACCACCTGCTTGCTTCTCCGTTCTCCCCTCTGTGTCACAACACATCTCTGTTCTGGACACACATCCAGTTCTCTCCAACTCGGCTTCCTGCCCATCTTCCTGCAGGTCCAGCAGGCCCATCCCCTTCTGCCCGTCCATGTGGGCTGGGCTGGGAGCTCCCTGAGCCCCCACATGCACAGCTCTGACCCATCTCCATGGCCCCTCTGCACCCCGAGTACCAGGGATCCAGCTGGCACCATGGGGAAAGGCATATGGG
Source organism: Colobus angolensis palliatus (assembly GCF_000951035.1). Classification (NCBI taxonomy): domain Eukaryota; kingdom Metazoa; phylum Chordata; class Mammalia; order Primates; family Cercopithecidae; genus Colobus; species Colobus angolensis. The sequence goes on from NW_012110918.1 coordinate 13,533,515, forward strand.
GAAAGGGATCAGGGAGGGAGTTCTGTGCCCTCTCAGCAGATGCCCAGCCCGTTGGCTTCTGCCTGTGGGAGGGCATCTGTGCTGTGGTTTGTCTCCACCCCAGAGCTGCAGGCACAGGGCAGGGTCTCCTGGGGCCCAGCTGAATTGCTCCCAGACTGACTTCCCCAAAGCACAGCACTGCTGAGATCTCTTCCCATCCTGAGCCTTCCCTGCTCACTCACCGTAGGCCCCGCCACGGTTGATTCACTCTCCTGCTCAGCTCACACCTCTCTGCTTCCCAGCTTCTCCTGCTTTGGTCTTCCCTTCATCTCCCACACCTTTCCTCACAACCCCTTTGCCCTGACCTCCTGAACCCTGACCTCTGCTTCTCTTTTTTTTTTTTTTTTTTGAGACGGAGTCTCATTCTATCGCCCGGGCTGGAGTGCAGTGGTGTAATCTCGGCTTACTGCAAGCTCCGCCTCCCAGGTTCAAGCGATTTTTCTGCCTCAGCCTCCCGAGTAGCTGGGACTATTGGCACGGGCTACCACTCCCGGCTAACTTTTGTATTTTTAGTAGAGACAGAGTTTCACCATATTGGCCAGGCTGGTCTCAAACCTTGTGACCCACCTGCCTCGGCTTCCCAGGACTCCCAAAGTGCTGGGATTACAGGTGTGAGCCACCGTGCCCAGTCTGTCTTGGTTTTTTACAAAGAACCCTGTAAGAGGCCGGGTGCAGTGGTTCATGCCTGTAAATCCACACTTCGGGAGGCCAAGGCAGGCAGATTGCTTGAGCCCAGGAGTTTGGGACCAGCCTGGGCAACAAAGAGAAACCCCGTCTTTACAAAAAAATACAAAAAAATTAGCCAGGCGCAGTAGCATGTGCTTGTAGTCCCAGCTACCCAGGAGGCTGAGGTGGATCACCTAAGCACGGGAGGCTGAGGCTGCGGTGAGCTGAGATTGTGCCACTGCACTCCAGCTTAGGAGACAATGTGGGACCCTGTCTTAAAAAAAAAAAAAAAAAAAGAAATCCCATAAGATACCAAGTAAGTGCTACTTGGACATAATAGGTACGCCGTGAAATTATGCTGAAGGAGTGAGCCACTGGTGGTGAGATGGGGGATGGCTTTTTTTGTGGTTCTTGCAGAGATATAGTGACCCCCTTGGGACATCCCTAGGGACCAAGCAGAAACTTTCCTGGTCAACTTTACCCCCAGGGCACCTGGTGTCTCCTCTGGAGGTCGTGCTGGGGGCTCAGTGGGTAGGTGTCAGCTTCAGTGTGGGGGTTCTGGAAGGGGTCAGCATTTCAGGAAGGAGTGTGGGCACCTAGATGGTTGAAGGGGAGGGAGAGGAAGACAGGAGCTGCAGAGGGCACAGGCCTCCCTGCCTGCTCCTCCGCCCCAGGGCCTGGTGAGGTCTGAGCTTTATGCTGGTGCGGTGGATTCTCGGTTTCTGAGGCTCTGGCCCTGCCCCTGAACTTGGCACCCTCCTTGCTGTCCTCCCGCAGAAAGACCCTCGTCCTTCGGGGTCATCCCTGGTCCTCTCAGGCTCTGGGTGGGGACGGCCTTGCCTCCTCTCCCGGATCCCCTGCTCTTTCCCTGCCCCCCACATGGGTGCCTCTGGGTGGGGCGGGGCTGGGCTGCAGCACCCAGGACTGAGACTGCAAGGGCTGGCCGCTGGCTCAGAGCCCCCCCACCAGAGTTACCCCCCGGCTTCTCAGCCACACCAGCCAAGTTTCTCCAGAGCTGCCTTATAAGGCAGGTGCTCAGCGCTCGTCCGTGGGTCTGGTTCTCTGCCTTCTTGGGATACTCACTGGGGGCAAGAGGGAGGCCAGGCCTGGTGCCCAGCTCAGTTCTGGGCATGTCCCGGCTCTGCCCCATGAGCCAACTGGTTCTGAACCATCACTTCACCCCTCCCAGCCTCAATTTCTTGATTTGTCAGAGGCATCTGCAGAGGTGGCTGGGGGCTGAGCTCTCGCGTATCCACCCACCCCAAGAACCAAGAAGGAAGTCCACGGTGGTGCTGGGGCCACTGTGACCATGGGTGTAAAATTGGGGCGGGGTAGACATGGCAGCATGTCTCAGTAGTTTTGCTGTGACCCAGAGGGTCTGGAAATCTTTGTCGTGTGGGTGGAGCGTTGAGGGAGCTGGGAGTCAGGCCCCCCAAGCCCATGATGGTGGGCGTGGCTCTTCACATACTTGGTGCGCACCAGGCCCTGTGTTCCAGGGACAGAACAGGGAGCAATCTCAGCTCAGACAGCAGGGCTGCCAGTACAGCATTGAGTGTACAGGGTTAATCGAAGCACAGGGCTCCCTGAAACCACCAACACAGAGCATTGAAGAGGTGGCTTTGGGGAAAGTGGGGTCAGAGGTGAGCCTGAGTCGGGGGTGGGGAGGGTGGGCATTAGCCTGCAAGGGAGGAACACCTACTAGGCCCCAGAAGTTCCTGGTGGGGATCAGGGACTGTGCAGTTGGGGAGAGGGTGACTGCCGTGATTTAGGGAGGAAGGGCCCCATAGACAGCCCAGCTCCTGGCCCCATGTTTACAGGACACCCCACATAGGCTCTGAGCCTATCCCTGGACTGTGGACTCCCTGAAGCAGGGTCTGCAGGTTTGTCCAGTACCAGGTGTAAAGCAGGGGGCCTTGGTAAGCATCGAGGGACTCACTGGTGTCTGATGAAGCAGTGAGTTTGGATCGTATCATGCCTGGGGTCCTGAGCCTGCAGGATTTTTCCGTGTGGGGCTGTGTGCTTCTGCTTCTGGAGGGACGAAAGCCGGGTGTCCAGAAGGCACCCATGTTCCTGCCGGGCTGCCTTACTCAGAAGGTCCCGCTGCTCCCACCTCCTCCCATTTTCCTGAGCTGCTTCCAGAGGGCACCCAGGTCCCCTTTTACTTTGGGATTGGGTCTCTTTCTCTTTCCCCTTCTAAGAACAAGTATCGTCCTTCTCCGAGCTGTCCCTGGAGCCTCTCAGACCCAGGTCTAGAGCAGGAAGTCCCCCATGTGCTGGGGGAACAGGAGAATCAATGGGGGAGGAGCAGCCAGGCCAGGTGTGTCTCCTTCATGGTGGGACGGGGTGGGGCCAGAGCAGAGCCTGGCTGCAGGGCCCAGGAAGAGAACCCTTCCCCTCGTGGCCTGCTCAGCTGCCTGCCAAGTACCCTGCAGTGGTGAGAGGAAAGGAGGGCTGGTCTGGGAATGCAGCGGGTGCCGAGCAGCTGTGGAATACCTTAAATAGAGCGGGCAGCTGCGGGGAAGGGTGGGGCCAGGAGGCAGGCACTGGGGGTGGTGTCTCCACTCCGCCCCCTGCAGCTCTGTGGCCCTGACCACCCAGCCTGGCCCCAGGATGGAGCCCCAGCCCCCAGACACATGGCACTGGGTGAGGCCTCCTCTCACAACTTGTCCCAGGAAGCCAGAGCAGCTGCCAGAAGAGAGAGGAGCTGTGTCTGCACCCGCAGCCTCCCAGGCCTGGGACAGCTGCTGGGATTGAGGGTCTGCACAATGGCGAGCCTGTCCGGAGGGGCGTGCCCCGGCCAGACAGCCGTGCTCTGTGCGGTGTAGACAGAGGGCACATTCAACCCTGCAGGAGTGCACTCAGACTCCCCGCCTGGGGCCCCGAAGTGTGGGCAGCCCCTAACCAGACCCTGGATTCCAGCAGACAGCCTGGGAGGATGCCGTGTGGTCCACCCTGACACACTGTGTCACCTGAGACCTCATGTCCGAGAGCTGCCGGGAGGCGCTTCCTCAGTTGGACTCCACTTCCTCTCTGGAGTTTTCTGTGGGTGCGATAAGTGACTCTCTCTCCTGCAGTCCAAGGGGGCTCCTGGGGTCTGGGCTGTAACTGACAGGCTCGAGTAGCCCATGGCCAGGGCTGAGCTTCCTTCCTGTTCTCTCCAAACACTGAGCCGAGGAAGGGGTTAAAGTGGAGATGCTCTGAGGCATGGAGCTCCCCCAACCCTGTCCCCACATCCCACTACTGGGTGTACTCTGTGGAGCCCCGGGACTTGTAAGGAACCCAGAGTGGAGATGCCTGGTCTCATCCAGTGCAGGTGAGGGGGAAAGTGATTTGTCCACAGTCACAGGTCAAGCTCGATTCCACTCCACCGCCCCAGTCTGAAACCTGGAACTGGAAATGGCCCTGGAGATCACTGATTCCATCTCCCGCCTTCCAAAATGGCCCGCAGGGGTTACGATGTAGATGCCTGTCATGCCTTGCCCACTTGTGTGTGGGGAAATGGCAGAGGAGCGCCGGCTCTGCCCTCACACTACCTGGGCTGCCGCCCCTGCCCTGGCCAGTGGCTTTCCTCTCTGGTCCGTCTTCTCACTGTGGAAGTGGGCACAGTTCTTCCTGTGCAGCGTGGTGAGAGTGAACAGTGATAATTCGTAAGCAGGGCTGGAGCGCCTGGGGGATTCGTGTTAAACAAGCATATAAACAAAAGCCGAACCCAACCCTGATTTAATCAGCAGGCAGGCCTTGTCTGAAGCCCCCGGGCAGCACCTCATACCATCCGTAGATTCCAGGCCGGTGGCGTCGCCCTGTATCTCTCCTGCCCTCCCGCAAGTTGGTGTTTAGAAGCCCTGCTCTGTGTTCTGGCTCCCATTCTCCCTGTGACCTTTCCCTTTCTTCATCCTAAAAAGCAATGCACGACCGGGCGTGGGGACAGGCGCCTGTAGTCCCAGCTGCTTGGGAGGGAGGCTGAGGCAGGAGAATCGCTTAAACCCAGGAGGTGGAGGTTTCAGTGAGCCGAGATTGTGCTAGTGCTGTCCAGCCTGGGTGACGGAACAAGACTCCATTTGGAAACAAAACAAAACAAAACAATGCCCAGTCATTCTTAGATAAAAAATGAAGATCACATGAAATTTCGAAAGGAAGTTTTTCTCTCCCATTCCCCAACTCTTTCCCAAGGGGGCCATGTTGACAGCTGGGTGTGGCATTCTTCTGAATTTTATTTGTGCAGAGTCATTCAGGGCTTGTGTAAAAAAAAGTCAATGTGTAAATTTAGACTTTTCAAGAACACAAAGGAAATCAGACTTCTGCAACCAGCTTTTGTTTTTTCCATTTGACAACACTGTTGCCACTTGTAGATGAAGCATGTTACTTTTTTTTTTTTTTTTTTGACCGGACTGTTGACCAGGCTGGAGTGCAGTGGTGCCATATGGGCTCCCTGGGCTCAGTGTAACCGCCGCCTTCCGGTTTTAAGTGATTCTCCTGCCTCAGCCTCCCAAGTAGCTGGAATTACAGGTGCCTGCCACCCTGCCTGGCTAATTTTTGTATTTTTAGTAGAAACAGGGTTTCACTATGTTGGCCAGGCTGGTCTTGAACTCCTGACCTCGAGATCTGCCCGCCTTGGCCTCCCAAAGTAGCACGTTCCTTTTCATGCTTGTGTCATCAGATGTCCCATGGCCCTGCCAGGCTTGTCCAGCTGCCCACTGTGATTGAGAGGCTGCAACAGATGTTCTCTGTACATGTGCACACGTGACTGTAGGATGAGCCCTTAAGAGTGAATTTCTGTGTCAAGGATGTGGTTTGATCTGCCAGGCACAGTGGCTCACGCTTGTAATCCCGGCACTTTGGGAGGCCTAGATGGGCTGATCACAAAAATTAGCTGGGCATGGTGGCTTGTGCCTGTAATCTCAGCTACTCAGGAGGCTAAGGCAGGAGATTTACTTGAACCCAGGAGGTGGAGGTTGCAGTGAGCCAAGATCGCGCCATTGCACTCCAGCCTGGGTGACAGAGCGAGACTCCATATAAAAAAAAAAAAAAAAAATCCTTGTTCCTGAATTGGCCTCTAAAGTGGTTACTAGAATTTTTAGGGCCCCTCCCCTCGCCGGCCTGCTCAGCTGTCTGCTGGGCCCTGTGCTGTGATGGTCCAGCAGGGAGGTCCTATGCCCCTCACCCCTGTCTGAGGGCCAGACGCTTTCCAATTGGTGTTTTATTTTGTGCATCTCGGTCAAGCGAGAGGGATTATCTCTTCGTACGTTACAGACCAGGGCCTTGTGTTCTCTTTTCATTTGGATGGTTCATCCTTTCCTTGTTGAAATGTTTTAAAAAGAGTACTTTGTAAGCCAGGCATGGTGGCTCACACCTGTAATCCCAGCACTTTGGGAGGCTGAAGTGGGCGGATCGCTTGAGCTTAGGAGTTCGAGACCAGCCTGGGCAACATGGCAGAATCGCATCTCTGCAAAAATTAGCTGGGTGAGGTGGTGCTCCTGTAGTCCCAGCTACTCGGGAGGCTGATGTGGGAGGATCATTTGAGTCTGGGAGTTTGAGGCTTCTGGGAACTGTGATCATACCACTGCATTCCAGCCTGGGTGACAGAGCGAGATCCTGTCTAAAAAAAAAAAAAAAAAAAGTTATTTGTACATCTTTATCACAGCAGGTATGAGTGTCTTGTCCCCGGCTGCCTACTTTTGATTTTATTTCTGGGATGTTCTTCCACACAGAACATTTTAATCCTGTTATCCTGATGTTGTCAAGTCTCTGCTTTCCCTTTTAGCTTTTGGAATTCATGTCCTGTTTAGAGGTCTCCTGCGTTCTGAAATTATAGGAAAGAATTTCACCCACGTTTTCTTCTAGTACTTCTGTGGTTTCATTTTTACATGTTGAAATCATGAATCCATTGGAATGTATTTTGGTTTCAGCAGCGAGGTAGGGGTAGATGGTATTGCCTGGATACACAGCAGCGAGCTTGGTCTGGAGCGGGTGGGGCGTGTGTGTGTGTGTGTGTGTGTGTGCTATTTTTATCAGTTTTGGTGTCTGTATTGTGCTGGCTTAGCAAAAACAATTTGGATGCATTTCTTTTCCCCTCTGTGTTCTGGAACATTTTAAGCAGCAACATAATAATCCCTTTGTTAAAACTTTTCAAGAATTCACTCGTGAAACCATCTGGGCCTGATACTTTTGGGGGAGTCTAGCACTTAAAAAATTTAAATTTTTTCCATGGGTCTTTGAGTTTTGGAGTTTTTCTTCTTAAAATTCATTATTTATTTTTTTCCTAGAAAAGCGTCTTTTAGCTTATTTAAAATCCCTCGGCTTATTCCGTGGGGGTTACTTTAGCTCACTTAGTCAGGACAGCGTGCAGCGGGGTGATTGACATGCTTGGTTAGCAGAGCATGATCGATAGGTCAGTGTGCAAACATCACTGCTGTGGCTGGTGTCCTGGGATGCTCCATGTTGAGGCACATGTGTGCAGTGCAGGGTGATGTGTATTCTGAGAGGGGATGAAGCCACAGGACCCCTGCACCCTTAAGAGAGAGCCCCCCTCCCCACGGCTGCAGTCTTGAGTAGGTAGTGACGGGGCCTGAGTCTGGGGGTGGCTCAGTGGTCCCAGCAGGCCAAGGGCTTCAGGAATTATGAGAAGTTTGGAGCTGCCCAGAGAGTGGCTTTCAAAATCAGTCTGGACTGCAGCCTCCAGAAAGACATGCGCTTGACACCACGACCCAGGGCACACCTATATGGGGTGGGGGTGGGAGGTGGGGGTATATAAATGAAACCAAATTTCCGTGATGGAATTCTTACCTTTACCATGCCTGTGCTACACTTTGGTATTTTCTATTATTTTTTTTTTTCCTCTCTATTTTTTTGTTTGTTTGTTTTGGAGAGAGGGAAGGCTTTTTTCATTTTTTTAAAACAGCTTTATTGAGATTCAAGTAAGCTACTATACAATCCACCCATTTAAAGTGCATAATTCCATGGTTTTCAGTCTATTCAGAGAGTAGTGCAACCATCATCACCACAACCAATTTTAGAAAATTGAAAATTTGAGAAATTTAGAAAATTTTTTTCTTAAGAAGAAACCCCGTAGCCTTTAGCTATGAATCCTGCCCTCCTCCTCCATATCTCCTTTCTATCTGTGTGGATTCCAGACTTTTCTTTTCTTTTTTTTCCCTTTCTTTCTTTCTTTTTTTTTTTTTTAAGGTAGGGTCTGATTCTGTCACTCAGGCTGGAGTGAATGGCTCAGTCTCTGCTCACTGCAACGTCCGCCTCCCTGGCTCAAGCCATCTTGCCACCACAGCCTCCTAAGTAGCTGAGACTACAGGCCTGTGCCACCATGCCTGGCTAATTTTTGTATTTTTTGTAGAGATGAGGTTTCACCATGTTGCCCAGGCTGGTCTTGAACTCCTGGGCTTAAATGATTCTCTTGTCTTGGCCTCTCAAAGTTCTGGATTTATAGGCGTGAGCTACTGCACCTGGCCGATTCTAGACATTTCTTGTACAGAGAATTGCACGTTTGGCCTTTGTGTCTGGCTTCTCCACTTTGTGTCACGTTTCCAAGATCCATCCACATTGTAGCAGGTGGAATGGACTGTTCCATTGTGGACAGACACGTTGTCTTCATCAGCTGAGGGACATTGGGATGTTGTCACCATTGGCCTTTCGTGAGTGTATTCTTTTCAAATTAAAAAAAAAAAAACCGCTGGTCACCACCCACTAGATAGTTTTCTTGGCCCACAGGGTGGGACAAGCCGGCCTGGGTGAGGACAGGGATATGGCCAGGTAGAGGCAGCTGGAGTGGCCCTGGGTTGCTTCTGGGCACAGCAGGTGGAGGTGCAGAGGCAGAGCCTGAGCACGTTCCCTGGGCAGATCTCCATCCTGGGAATGTTTGTTTATTCAGGAAGTCTCGGCCAGGTGTGGTGCCTCACACCTGTAATCCCAGCACTTTGTGAGGTCAAGGCAGGCAGATCACCTGAGGTCAGGAGTTCGAGACCAGCCTGGCCCACATGGCAAAACCCCATCTCTACTAAAAATACAAAAATTAGCTGGTTGTGGTGGCGTGCACCTGTAGTCCCAGCTACTTGGGAGGCTGAGGCAGGAGAATCTGCTTGATTCCAGGAGGCAGAGCTTGAACCCAGGAGGTGGAGGTTGCAGTGAGCCAAAATTGCACCACTGCACTCCAGCCTGGGTGACAGAGTGAGACTATGTCTCAAAAAAAAAAAAAAAAAAAAACTCCAGTGCTGCCCTGTGCCCGGCACTGAGGCGGGGGAATGCAACACTGGTATGTGCTTCCAGCCCACCGGGCTCCTGTCTGGAGCTGACGTGCGACCAAGGCACATGAGGGAAGCACGGTGAGGTGGATGATGCGCAGGCGTAAGGAGCAAAATAAGGCAGACACAGTGGCTTAGTGGCTCCTGGTGGCTGCGAGGAGCATGGGCAGGACAGACCCAGGAGAGCACCTAGAGAGCAGGGCTGACTGGGGCAAGGTGTGTCAGGCACTTGTCAGGAGCACAATGTAAGGGGACACTAAAGAGCTCAGGAATCAACACAGATAGTATTTAATGCAGTGTTTTTAAATATTGAAATGATGCAGAGTAACCTCCATGATGAACAAATGTTGGAATTTTAAATAAAGACAGGCCCAGCCCTGCACGTGCACAGCCATGTCAGAGTTTGTTCAGCCTGGAATTTGATTTGTTTAAAATGTTGCTTTAAAATATTGTTTGATTCCTGGATTTTTTGGCACTCCCTTAACTTTTGCACCTGGACAAAGGCCTCACCCTCATCCCAGCTGGAGAGGGTCAAGGGCTGGTGAATTTGGCTTTGGATCTGCAGAGCTCATGGTACCTGAGAGGTGGGGCCAGGAACAGGAAGGAGCTGGTGAGAACAGCACCTGGACGGGGCCAGATCAGAGCAGCACTGTGGCCCTTTCCAACCCATGGTTTTGCTGCTGGATGCTTGGCAAATCGGTGCTGAATCCCCGGCCCTCTGAACGGAGTGTGATGAGTAACAGGGCCGGGGAGCTCTCGGGCCCCTCCCTGAAGCAGCAGTGAATCCAGGGATGTGCTGACAGCAGGCAGGGAGAGGGGCGTCTGGGTCTGTGCCTGGAGCCAGCTGCCCCACGGAGGAACTGGGTGAGGATGCGGTGGGAGGAAGACCTTCCTTCCCAGTCCTGCATCCTCCGAAGCATGACTGAGTGCTTGTGTGGCTTGGGGGTCACTCAGGTCCGAGGACGGTCTTGCTGTGCTTAGCCAGGCTTTGAAGAGCCACTGGGATACGGACAGCAGCCCTGCTGGGTGGCAGGTTGTCCACTCTCGCCTGCTTCACACTGGAACTGGATGCAGAGCACCTGGATGGCTCTGACACTCCCAGAGTGTCTCTGACGCTCCCAGTCACCTCATCCCTTAGACCAGGATAAGATGGGGGACCCCAACCTGAGCCTCACGTGGGCTCCATTCCGTGTGCTCCCATAAGCCACTGGGCCCACCTCCTAGCTCCAGGGCTGCCTGGCCATTTGGCGTCTTGGTTTCCTTGTCGGTGCAATGAAAATAATAGTCCCAGCCTTCTCGAGGAGTTACAGGATGCCTTTCATGTGAGGAGCTGGGATTTGTTACCAGGCTCCCTGGATTTGAATTTTGGCCCTACCCTTCCTAACCTGTGGCTTTGGGCCAGTCTCACTTCCCTGTGCCTCAGTTTCCCCATTTATAGAGCCATCTCATTGAGTTGTTGGGAGGATGAACATAAGGAAGTGTACTGATGTGCCCAGAGCACTGTGATTTTACTTATTATTACCAAACCAGGCACACAGTAAGTGCCTAATAGATGCTCAGTGTCGCTTCACGGACTTCTGTGTGCCTTGTGTGTCTCCAGCAGCCTAGCTCTCAAGGTGGGGAAGCTCTTGATGAGTTGCAGGAGGTAATTAGAAAGAGGAGGCGGCAGGTGCGAGGGTTTGGGTGACACCTGTGGACAGAGAGAGGCCAATGGACCCTGGCAGCGGGGAGGGGGTCCTTGCACATAGAAAACATTTCCTGCATCCAAGATCCTTGTGACTCTGGAACAAAGGTGGCAGAGATCTGCAGATTCCGAATCATAAACCCAGAAAGCATAGAACATTCGTAGGGAGGACCAGAGGCATCATGTATCTTAGCGTGGATAGAATTTTCCACATAGCCAAACAAAAGCACGTTTCTAACTGAAGCTGTCGGAGAGTTCCGGAGCACTTTATACCAGACAAGGGCCGGTAAGTGAAAGTTCAATACGCAGGAGCCATTCCTTTGGCTCACAAATGTTTGCTGTCTTTTCTGTCTATATCCGCATTCAAGTGAGGGCACTCATAGGTCTACCGTCCAGCCCCATGCTTTGTTTGCTACCAAAAAATAGCTTAAGAGCTCCACAGCTGCAAATCCTTCTGCCGGGGGGCTTCCAAGAACCCAGCCTTGCTCGGGGCTGAGGCCCTTCAGCACCTGCTGCACAGGCATTGGTCATTAAAACTAAAGTGGTCGTGTGCCATATCCATGGGCCCTCGGGGTCTGGTGGCACCTGGTCACACAGTCCAGTGGCTGCCTCCCGCCTGCTGGACACCGGGAGTGGGGGCTCCTCATTCCTGTTCCCTGGCGGTGGGGGGAGTGACTTGAGCTCTCACACATCAGAACCCACCGATTCACACACTGGGGTACCTTAGAGCCCCTCGACAGCCTCTCAGCCTGAGAGACCATCAAACTGAGTTCCTGGAGAGGGTGGCCCTTGGGGCCTGGACACAGGTGTGGACAGGATAGCCCTGCCTCGTCTTGGAGTACCGCTTGGGTTCAGCCTCTTGTGGGTCTGAAGCTCAGGCTGGGCCAGTTCCTGCCCCTCGGACGGCCGGAAAGGCAGCCCAGCCCCACAGCCTCCTTGTCAGGCTCTGAGAGCCACCTGGCCTCCGGCTCTGCTTTTTTTTTTTTTAAGATGGAGTCTCACTCTGTTGCCCAAGCTGGAGTGCAGTGGTACCATCTCGGCTCACTGCAATCTCGGCCTCCTGGGTTCAAGCAATTCTCCTGCCTCAGCCTTCTGAGTAGCTGGGGCTACAGGCACGTGCCACCGTGGCTGGCTAGTTTTTGTATTTTTAGCAGGGATCGGTTTTCACCATGTTGGCCAGGCTGGTCTTGAACTCATGACCTCAAGTGATCTGCCCGCCTCGGCCTCCCAAAGTGCTGGGATTACAGGTGTGAGCCACTGTGCCCAGCCTCCAACTCTGCTTTGATTTTCCCTCAAGGCTGTGAGGATGTCCACGCTTCCTCCTGTCCTCATGGCCCATTGATGTCTCCAGATGGTCCACAAAGCCACCTTCCCCTCGGGAGCTCCCCAGCTGGTGAGGGGGCCCTTTGGGGATCACTGTCCAGGCAGTCATGTCCGTGGGCCCTGCTTCCTGGCTGAACCAAGACCCGGTGCATGGGGTGCATCTGGTCTGAGCCGAGGCCCCTGGAAGCCACAGCTGGGAGGCAGTGAGGGACGGCTGTCATGTCCCCTCTCCTCTGTCTCCCGGAATACCTGCGGGGCATATTTCCCTACCTGAGCCTCCCAGTTGCCCATACCCTGGTCTCCCAAAGCCCAGCCCAAAGCCTTGGGCACCCTACAACCCGCTTCCTCTAGCCTGCCCTGTCTCTTCTCTGCTGATGTTCCTGAAACTTTCCTGCCTCTCCTTACCTCTTGGCCAGAGAGAGACTGGAGACCCCGTGGGAACCCCTGAGGGGAGGGAGAAGGCTGCTGTTTGAACGGAGGTGGTCTTTCCCTCTGTCCCTCCCCAGGCGGGTCACACTTGCAGGCCCAGCCTCCTGCTGTGGCAGCCCTTGGGGTGTTGGCTGCCTCCTGGGCAAGAGATGGGAGCTGAGGGAGGCGCTTTCAGGACCAGAGTGGGAACCCAGCTGGAGGAGGAGTAACAGGCCTGTGGTCAGCAGCAGCTGCTGCGGGGACCCCGGAGCTATTGCCCCAGCTGACCCCTTCCACTTCCCTAGGGCGGGCTGGGGATGGTGGTCTGTTGCCCAGCCCAGGAGGAAGAGGGGCCGTGGTCAGCAGCAGCCACATTGAGGACCCCAGCGCTGTACCTGCGACCAGCTGACCCCTCCCGCTTCCCCAGGGCTGGCTGGGGATGGTGATCTGTTGCCCAGCCCAGGAGGAAGAGGGGCTGTGGCTTCCACTCTAGAGGTCTTTCTCCTGGTCCCTCTCCCGGTGCTGGTCTAACTGCAGGCCTTAGGCCGTGGCTCCCTGCTGGCACCTGCTGACTAATGCTTAGCTGATGCTGATAGGAGAGGGCTGAGATGGGGAGGCAGCAGGTCCTGGTCACAGCGGGCTCGGGTTACACAGATGGTTGAGGCACCTCCCAGCCAGCCCCAGGAAGCAAGGCTTCACACAGCCTCCGGTTCGCCCACTGCCCGTGTGCGTTTCCAGGGGCCCCGTCCCCCAAGGCCCCCACCAGGTAACTTCACTGGGCTGGGTGTCGCTGCAAAACCACCCATTGGGTAAGGTGGTTTTTTTGGTGGGGGGTATGGCTGGTGAGAATGCAGTGGGGGAGAAGCCAGCTCCGTGGTTGGGGGGAGTGTGGACCCTCCGTTCCCTGTCTGTCCCCTGAACTGGAGCTCATGGTCCCTCCCCCAGGCGCCTGGGCCATGGAGGAGGTCACAGCCCTGCCTTATTCCTGTGGCAGCCTAGGGGAGCCCTGGCCAGTCCTGTGTCTCCTGGGAGGGCGGCAGGCTGGTCAGACTGCAGGGCAGGCCTGGAATGCAGACCCCCACTTGGCCATGCCGTTGCCTGGCCGCTCTGTGTGGGGACGTTCTGTTCAGGCAGAGAGAAGCGGGCCAGACAACCCGGCTCAGCAATTGGAAGCTCAGCTCCCCATGTTCAGTCCAGCAGGAAGTTTGCCTCCTTGCAACACTTGCGTGCTTCTGCATGCGTCTTCTTGGCTGGTGTTTCTGCGAGGCCCCCACTGGGCTGCGTGATGTCCTCTGGCCACCCTGGCCTTGGTGCCTGGCCCCTATGAAACAGAGACACCTGGGCAGTCCCCCACTTGTGCTTGCAAGCCTGTGGGACATGTGGCTTCAGTGATGGCTGATTCTGTTTCACTCAGAGGCCCTGGGAATCCTCAGCCCAACTGTCCAGAGGAGTCTGTCTCAGTGGGGAGAGTCCAAGCTGTCCTCCTGGTGGACAGTCCTTTAGATCGCTGGGGTACTTCCCTGCCGGCCGTTCCTCCTGCTGTCCCTGCTCCTCTGTCCCCCAGCCGTCTCCCACCCTCTCCCCTGCAGCAGCCAGCTGGCACGGGGACCTCACCTTCCCTCTGGGATTGCGAATGAGACAACTTCCCGCGTCCTTCCGGGTCCAGATCTTTCTGGCAACAGTGAGTGAAACCCTTGTCTCAGGTGGGAGGAGAAGGCTCAGTGTCTGGTCACAATGACGGTCCTAACCACATCACTCTCAAACAAACGCTGGCTTTCACTTACCCCTTGCCCTGCCCAACAGTTACTTTCATGATCCCATTTTCCAGATTAGGAAATCAAGGCGCAGAGAGCTTCAGCCACTTGCCTGAGGCCCCCCAGTTAAGTGTCTGGATTTGAACCCTGGGGCAGCCTGGCTGCTGCGCTGTCCCGGATACGGGGTACTGTGCAGTGGTGGGGTGGGGTGGAGCTCTACCGTCGCTGACCCTTGGGCCACCTGGAGTGATAGCACAGCCCCTTGTCTGGGCCCCTGCCTGAGGCTCTGGCTGGATGCCAGGAGCCCGAGCCCTTCCGGCTCTTTCCTGTGTAAGGCACCATGGGGTGAAATGAAAGAAAACCCCAGTTAGAAGGTGTCTCCCTCTTCCTTCAGTCCCTCAGCTGCCCTGGATTTTGAAATAAGACACCGCCCGTCTGTGGGGTGAGCAGGAACAGATTGGAACCTCATTTCTCTCCCCCTAGTCACAGCTGCCAGGAGCTCATCTTTCTCTGTCTTTCTCCTCCCCCTACTGCCTCTCCCCATAAGACCTGGGCTGGATGCTGCTGGGAAAGCCAACAGGAAGTCTTTTGGCTGTGGCGGAAGTGGGGGGTCTGTGCTTCCCTGGGGACTGAGATGAGGGCTCCAGGCTGGCTCCAGCAAGAGCGGGGAGGCCCACATCTCTGCCTACTGGTTTTGCTTCCTGTCCTGGGAGAAGATATCCACATGTCCCAGAATGCACCCTCTGTGTGTACAAGGATGGCTTTTGGGCGATTCACCTGAGGTTTAATGATCTTTCTCTTTGGAACTGGAGTGGCTTCTCCACGGTGGATCGGGCTGAGCTCGGTGCCTCAGCCAGCATCTTTCCCCGGGCGCTTCCTCTCACCGCACTGGGGTGCAGGTTGTTAGTGGACGGCTCTTCACTCTCGGGGATTGGCAGCTGCCAGCTTATTGCACAGTCGAGACGCCCTGGCCGAAGGTTCCACTAAGCTCCATGGAGTGTAGGGTTTTTTTTTGAGACGATTTCTCTCTGTCGCCCAGGCCCAGTCTCCCACTCAGTGGCCCAATCTCCCACTCACTGTGATCTTGACCTCCTGGGCTTAGTGATCCTCCCACCTCAGCCTACCAAGTAGCTGGGACTACAGGCGTGTGCCCCCATGCCTGGCTAATTTTTTAATTTTAATTTTTTTTGTAGAAATGGGGTCTCACTGTATTTCCCAGGCTGACCTCTAACTCCTGGGCTTAAATGATCCTCCTGCCTTGGCCTGCCAAAGTGCTAGGATTCCAGGCATGAGCCACTGTGCTCAGCTGGGGTTTTCCCTTATCCCTTCCTGGCCCTTCCCAGGTGCAGGACCCACGCCTCAGGCTTAGGTGTTCTTGAACAGCTCTGGGCTCTGTCCTGTGCCTCCTGGGCGCGTGGTCAGGCCTCACATCAGCAGGAGCCTCAGGTGAAGAGGCAGGCAGAACGGAATGCTTGTCGTCACCCAGCCTCGGGGCCAGGTGGGGCGGCCAGGACAGTAGCAATGGCTGGCGTGGCTTCCTGGGAGGTCAGCCCATTGGTGTGGCTGAGGAATGGGGAGGGGAGCTTCTCCCCTTGTCTCCTCTTATTTCTGGTCTCTGGGCCTCCAGGGCCAGGTCTCCAGAGTTCTAGGTGGAGGATGGAAGTGGGGGAAGCTGGGGTGAGAGCGGGGTGGGGTGGGGGGTCAGGGGGATCCTGGCAAACCGTCCTCTGCAGGTCCTGCTTTTCCCAGGGAGTGCTCAGGGCTGGTCCCAGGGAGCTGGACTAATGGTCACCTCGGATGGTGCAGAGGCCCATCCCCAGGAAACAGGGCCCACAGAAGCTTTTGGTTCTGGTTCTGTTCTGCCCTCTGGTTCTGTTCTGCTTCCAAAGTAGGGCTCAGGATAGCTCTGAATTTCCTGCTGAAATGCAGCTTCCTGGGCCCTAACCCAGCCCTCCTGAACCAGGGCCTCTGGGGTGGGTCCTCTGCTTGTCTAGCAGCCTCCAGGGGACACTTCTGCCTGCCAGAGAAAGTCTAATAAGCCCTGCTGTAAACCCCCTGGTCCCCACAGCCTTCTGGCTCTTCTCCTTTTTCCTGCTAGGATCTGCATCAGGATTAAATGCCAACATCAGGGGTAAGGTTAGACTTGTGAACCCTGAGACAATACCTGCATCTTTTTTTTTTTTTTTGAGACCGTCTCGCTCTGTTGTCCAGGCTGGAGGGCAGTGGTGCGCATCTCTGCTCACGGCAACCTCCACCTCCAGTGTTCAAGCAATTCTCCTGTCTCAGCCTCCCAAGTAGCTGGGACTACAGGCTTGCACCATCACACCTGGCTAATTTTTGTATTTTTAGTAGAGATGGGGTTTCGCCATGTTGGCCAGGCTGGTCTCGAACTCCTGGCTTCAAGCAATCCCCTCACCCCAGCCTCCCAAAGTGCTGGGACTACAGGCGTGGGCCACCGCGCCCAGCCTGATACCTGTATCTTGACCAAGCTGTTGTGGAAACGTTGAGTTCCGCTTGATAGTTCTGTCCACAGAGTGAATGTTTAGGACCCGGCCAGGAATCTCCCACCCCCACGCAGATGGCGGCCTGGAGGCAGCGTTTCTGACCCTGTGATGGGATTTGTCTCTCTTGCCCAAGAGACTTTGGAGATGTGGCCCCTAAATGTGGGGGCCCCTGTTGGGGTGGGAACGGGAGCTGGCCCTGGCCTTTGTCCAGTGACCCCGTCTCAGTGCCTCGATCCTAGCACCCTCGATCTCAGCGCCTCCCCTTCCCCGGCTCCGGATCACGTGGCTTACGCTGAGTAATCCTCCACCGCCCGCCTTGTGTTCCTGCTTCAGGGAAGCCTTTCCAGGGAGCCAGCTGACACATTTGGCCTCCATTATTTGTTTTTGAACAGGAATGAAAGGAGAGAGTGAGTAAGAAAGTGGCAGGAGGTGGGGATTGCAGAGTAGGGAAAGGTCAGAGAAAGGGGAGGAAAGATCTGGAAAGTCCAGACATGTGCTCTGGAAGCAGGTGCCAGCTATGAGCTCATCTGGAGAGTGGCCACCCGCCCTGAGCCCTGCCTGCGGCCAGTAGGGAACGCTCTGCCAGGGCATGGTCACTGGGAGCCTGTCCTTGGCTCGCTTTCTGCTGCTTTGAGCGTTGAGCAGATTTGTTTCCATTTTAGGGACAATGCGGGGAGGCTGTCATTCCACCCCTCGCCTTATTAATATTTCATGAATCATAAGTGACCACTTACTGCATCCTGACATACTCCAGGCGCTGGGCTCGAAGCTTTATGTGCTTCATGGGACGTATCCGCACCATTGCTGTAGAAAACGGTCCTGTTACTACCGCAGAGAAGAAGGCACCGGGGCACAGAGAGGTTGAAGAACCGGCCCCAGGCCACACAGCTAGAAGCAGCTGACCCTGGCTTTGAACACAGGGCTGCTTGACTCCAAAGCCCGAGCTGGTTTGCAGTTAAGCTCATGGTTTCTATGCCACTGTTTGAGCCTCTGGTCGAGCCCCTTGGCTCAGTGGGGGGGCCCATGACCCACCAGCTGTTCCATTATGTGTTGTGGACACCTCCATGGCCCACCTGGGTGGGAGGGAAGGGGCTTCAGGAGGTGGGAGGGGTGCACGGAACAGAGTCCAGTCTGCTTGGGCCCAATACCTTGACCTTCAAGGTACCCTTTGAGGGTGACATGAGGCTAAGCTCTCGTTCCCTCCAGGACTCTGCTCCTGTGAGGGCCTCAGGGTCCCTTGCTTTTTTCTGGGGGCCTTGCTGGTCAGGATCACAGAGAAGCTCTTTGCTGTTGATCTTTCTGCCTTTGTATCTTTTGGCAAGCCATTTTATGACTCAGTTGCTTTGTCTGTAAAATGGGTTGAATAACATTGTCCTGCCTCAGAGGGTTTTTGGGAGGATCAAATGAGACCTGTGGCACAGAAGCCCTTTGTTAAGCCATGCCGACTAGCGGTTGGCGGACCCCCCAGTGAATGGGCATTTGGGTGCTGAGTGTGTGGACTCAGTACTCAGGAGGAGGGGCTGGGGGATGCCTAGAACTCCTGGGAGTCTTGGACCCCTGCTCTGCTCAGAATCTGAGCTGCTCCTCGGCCAGTTTAATTCCCGTCAGTAGGGTGAGGGTAACCAGGACTTACGCATAGTTGGGCGAAGTTGAGTGACCACATGTGGAAGTCTAGCATCCCTCGTGCAAAGTGGGCAGGCGGCCAAAGTGAGCTCTGCTCCAGTCCCCCCACCCCCGGGGCTGTTCCTGGCGCCCTGCCCTCCCCCAGAGCCCCACTGACCTGCACCACGTGACCTGGGCCTGGGAAGATGGGCCCAGCTGTGGGAGGTCATGCGGGCTGGGGACTGAGAGTGCCGGAGGAGGGCCTCCCAGGAAAACCCAGCTGCACAGGAAGCCGGGCCAGCGGCCTCCGGAAGCCTCTGGGCTTTGCAAGCTGTACTCCCCGGATCTGTGACTGTGGGGCCCTCTCCTGCCTGCAGCTGAGAGCCCCTGACCCATACCTGAGGACTTCAGAGGTCCGGGAAGGGATTGTGACCATGTCCTCAGGGTGCAACCCACCCGAGTGCCACTCTGGCTGCAGCCCCCACTCTTCCCGGCCCCCTCTCTGGCCATGAGGATGCTGCCTGGGAGGTTCCCTTACATGAAAGGAGCTGCAGCTGAGCTGGCGGGCCCCACACACCCCCGAGGCCACCTGACTTCCAACCTCCAAGTGGGGCTGCATCCAACACTCAGGACCTGGAGCCTCAGCCAGAGAAGGACCCCCCACTGCCTCTTTCTGTGTCTTGGGAAAGGGTGTTTATGCTCCTCCCCAGGGATCCGGCACACACATGTTGGGAGGCTAAGAGGAAGCTGCCCGCCTGCTCATCTCCCCCCACCCCCACCCTCCCAGCCAGCAGAATTTTACCTGTGTGCCTAGAATGCATGGAGCCAGAAGTCACGAGGTTGGCCTGGCTGTGTCCGACCCTGGCTCTGCGGTCTCAGACAGTCCCAGCCCTCCTGGAGCTCAGGGTCCTGATCTGTGGAGGAGAGGCTGCTGTGCGGCCCCGCAGGGCCCTGTGCAGAGGGGAGTGTGCACGACTGTGAGTTCAGGCTCTGTCCTCAGACAGGCGGATAGGATCGGAACAGTGGGTCAGGATGACCAGAGGGTCCCAGCCTCAGGAGGAGGCCTCTGCACCTCCCAGCACCTCCACACCAGGGAATGCAGCCAGGAACCCAGGCCTCCCATCTCAGGAAGCAGCACCCCGCCCCCCACCTCTGGTTGCCTGGGCCTGAGAAGTTGAGGATTCCTCCCAAATCCGAGCGCCCTCTGACCCCTGCTTGGGTAGTGGTCCCTCCTGAACTGACCACCTGTCCTACATTGTCGCCCGTGGTTTGCCCCACAGGGTGGCCAGTGAGTCCCCTGCACAGCACACCTCCCCCAGGAGCGCTGCCTGTGAGGGTGGTGTAAAGGGTGCCCCCCCAACCCCCTGGAGGTGTGCAGTGGCGGGACAGCGTGAGTCCAGGAGCCCCGGTGAGCTCCTGGATGCAGAATGTGTTCAGATCACTCCCCAGCCCAAGCCTTCCCTGGGTGTCTGCTGTGCTTGGGGTGCTGATTCATCCTGGGGCAGCCTGTGAGATCCCACGTCACCCGGCCACTCCCCACCGGCCTCCTGGCCTGGCTGCTCCTGGGACATGAGGGCTCATCCTCACGGAAGAATGTTCGCTTGTTCCCTCGCGGGAAGTCCCTCCCCAGACCTCCTGGCTGCCTCATTCAGGTCTTGCTGCAGCACTGCCATCTTGGAGAGACGTCCCTGTCACCCGCAGTTAAAGCAGCCCTCCCATGCCTGTGAGTGGTTTTCTGTGGGGCATGGATGAGTATTGGAGAGTCTTACTGTTTATTTGTTCATATGCCCTCTGGGAGGGCACGGGACACTGACTTGTGTTGCGGGTGCCTTGCATGTTACGGGTGCTCAGTGAATGCTTGTTAAGCACTAGGGGAGCACAGAGGAGGGAAGCCTCTGTCGAACTGGAGCAGTCAGGGAAGACTTCCTGGAAGAAGTGGTATCTGGTGGCTTAGAATGTGGAGGTTTGTCTATATGCAGACATTAGGTTAGAGGGCAAAGGGGCATTGTCGTAACTTAGCAGACAAGCAACTAAGGCATTGCTATGACATGGACTGCTCATGGTTGGAGCTAAGAAGGAGTCAGAGAGAGAGGTCCCTGTGCTCTGGAGTGAGTCGTTGGGGGAGGCTGAGCTTCCAGAATGTGGGGCCGCCTGTGCAAAGGCTGGAGGTGGGAGACATACCTGTGAGTGCAGGTGAGTGTGGGGTGAGCCACTGGGGCTGGATCAGAAGATGGGAATCCCTAAACCCACCAACCAGCCTTGGTGCCCTGGGAATGACAGGAGACGGGGTTTCTAGGGGACTAATCCAGCACAAGCGGATGAGATGGGATGCAGGGCAAAGCACAGAGCTCTCTGAGGCTTTGGGAAGCTGAGTTAGGGTAGAGCCATGACAGGGTGAGTTCCAGAAGCAATCCAAGAAAAAATAGCTAGATTGGTTTTTCCCTTCACTGTAGGAGATGCCCCACCTCACTTCCCCCGTCCTCCGGGCTCTGGCTATGGGCTGGGCACAGTGAATGGGTTCCATCTGCAGGGGTAGTCACACCCTCTGGTGACAGCTGCCTCATGCACTGTGTCGAGATGGGATCCGAGGCCAGGAAGAACAGCTTCTTCTGTAGGTTGGCATTGTCAGCCTTCGGGGAGGGAAGGACGGTGGGGTGCCTGGAGCATCTCCTGTTTGCCACTCACACTCTGTGCCTGCCTGCAGGGCCTTGAGCCCTGTCTGTTCTGCCTCAGTCCTGGTCGGGAACTCGTTGGTACCCATAGGGGCAGTCAGGCTGGAACAGGAGGAGACTAGGCTGGCAGGGGAACCGAGAGGGGGCCCTGGACAGTACCCAGGGCTGAGTCATCCTGGGCCTGCCAGACTTGCTATTTGGAGCTGTTTCTGCCTGCTCATGTGCAAGGTCCTGATCCACTCAGGTCTGTTTAACCAGCGCCCTTCCCCAGGCCCAGTTTGCCTTGTTTTCGTTCGATTCATTTATTGTCACTGCTGCCATCCTTACACCACGTAACTAGCCTTTCCAGCAGGCCAGCCACCAAGCTCAGGGCCCTCTGCGCATCTCCTGTAACCCTCACAGCAACCCCGGGAGGCACCGAGAGGCTGACTCGCTGGCCCATAGTCACAGGGCAGGTATGGGGCATTGCCAGGATTTAGCTGGATCTCTGACTCCAGGGCCTTGGGTGGGACACTGGCAAGGAAGCGAGGTATGAGGACTGGCCCTGCCTTGGACAGAGCTCGGGGAGGGTGGCCTGGCAGGCCCAGCTGACACAGTGACCCTGGTGCAGATTCAACCATTGGCAAAGTGTTCAAGTACACACACAATCTCAACTGGGGACACAGGCGAAGCGGTTGGGGGGGGTTGTGAGTGACGGGTGGGCACTGTACCTACTGGCAAACCAGCTGACCTTGGTGCCTTCTGGAGCCTTTCAACTTCCTTATCCTGAAAAAGAGGAACTAACAGTTCTACCCCCAAACTGGGTGGGGATACCACATTCGAAATTGAAGTAAAGCTGGTCCATGTCACAGGCTTGGCAGATGTTAGCTGTGCATGCAAGTTAGTGAGCATTTGAAGTAGGCTGTGCGGCTGCATCCTCATCTTGCAGGTGTAGTCCAGAGAGGTTAGGGCACTAACCCCGGGTCACACAGCAACAGCTCAGGCTACAGAGAGCAGTGCTGGGTGGGAGGGTGCTGGCAGCTTCAGGCACAGGCTGGGAGGGCTGTGGGGTCAGCAGAGGGAGGGCGCACTTCCCAGCTGGTAGGGTTCACTTGTGCCTCATACTCCTGTGGGCTCAAAGCAGCTGGAAGGAGGGAGGTTAGAGTCACCCTGGGTTCAGAAGCTGATAAGCAGGTTATTTACTCTGAATTTGCCTCATCGTATGTAAATTGGGGACAAATTTGGGAATTTAATGGTATAATGTAAGAAGCAGACATGTCACAGCCCTGGGTATACAGTCAGTGTATAATAAGTGGTAAGTCCCCGGCAGCCGGTGGGAATGGGAACGTCTCAGCAGCCCTTCGCCCCCTGCTCCTGGTTTCGGATGTACCTGTTCTTGGCTGTTTGTGCCCCAGCTCCATGTCCTCCAGTGTGTATGAGACCGAGCTCCTGGGGTGGGGTCTGGGGGCTGTGTCTGCAGCTCCTGAGGCCAAGGCCAAGGCCGAGGCTGAGGCCACCTTGGTGAGGAGGAAATTGCAGGTGGAGAAGCTCGCTGACCGTGACCTTGATCTGACCATGATTTTGATGGTGCCGATGCCGTCAGCACCCAGGCCTCCTGCCCTTGCCACGACTGGCTCCTGCAGCCCACCTGGCTGAGAGGTGCGCTGGCTCCCGCAGGCTGCTAAATAGGGACATCACTGGCTGCCGGGGCTACAGCATGCTTGCTGATTGCATTTGGGGAGCGACTGAGGACTGACTGTGTTGTGGGGATATTAGCAGAGAATCAGAGGGGGCATCCGAAAGGCCAAGGGTTTGGCGGGGAGAGGAGGCGGGAGGCTGCTTCTCTATTTTCTGGACTTTGATCGAAAGGGAACAGGGGACACATTTGGGGACGGTCTCCTTCCTGGAGGAGGAAGGGCTTAGGGTGCTGGTGTGGAGTTTGCAGGGAAGGGGATAATGAGCTGGAAGGTGCTGGGCAGGAGCTGGCCAGTGGTGGGCTGACGAGGGAGGCCCTGCTGACTGGGCCTGGTTTTCAAGTGAGCATCCTGAGCTGCGGGGACTGAAGGGGTCTTAGAGACCTCGGAGCTGAGACTCGGGACCACAGAGGGGTGGACTGTGCCCAGGGCAATGCGGCAGATGGGGCAGATGTGGGGGGACCAGGCTTCTGGCCCTCACACTGCGCTCCGGGGCCTGTCGTTTGCCTCTGGAGTGGCTGACGGTCTTGGTAGTGCCGGCTGCTGCTGGAGCGAGGACCACTCGCCAGTCAGGCCTTGCTGGGTGGCGCGGTTCCCCGCATCCTGCAGAAGTGGAGAGGGATGCTCAGAAGTGAAGATGCCTGCCCAGGGCTGTCCTAGCATGGTGCGAATACCTGAGCTCAGGCCAAGGGCCCAGGGGTCTTGCAGGCTTGAGGAAACTCACCTCTTGGGCGTGCCTTCTGGATCCAGGCCTGGAGCCATTCAGGTCTGACTCCGGAGGGTGGGACAGATGGGGAAAGGTGGTTCACCAGGTTGAACCCTGGCTTTTTGTGAGGGTGGAGTAAGGTATCCTGTAGAAGAACTCTTGTACTGTGAATGCGCCCTGCAGGGTT
Source organism: Colobus angolensis palliatus (assembly GCF_000951035.1). Taxonomy (NCBI): domain Eukaryota; kingdom Metazoa; phylum Chordata; class Mammalia; order Primates; family Cercopithecidae; genus Colobus; species Colobus angolensis. Next base: position 13,556,982 of record NW_012110918.1, read on the forward strand.
CATCCCGAGTGGTTCGTACCAGCCCTGAGTGGCAATGATCACAAGGACAGTGGGCGAACCCTGTCTCTGTGCCCCTCTTTCTCCTGCTGCAGAACTGTGTCCTCCCAGCTCATGGCTGTCAGATCCTTTAGATGCTTCTGGGTTCCATGGGTGCCTTACCTTGTCTTCCCTGTAGGACAGCAGACCCTGGGGGCTGGCTTTGATGGTATTCACCATGGGGTACCCCATGCAAGCAGAGTGCTTTCACGCCCAGCCTCCCAGCCTGTGGAGTAGGCCTGTGTCCGGCCAGCCTCATTTTGTGGCCAGAGGAGGGAGACGGTGGTTCTGGAGACGGGAGCTGGCCTGGGGCTGCCCTGCCAGCCCCCTGTTCTCCCAGCTCATCTCCTTGCCTTGGGGGTGCTGGTCACCCTCCCCCCCTCCGCCAGCTCCACCCCCAGCTTTCTCTTCCTGAGCCGTGACCCGTCAGTAGGGGGCAGTGGAGGCCTTGAAAGTTCTTGGAGAGGACTTTGAAGCAGTTTTTACAAATCTGTCCCTGGAAAGTCTCTCCTGTCACACCCCCAGCGGCTCCCTCCCTCCTAATATTTTTCCTGGGGTTGTCATGCAGCGGGGGGTGGAGGAATCCACTAGGTCGCAGATAGAGCAGAGCTGTGTTGATACAAACCCTGGCTGAACCCACATGCTCCCTACAGCCAGCGGCTGATCCCTGGAACCAGGGAAGTGACCTCATAGCAAGGGCCCACGGAACAGCCATCACGCATTCCCGATCTTGGTTTCTGGACCCAGCTCTGGAAAAGGAGCCAGATCCCAGCCACTTGGAGCTGCCCAGGGAAGACCCCAGCCCAGAGCTGGTTGACAGCTCACTGGAACCTTTCATCTGCTTGGCCAGGCGATGCCAAGGGGCAGAGGTTAGAAGTGCTAAGAAGCAGGCCGAGTATGGTGGCTCACGCCTGTAATCCAACACTTCGGGAGGCGGGGGCAGGTGGATCCCTTAAGGTCAGGAGTTCAAGACCAGGCTGGTCAACATGGTGAAGCCCCACCTCTACTAAAAATACAAAAATTAGCCGGGTGTGGTGGTGCACATTTGTAATCCCAGCTACTTGGGAGGCTGAGGCAGAAGAATCTCTTGAACCCGGGAGGCAGAGGCTGCAGTGAGCCGAGACCATGCTACTGCACTCCAGCCTGGGCAACAGAGCAGTACTCCGTATCAAAAAAAAGAAGAAGAAGAAGAAGAAGAACTAAGAAGCATCTGTCTTCCTGATTGAAAAGCAATCTTTGCTGGGTGTGGTGGCTCACGCCTGTAATCCCAGCTTTGGGAGGCTGAGGTGGGAGAGTCACTTGAGGCCAGGTGTTCGAGACCAGTCTGGGCAACAGAAGCTCCAAGTGTAGTGGCGCTTGCCTGTTGTCCCTGCTCCTCAGGAGGCTCAGGTGGGAGGATTGCTTGAGTTAGGAGTTCGAGGCTGCAGTGAGCTATGACCACACCACTATACTCCGGCTCCTAGGTGGTAAGGTGAGACCCTGTCTCAAAAAACAAAACACAAACAAAAAACCAGCCTTTAACTTTTGTGATTTTAAAAATTACATCTACTTGTGACAAAAACATTAAATTAGAAAATGTAAAGGAAATGATCAATAATAATGGCGTCCTCCAGACAAACGCTGTTAACATGTTCGCATTTCTTTCCAGTCTTTTTCTACATAGATACTCAATACTTATTAATTTGTTTTGAACTAAAGATGGTTTTCTCTGCTTTGTATGAGAACCACCTTAGCCAGGCATGGTGGTTCGCGTCTGTAATCCCGGAAAGCTAAGGCAGGCAGATTGCTTGAGCCCCAGAAGTTTGAGACTGGCCTGGGCAACATGGCGAAACTCCATCTCTACAAAATATACAAAAATTAACCGGGTGCAGTGGCACGTGCCTGTGGCCCCAGCTCGTCGGGAGGCTGAGGCAGGAGAATAGCTTGAGCCTGGGAGGTGGAGTGAGCCAAGATCGTGCCACTGCACTCCAGCCTGGGCGATGGGAGTGAAATGCTGTCTCAAAAAAAAGAAAGAAGAAGAAAAAAAAAAGAGTGCCACCTTGCCGCCTGTCTCAGGGATTTTCATCCCTTTCACTTATCGCCCAAGTCTTGCCCTATACAAGGATGAGGTCAAACAGCCATAGGAGGGTGGTACTGGATGTTCAAAGAAGTGTCTCGTGGCTGGCAGAACTTGGAAACACGTTGGGGAGGTTTCAGCAGAGGGTGGACCCCAGCTGGGGGTGGGGGGCAGCAGGAGGACCCCTCACATGTTCTCTCTGCATGTTTCATGGGGCTGCCTGTGAGGCCGTGTGAACCAGAGCCTGGCTGGGAAGCCACACATTACCTGGACTCCATGACCTTTCCTGGCAGCACAACTTTGGCCCAGTACACTCAACTATGTTTCCCTCTGTAAAATGGGCTAATAGAAATGCCCACTTGAGAGAGATGTGATGAAAAACAAATGTGTTCATAGAGCGAAGTGCTTAGAACAGGCCTGGCACGACAGGAGCCCATGTGTCACTGCTGCCGTTGTCACTGTCATCACGGTGGCCGCGGCGTTGGCTGCTTTGATTGTTTCTCCCTCGTCCCTGTCACCTTGTTCCCTCAGCAGGCTCTCATTCACTTATTCATTTACAGCCGAGGCCCGCTCTGTGCCAGGCCTGGCACTGAGAACTGGGGGGGTAGATAGATGTGGGCTGTGCCCCACTCCCTGACCCGAGGGTTCCCTTTGCAATGTGAGGTTCTTGGAGAATGGACCCCCAGGCTGTTCCACCAACCCCTCCTCAGTCCAGCTTAACCCTTCCGTGCCCGTTTTCCGTGCTGTTAGAGGAGGAGGGGGAGGAAGGATGGGTGGAGTTTTTGTGAGGACTGAGCGGGCGGGGGCATGTGAGGTGCGTTAGCTTTTGTTGTAGTTGCTGTTGGGAGTATATTCTTGGATTTCAGGACACTGACGACGGAAGGGGAACGCTTTTTCTGGAAGCCATCCAGAGGGGTCCACCGCGGCGGCTGAGCAGAGTTGCTGACTTGTGAGCTGTGGTCTGACCACAGTCACCGTTCTCACAAGGGAGGCCTCCTGCAGTCCCCCTCCCAGGAATTTCTGGGCCCTTGGCAGGGGACAGTTCAGGGCTGGGGGTGGCTGGCTGTGTCCGCAGGCCCTCTGCAGGAGCTGATTCTTGGAGTCGGAGAATCCCCTGTCGCTGTGGGGGACGTTCTCTCCCGCCCCTCACCTCCCGCTGTGCTCTCCCGCCCCTCCCCTCCCCTCCCGCTGTGCTCTCAGCTGCTCCAACACGATGCTTTTGGCCTGAGTGACAGAAACCCCAACTCAGAATGGCTTCAGCCCTCAAGAGAATTTAGAGCTTTTTTGTGCGAAATGAGATGCTCCAGGCATTGAGGATGCTGTGGAGGCGTCTCCGTTCCACCATCTCCGGCCATGGTGTCCCTCTCAGTCACAGGTTGCTGCAGCCATGTTCTAGGGAAGGAGAGCCTCCCTTCCTGTGAGCCAGGAAGCCCCTCCGCGCAGCCCCTTCACTGGCCATTGCCTGAGACCTGACCTGGTGGCTCCTGCCCCAAGGAGCAGAAAGGGGGTTTGCTAGGTCAGGGTGGACTGGGTGCGAGGAGCACCCCCCAACAGGGTCTGCTCAGGTGTCCCTCCTTTTGGGGCAGCAGGGAAGGGACCCACATGTGGCACTGGGACACGGAGAGGCTTTTGTGCCTGTGACGGCCAAAAGGGATGGCGCCCCAGCCACGTTCCCACCCAACCCGAGCCCAGCATGGCCACGCCGGAAATAGCAGCGTCATCCCCCGCACTGTCTTGGCTCGCTTTCAAGAGGCCAGAGGGGTAGGGCTGGAGCGGGCGTCTGACCTCTGGCTGGATCCAGCTGCCCGTGGACAGGCTGTGAGTGAGTCTGCAGAGGAAGAGACATGAGGCGGCCGGGGCCTTCCCCTGCACCTCCTGAACCCCCGTTCCCTGTGAGTGAGATGGGGAGTGCACCCCTGCCCTCTCCTCCTGGGTATCCCTCACCCACCCGCCCCAGGTGCTTGATGTTGCCTGTTTGTTTTCCCTCTCTGCCCCTCCCGCCAGCCCTTCCCATATGGTCCTGATTAGGACCTTCCGCCCGCCCGTTGGTGGACAGGCAGAGAAGGGAGCTTGCTGTGGGGCCTCCCCCGATGGGGGGACTTCCCAGCACAGAGTTTTCTGGCCTCTGCAGAGACGCTGTGTGTGCCTGTGTGTGTCTGGTGTGTTAGAAGCGCTAAGCTGCAGCTGTTCTGTACGTTTTTCGCGTTTCTCACTTGTCAGAGGCCCTGGGTTTGGTGTTTGTGGGCTGGCGATCTGTGTTGGGGTCTCCAGGAGGCCCGTGGTGGGAGAGGCAGGGCCTCTTCTCCTTCAGTCTGGGCAGCCTTGCTTTGGCCTGCTGTCTGTGGAAAGTGCGTTAGGATGTGGTGGCAAGACTGGCTGCGGCTCTGGCTCCAGGCCTGGCCCCAGCGCGTGTCAGACTTACCCTCCCTGTGCCTCCGTTCACCCTGTCTGCCTGCAGGGCCTGCAGGAGCATCCTGAGAGTTGGTAGGGTGGCCTGCCTGGTGCCCGCACGGGGTCTGCTGGTGGGTTGCTGAGGCTGCGGTGAGGTCTCCATGGCTCCCTCGTCCTGCACATCCTTCCTTTGGTGTGTTATCTTGCTAGCATGTGAGCCCGTACTGGCTCTGAGTCTGCAGCCTGTTTTCCTCACCAGGTGGCTAAGCAGAGTGGCAGGCAGGGTGGCAGAGCCCCACTGGCCTGCAGGGGACCCTCTGTGGGCTGCAGGCAGTCCTTCATGGTTCCAGGTGCCCTGGCAGGACCTGCACCATGACCCCCGTCAAAGTTCACATCCAAGGCATTTGTGGGTATCCCCGCCCCAGACATGAGGGTTGGCATTTGCTCTTGCGCGTGAAGCAAAGGCCTGTTTGGAGGAGGGCGTGGAAGCCTGGGTGTGATGAAGACAAGGACCGGTGGCCCACCCCTCTTGCACCAGGACCTTAGGTGGCAGGCCTGGGGCCTTCAGTTCTTAATTCAGGAGGGTAACCCCTCACTGGAAGTACGAGTGAACTCCAGCTGTTGTTGCCATAGCTGGAGGGAAGAGGGGGAAGGAGGGGCTGCAGGGGAGCAGAGACGCTCACCCTCCCTCTGCCGGCATCAGGCTGCCAGTGCTGGACAGGGCCCGGTCAGCTGTGTCAGGAGTAAGTATCCTTACCTGGAGTAAGTATCCCCTTTAATCCTCCCAACAACACTGAAATTGATTCTGTTATTTTTCCCATTTCACCGATGAGGAACCCACGGCCCAGAGATGTTAAGTAACCTGCCCAAGCCTCCCTCTGAGTATGGCAGAGGGAGGGTCTGAATTCGGAAAGTCTGGCTCCCGTGCCCCCATCCCTAACCACTGTCATTTACCTCTTGGGCCAGCCCTCTGATTGGAAAACCCGAGGCCCAGAGAAGTGCAGTGACTTGGCCAGTTCCGCACGGCAGGTTAGTGGCAGAGCTGAGCAGTGTCTCCCATGCCCTGATTCTGTGGTCTCTCGAGGTGGCTCACCCCTAAACATGCCCCACGTGGTGGCTCTGTTTCCTCCTGTCCTCTGAACCTGCCAGACTGTGCTCAGGCAGGGAGAAGTGGAGTGACCATGCCGGGCGGGTCGTCGTACCCCAGTGCCGTCTGCCCTACGCCTGATTGGCAGCAGAGTGGCCCCTCCTTGGGGTGGTCTGGAGGTACCAGTGGTCATTCATCTGCACAGCCCAGTCTCACACGTGTCACTCCCAAAGGATGTCGACACAGAATGAAGCAGCTAGGGGAGGCAGACGCTTTTGCACGAAGGTGGTGTTCCTGGTAATCTGTCGTGCTGTCGTCTGTGGCTGCCTTTGGCTGGCATCTCACCTCCTCCTGGCTGTCCTGCAGCCACCTTAGGGAGGTCAGTGTGTCCCCTTCATCCGGGTACAGCACAAGCTTGCCAGCACCGCACTGTGGGATCTGGAGGCCTTTGTTCCTGAGCCCTGCCTGTGTGTAATCCGTAAAGCACGGACTTCTTAGGGGCTTCCATTCTTCCACCTGGAAAAATCTTACACTGTTAAGGGCTTGACGCAGGGCTGGAGCATGGAGACATTGCTGGAGGACTGAGGGAGAACTGAGTGCATGTTCTCTTGGCCTCAGCCCCGTGTGCATGTTTATGCATGGGTGCTTTGCTGTCCACACTGGGTTCCACGGCTGGGTGGGAGTTGAGTTCAGCTCGTTGGCTGCCTTTCCACCCTGCCGGCCTGGTTTGGGAGTGTGAGGATGCCTGCTGGAAGCCGATGTGCATGAAAGAGTTAATGGTGGATCCCGTTTCCTCGGCCCCCCTCTCCAGCTTTCCCAGGGAAAGGGCAGGAACAGAGAGGCCTTATCTTCAGAGGAAGGGGTGGGCGGGGACACAGTGCTCTTCTGCACAGGCGCCTCTGAGCCACCCTGCATGTTTCATTCCACCGACTTCTGCAGCCCAGCTGTTCAGAGCGGATCCAGAAGGTGGAGAGAGGATTTCTAATAAGCAGAGGATGGAGTGAATGTGAGATTCATTACTGGGATTTGGCAAAGCAAAGAGCCTCACTTTCTCCCTGCAGATGGGACGGGGGCGGGGCAGGAGCCAGCGGGGTGGGGGTGTCCAGCAAGAGCTCCTTCCCATCCTCCCACTGCTAGAGCGCCTAGGCCTGCTTCCTTTGCCATGGGCCCCCTCCTCCATGCAGAACCTCAGCCTGGAATGATCACATGTCCAGCTTTTCTCACCCCCTTCCTGCCTTGCTGGAGGGAGTGGCCTGGCCCCTGGCCCCTGCCTCCTGCCACCTACACCTCCTGTTTTGCTGCACTGGCCTCTTGGTGGGGGCTGCAGCGGAGATGGGCAAAAGCCGCTTCCAGGCAGCCAGCCCTATCCTGGGAGTGACTGAGTCCTTGGGGGCTCCTGCAGGGTGAGCTGACCATCCTGGCTCTGGTGAGGACACCCAGGAGAGGGCCAGGGTGGCTCTATTTGGGGCACAGCATAAAGAACAAGCCTAAGTGTTTCTGAGGCAGGAGGGTGCCGAAGCATTGGGAAGCTGGGTTTTAGAAGCACTGTTTGGGGTGATGAGTGGAAGATGCAGGACACAGATTCACGCGATCGTGCAGATCGCCTGACCTCACTCCCTCGGTTTACAGAAGAGGAAACTAGAGGCCGAAAGAGATGAAGTGAGTTCCCTAGGGTCACACAGCCCAGCCAGGCCCAGGGCGCAGACCTCCTGCTCTGCTTCCCCATGCCCATTCGGTTGGCATCAGCATCCCTGCCTTGACACCCCCGTGTGGCAGCTGCTGTGATTCTGTGACTCGGCACCTCCTCAGGGGGGCCCTGCGAGGGAAACAAGAACGCCCCATGCAGAAGTGGTTGGAAAGCAAGAAGCCTGGAGAGAAGTGAGGCCTCTGCGTTTGGCCTGAGTCCAGGACTCATGGCCTGGTTCCCAGGGATGGAGCACTGACCCCTCCCTTCTACACCCCCACCCCACGCCTGCAGGAGCTCCCCGTGGGGAAGCCGGAATGACCTGGGCTCAGAGATTGTAAATTTATCTTGCTGGGTGTGTGGCTGCCTTTATGTAACCAAGGCTCTCACGGAGGAGCCAGGGGACGGCTCTCAGCACTCCCGGGGGTCCCTCAGTGAGGTGGGAGGACCTCGGGCGGTCAGGAGGCTGCTCAAGACCTCTGCCCATCAGGGACCAGGTGAGGGCTTGTTGACCACTCTGGCCTCCTGATGCTTCTGGTGGGGAGACCCCAGAGGGGCCTGCTGCCACCATCACCAGTGGCCCTGGCCTGCCCTGTCGTCCTTCTGGGCTGGCCAAACTCCATGCTGCAGAAACCCAAGTGAACCCCAGTAGTGGCCTCTGGGAGAATCATCTGTCAAGAGCCAAGGATGGAGTTTCTGGGGAGGACTTTCTACTGCCCCCCAACCCCTTTCGGGTGCATTGTCCTGTGGCGCCACTCCCTGTAGGAAATTCAGAAGCTTCTCCCTGACCCCAGGCCGGAGGCGACAGTGGGGGCCCCTTGCTTGCACTGGTGACTGCGGCTGGTTGTTGGTGCCTGGCCCTGCCCTGCACTGTGCACCCATCGAAGGTGGTGTCATCCTGGCCTCTCCGGTGGCCGTGTGTGGGTGAGCAGCCTACGACATATCTGATTCTAGCATTGTGTGGGGCGGGGCTTTCAGAGGGGCAAAGGGTGCTCCTGGCCTTGTGACTGAAAGGAGCTGAAGGTTTGGAGAAGCTGTTGGGCTGAGGTCAGTTCTTATAAGATTTGGCGATGAGGGAACAGATGCTCACGGAGCTGCTCCCGTGCCAGGCGCTGCTCCAGGCGCTGCACACGCTGCCTCACTCTGCGCTGACAGCCAAGAGGCTGGCTCTCCCACATTTTACAGATAATGTGCTCCCCCAGTTCCTTAGTGGTGGAGCCAGGATTCGAACCCATGCAGGCAGCCTCCTGGGCCGGTAGTCCTACCCTTCATCTCCCTCCAGGACCTGGATCTTGGGGTTGGCAGGATAATGACTGCCAGAGGTGTGCACCTCCCAATCCCCAGCACCTGGGACTATGTTAGGTGACATGGCGGGGCCGGGTAAGGTTGTTAATCAGCCGGTCTTAAAATAGGAAGATGATCCTGGATAATCCACATGGGCCCGCTGCCATCACAAGAGTTTTTAAAAGCACAATAGACCATCCGAGTGGTGCAGCGGGAGAGGCTTGGAAGGAGGAAGGAGGCCACAAATGCGGGCGGGGAGAAAATGCAGGAACACACAGTCTCCCTGCAGCCTCGGGAGGGTGCCCGGCCCTGCGGACACCTTCCCTGGATCCTAGTGAGGTGGAGGGTGGGACAGATGTGTGTTGTTTGACATCACAAGTGTGTGGTCATTTGCTTCAGCAGTGATGGGAATTGAATGCCGTTAGGCAGCAGTGCTCCTATCCCGGAAGAATTAGGAGAAATTCCCCTGTGGGTCTCAAGCTCTGGAAGATTCTGGGCTCCTCTCTGGACTGCTCCAGCTCTGCAATCATAGGAAAGGTCTCCCATGTCTGTTTTTGGGGGAAGAAAACCCCTTAGCAAAACCATTTCCCCTTTTGACAAATGAAGGCGAGGGTGTGGGCTGGACACGTGTTTCCTTTTTGTGGATTTTTTTTTTTTTAACACTTAGAATTCTGTAGCTGAGGGAGACTTTGGGGGTTTGTCCGCTGATTTGCAAGTGAGGAAATGGAGGCCCAGGGTAGTTAAGTGACTGGCCCAGGGTCGTGCAGAGTCGTGCTGGAATATCAAGCCGGATAGCCCAGCTCCTGCTCCAAAGTGCTTTCCTCCTTGGTTGGGGAGGAGAGTTGGAGAGAGTGGACCCTGAGCAACAGCATCATTGGCATCGGCTGGAAGAGCAGCTACTGTACCCAAGTGCTGGGGTCTCTGGCCACTTCCTGCAGGAACCTGGTGACCCGCCATGGCACAGGCCTCTCCCTGTCTGCCTGCAGCCCTGGGGGCCCTCTGGCCTGAGGGCTGGGGCCTGAGAGAAGAGGTAGAAGTCCCTCTAGTCTGGCCTGCCCTCCCGGTGTCCTGCAGGCGTCTCCGGCAGCCCAGGGCTCCTAGAGACCTTGGCTGGTGGGCGTCCCCACTTTTCCCCAGCCGCACCCTGTGGCCAGCAGCTTGCAGGATTTGGGCTTTTGCCTGTAGCCCTGAAACAGTCATTTTCTGAGCTGAGTGGGGATCAGGTGAGCAGATCCTTATACCTTTAACTGCTGTGATCTTTCTGTCCTGGAGGCTGGTGGGCAGCCTGGATGGTGCTTCATGGCACTTTATGACTGTCCCCGTCACCAGGCTTGTGAGTTGCCCCCCTCCTCTCGGGCATCCTGAACGGCTTCGCTGAGAGCCCCACTCCGGGCCTTCGCCTCTGCAGGCCCGCTGCCTGGGGCGCCTCCTTCCCCTGGAAGCTGGGCCTCTTTGGGGACTCCTTAATAAGGGCCTTGCCAAGTGCTGCCAAATTGCCCCATCTGGTCCCCATTTGTTTCACTTACCACCCTATTTTAACTTTTATATCTCCTCCTTGGGTTTAAGATCTGAGCAGGCAGGGTCTGTGAGGCACCCCAGGTCCCCGATGCTGCCAGCACCCAGGGGAGTCTTAGTACATATGCAGGGAGGGAAGGAATGAAGGAGATGACTTGGGAAGTCCTCCCGTTCCCGTTTGTAACTGGCATATTGCGACAAAACACTCATGGCGTTTCACTTTTTTCATATACCTTTTTTAAAAATTTATTTTTATTTTTATTATTTTGAGATGGAGCCTCGCTCTGTCACCCAGGCTGGAGTGCAGTAGCACGATCTTGGCTCACTGTAACCTCCATCTCCCAGGTTCAAGCGATTCTCCTGCCTCAGCCTCCTAAGTAGCTGGGATTATAGGCACCCGCCACCACGCCCGGCGAATTTTTGTATTTCGAGTAGAGACAGGGTTTCACCAAGTTGGCCAGGCTGGTCTCGAACTCCCGACTTCAGGTGATCCACCTGCCTTCGCCTCCCAGAGTGCTGGGATTATAGGAGTGAGCCACTGCACCTGGCCTTCATATACCTATAAAAGAGAACTTGCCCGGGAAATCTTCCGGATGCACCTTTAGGGTTTTAAGGCACAGATACGTGAAGCTCATCAGTGAGCACCTGCTGCTTATTTCTTTTTCACTTCCAACTCAGAGCAGCCCGCATCCCAAGCGGACAGCTGCTCCCTTCCTCTTGGCTCCCTGCTGCCCACGCTCCTGCAGAAGGAGGGAGAAGAGGCAGGAAGGCGATGCATGATCATCCGCTGGGCGCGCGCAGGGTGCCGTCTCTGTGCCATCTCCTTGCCACTCTCCTCGATGAGCCCTGTCCCCTTTTTGCAGATGAGAGCATTGCCCCCCAGAGGTTAAGAAATGGGCCCAGAGTCACTCAGCTCATCAGGGTGCAGCCAGATTTGAACCCCATCCTGCTGATCTCCACGCCTGCAGGCCTGGCCCAATGAGATGGACAGCTGGGTGGTGGAGACCTTGAGACCCTGAGTGGCTCCCAAATAGGGCCTGTAGCTCCTGGACGGGGAGAGTTTGGCAGAAATGGTTTGTGGAGTGAGCTGGGGGAGAAGGTGGCTTAGGGTCCCTGTCTCTGAACAAACAGATGGAGGTGCTATTCCAGCCTCCTCTCAGCCTCTGGTGTCCTGAGCTTCTGGTTCTGGGAGGAGAGAATGGAGCTGGGCTCCGTTCTGGGCTGGGCTGGTTTGGGCCCAATTCAGACAAGCTTCTTAGTTTGCCGTGAGTGACGCTTTCGCCTGCCCCAGTGTCTCCGCCAAAAACATGAAGGGCTTCAGACCCCCCCACCCCGGCCTGCTTCCCTCCTGGACTTGGAGTGGGTCTGGGGCTGACAGCAGTCTCTTGCCAGATAGTCTGAGCAGCCACCATCGCCATCAGGTCTGACAAGGGGCCCCTGCCCCGGAGGAAAAACAAGGCCCTCTGGGGGGGGGGGGGGACTTTCTGCCAGGTGGTGAAAACAGGCCTGGAGTCAGCCAGCACCCCATGCTGAGACACTTCATGTGGTTTTCAAAGTGCTTTTATGTTGCTAGCTCATATGATCTTCCCCAAAACCCAATGAGGGAGGGCAGGAAGTTTGAGCAACAGCCTCTCAAGCACCCAAACAGCAGGTGGTTTCATTGCCCTCCATTTACAGGCAACTAAACTGAGGCTCAGGATGGCTACCACTTGTCTCCCGAGCCTCCCAGCCACTAAGCCACAGAAAAGGTCACGACTCTTTATGCCCCAGTGAAGCTGAAGATTTTTCTTTCCGTTTTTAAAAATGTTTACTACCCAGGGCGGTGAACACCTGGTGCCTCCGTCTAGCCCAAGATGTGAACGTTTGCCACTCCCGTTTCTTTCCTCCCACAAGACCTGACCCTCCTTTTGTGATGGGAACATCCTGCAGGCAGGCTGTACTGCTTTCATAGACTTCGAGAAACGGGGTCCAAATTGCCGGCTGTGGGTGGGAAAGGCGACACTTTGGTGAAGAGGGGAAGTATTTTTGTAGGTGGGAAAAAATGCATTTCCTCTGCCCTCTTAGGTTCAGTGTTTGGGGGCCTGCGAATTAAACTCACTGAAGATAAATTAACGATAGAAAAGACAGATTTAATCACATACGTATGGGAGTTCACTGAAAAGTGTGACTCAAAAGAGCAGGCAGAAGGTGGGGCCGTGGCTGGTCTGAAGGTGGTGAGTTATCTCAGCTGATTGTTCAGTTACAGATTAGACTCTTTGTTCCACTCTTTCCCCTCTTCTCACTACTGCACTTGACTAGTCTTTTTTTTTTTTTTTTTTTGAGCGCTGTTGCCTGGGCTGGAGTGCAGTGGTGCGGTCTTGGCTCACTGCAACCTCCGCCTCCCGGGTTCAAGCGATTCCCCTGCCTCAGCCTCCCGAGTAGCTGGGACTACAGGTGCCTGCCACCACGCCTGGCTAATTTTTTGTATTTTTAGTAGAGACGGGGTTTCACTATGTTGGCTAGGCTGGTCTCGAACTCCTGACCTCGTGATCTGGCCACCTCGGCCTCCTAAAGTGCTGGGATTACAGGTGTAAGCCACCGTGCCCGGCCAAACTAGTTTTTTGTTTCCTTTTTTTTTTTTTTTTTTGAGACAGAGTCTCGCTCTGTCGCCCAGGCTGGAGTGCAGTGGCCCGATTTTTTTTTTTTTTTTTTTTTTTTTTAAATTGTGGGCGCGTATACCATCTTAATAGGGGAAAAGGAAGGGGCAAAAGCACGTATTATGGGCCGGGCGCGATGGCTCACACCTGTAATCCCGGCACTTTGGGAGGCCGAGGCGGTCGGATCACCTGAGGTCAGGAGTTCCAGACCGGCCTGGCCAACATGGTGAAACCCTGTCTGTGCTAAGAATACAAAAAAAAATTTAACTGGGCGTGATGGCGCATGCTTGTAATCTCAGCTACGGGGGAGGCTGAGACAGGAGAATCACTTAAAACCTGGGAGGTGGAGGTTGCAGTGACCCTAGATCGTGCCACTGCACTCCAGCCTGGGCAACAGAGCCAGACTTCGTCTCAGAAAAAAAAAAGAAAAAAAGTAAAAAGACATGTTGCAGGTACCTGCTAGTGGAAGTTGCAGCTTAACAGGAGGTAGGGCGAGCACTTCTTAGAAAGGAGGAAATGGGCCCTCCTGCTACAGAGACCCACAAACATAGACTGAGGCCTGCCGCATAGGAGACTCAAAAGAGGCAAAGGTGAATTAGAGTCAGGGTCTCCAAGTCAGGGTCTGACTCTGGGGGTGGGGGTCACATATGATGGAGGATGTCAGGAGGGCTTCCTGGAGGTGGTGACGTTTGCCGGGGGGGGGGTTTAGGTGGGTTTTGTGAGACAGTACGGCCTGGCTGAAGTGTGTAGGCTCCTTAGACAGGAGTGGGAATTCAGGCTTGAAAGTGAGTTGGTCAGATTGCCGGGGTCCTCGAATGCAAGGGAAGATTTTCGACTAACAGAGGAACCTGGGAAGCTGTTTGGGAAAAGGAGTGATGAAGTGGGAGGGGTCATCCAGCAGAGCCCTGCCTTGGTGGGAGGTAGCGAGATGGGAGGTGGGCATTGGTGAGGGACGATCCCAGTGGTCCAGGGGAGCAGTCATAGGGTGGAAACTAACCTTGTGGGTCTGGGCAGCAAGGGACTGATTTGAGACACGGAGAAGAAACAACCAGTAGGACTTTGGTGAGAGGCCTGGGGGTCGGGGAGGGGGGCGCGGGGAGTGGGAGCTTGAGTCTTTGAAAACGGGCAGTGTTCCAAGGGGTAGACCTGAGGCAAGATGTGGAGAGGCAGCTGAACTGGGAAGCTGGAACGGTGGTGTGGTCACCCCAGGAGACTCAGTCAGGGGGCGAGGGGACCCCTGGGAGCCATCCAGACCCCAGGACTAGGGAATACGGAGGGGAGAAGGAGGGGAGAAGAACCGGCTCCTGCGTGTCAGGCACTGCCCTCAAGGTCAGATGGGGTGGGGCTGGATACTGGCCATGAGGATTTTTTCAAGAACTCCGTTAATAGTGAGATGGGCGGACGCCAGATGGCGCGGGTTAAGAAGTGAGTGGGCGGTAGGAAGCTAGAAGCTGCAGTGTAGACCCACTTTGAGAGGTTGGGCTCTTCAGACCGGGAGAAAGTTTAGTTTTGAGGAGTTAGGTAGGTCAAAGGAAGAGGGTTTGCTTGTTTTTGAGATTGGGGCATCCTGAACGTTCTCCCAGGCCAAGTGAGAAGAAAGCAGAAGAAAGAGGAACATGTCACCCGAATGTGCCAAAACAGCCCAGCAGCTGCGCTGCCTCACAGAGAAACTGTGCAGAGGCCCCTCTGTCCCACCATGCCTGCCTGGGGATGGCCTTCACTCGGGCTACTCAGGGTTCCCCCAGCCTGTCCACCCAAGGGCGGCAGGGGCTGTGGGTGCTCCCAGGCTCTTTTGGAGGTCGGTCTGTGGGTAGGAATGTGGGTGCCTTGGGGCGTCATGGCTGCAGATGCATACGAGCCATCAGAACAACCCTCCTGCTCCCCGGCCCGTCCCCCTGCACCCCCATGAAGAAGCGTGGCCACCGGCCCGCAGAGAGGGAGCGATACTGTTCTTGGCATTCGATGGGAAGCATCTGCTGCATCCCGCTGGGGTGTTGCCCAGGATGGATTGGAAAAGAGTTGGCAGGAAGGCTGAGCTCTGTGCTCACAACCTGGCTTGGTGGTAGCCGAGGAGCTTGGCAGGGGCAGAGTGCAGGACCTGGAAACTGGGGGCCGGTGCATGTGTGCGTGCACGTGTGTGTGTGTGTGTGTGTGTGTGTATCTGTATGCACATGTGTGTGCTGGGGGGTGGGGAGGAAGCTGAGAAACCACATCCCCTCCTCTCTGCTGCTGTGTTGCTGCGTGCTTCAGCAGCACGTGGGTGTCACTGCACTTCCTGGCAGGTGTCAGCCTCCAAGACTGTTCTGGGCTCTTCTCCCAGTTGGCTCAGTTGGAGGTGGGAGTCCCAACTGTCCCCTGTGGCTTCCAGAGTGGGACCTTGCTGCGGGATAGGCTGGCCAGTGCTGCTCCCTCCCCTGTGACCCTTCTGTTGGGTGGGTCACCAGGAAGGACTGTGGGCATTGCCCACAGACAGGTGGACATGTGGCAAGGACACCTTGGGGCCTTCTTTCTGATGCCCCTCAAAGGGGGCACTTTGTCAGCTTTGAGATGAGTCTCTGTGGATGTGGGAAGCTCACTATCTCAAGAGCAGCAGCCTTCGAAAATTCAACACAGACCCCCAAGTGGGGTGGGGGTGGGGGTCCTGTCCCACTCACTGGCTGCCTGGCAGAGTTCAGCTCAGCTCTCAGCCTGTGTTTCTTCATCTGCACGAGGAAGCGCCTGTGTTGCTGTGGGCGGAGGAATGGACTGAGGGCTACATTCGCTTCCTGTTGCCACTGTAACTGCTTAGCACAAATTCAGTGGCTTAAGGCAACAGAGATTTCTTCTTTTACAGTGTTAAGGGTCAAAAGCCGGAGATCAGTCTCACCAGACTAAAGTCAAGGTGCTGGCAGAATTCATTCCTGCCTCTTCCAGCTTTGGGCGGGAGGCGCTGCTGGAGTTCCTTGGCTTGCGGCTGCATCCCTGCAGCCTCTGCCTCCATCCTCATACAGCCTCCTCCTTCTCTGCAGTGAGATCTCCCTCTGCCTCCCTCTTTTTTTTTTTGAGATGGAGTCTCACTCTGTCCCCCAGGCTGGAGTGCAGTGGCACGATCTTGGCTCACTGCAGCCTCCACCTCCCGGATTCAAGCGATTCTCCTGCCTCAGCTTCCCAAGTAGCTGTGATTACAGGCGTGTGCCACTACACCTGGCTAATTTTTGTATTTTTTGTACAGACAGGGTTTTGCCATGTTGGCCAGGCTTTCAAACTCCTGACCTCAGGTGATCTGCCTGCCTCAGCCTCCCAAAGTGCTGGGATTGCAGCCATGAGCCATTGCACCTGGCCTGCCTCTCTCTTAAAGGACGCTTGTGATTTGGGGCCCACCTGGGTAATCTCTTCATCTCAACATCTTCAGTTACATCTACAGAGTCCCTGTTGCCACATAAGGTAACACAGTTTGGGGAGGGAGAGTTATTCGGCCTACCCTGGGAGCTTGTGGTGTATCTCAGGGCCCTTTTGATTTTAAGATACAAAGCAAGAAAACAAACTTGTTCAAGGGGAAAAAAAGGACATGTTGAATTCTGTTGTTTTAAATGTATATTTTTTTATTGTGCTAAAATACACAGAACATAAAATTTGCCATTAGTAACACTGAGTACATACACAGTGTTGTGCAGCCATCACCACTATCTAGTGCCAGAACTTTTTCATCACCCCAAAAGAAAACCCCGTACCTATGAAGGACTCACTCCCCATCTGCCCTCTCCAGCCCTTGGCAGCCACCAGAATGCTTTCTGTCTCTATAAATTCGTTTTTAATAAGTGCAATTCTGTGTGACTTTAAAATAAATAAACATGAGCACGATGAGTTGCTTATTGGAAGGATGTCCATGCGGGCAGGCCAGCGTGTGGAATGCCTAGGCCTCCGGAAGGGCAGGAGTTGAAGGGGTGTGGATGTGCTGCCCTCTCCTCCCCTTGCTCCTTCCTTGGGGTCACTGCCTGAGTATCCGCCTTTGCAAATGGCCCCAAATAGTGTCTCAGCCCCCACGTCTGCATTGCCTCCTAGCTTCAGGACCCTCCACCAAAAAACACTCCAAGCGTCAGACTCACTCCTGGGAAAATTCCAATGGCCTCATTCTCCCTTTTGAGCCAGCCAGGCCCCACGGTCTGTGGCGGGCTGCCTTTGAGTCGGGTATGTCCCGGTCTGAGCACCTATGAGCTAGGAAAGCAGGACAGGCACACCCAGCGAAGGGGAGGAGTCGGCAGTCACAGTAATTTATATCTTTGGAATCGTCTAAGAGATACTTAGCGTGTGCCTAGAACTTTCATTTTTTTGTTTGTTTGTTTGTTTTTTGAGACAAAGTCTCGCTCTTTCGCCCAGGCTGGAGTGCAGTGGCGCAATCTCATCTCACTGCAACCTCCTCCTCCTGGGTTCAAGCGATTCTCCTGCCTCAACCTCCTGAGTGGCTGGGACTACAGGCGCGCACCACCATGCCTGGCTAATTTTTGTATTTTTAGTAGTGATGGGGTTTCACCATTTTGGTCATGACCAGGCTGGTCTTGAACTCCTGACCTCAGGCAATCCACCTGCCTCAGCCTCCCAAAGTGCTGGGATTACAGGTGTGAGCCAACACACCCAACCACATTCGTTTCTTAGGAGAAGCTCTGCATTTTCTGACAGCGAAATGTTCCCAGGCGGGTGACACTGATGGCGGGATCTGTGGCCTCACCAGTGTCTTATGGAAGATGCTGCTGTGTGTTTCACCAAGCTGTGTCCTATCGTCCTCTAAATGTGGCTCGTAGACATGGTGCTGAGAATGATCTGGGAGGCTCAAATCATAATATGGTCCAAATCAACAGCTCTCTGACGACCTGGTATTATCCTAGGATCAAATTGAGACTATCCGAGGATGGGTGTGGTGGCTCACGCCTGTAATCCCAGCACTTCAGGAGGCCAAGGCGGGCGAATCAGTTGAAGCCAGCAGCTGGAGACCAGCCTGGCCAACATGGTAAAACACCATCTCTACTCAAAATACAAAAAGTAGCCGGACATGGTGGTGTGCACCTGTAGTCCCAGCTACTTAGGAGGCTGAGGCAGGAGAATTGCTTGAACTCGGGAGACGGAGGTTGCAGTGAGCCAAGATCACGCCATTGCATTCCAGCCTGGGCAACAGAGCAAGACTCTGTACCCGCCCCACCACCAGAAAAAAAAAAAATTGAGATGATCCCAGCTGCACTGTCCAGCATGATTGCCGCTGGCTGCACGGGGCCATTGAACACTTGAAATGTGGCGACTCCAAATGGAGAGGTGTCATGTGTGTGAAATGCACTCTGGGTTTCAGAGTCCTAGCAAGGGGGATAGAAAAGAATGTCAAATATCTGTCATTTTTACATTGATTACATGTTGAATTGATAATATTTTGGGCTCTATTAAGTGAATGATATTAAAATGAATATCACCTGTTCTTACATTTTCTTAATGATTCTTTTTTTTTTTTAAATACGGGGTCTCACACTGTTGCTCAGGCTGGAGTACAGTGGCATGATCTTGGCTCACTGCAAACTTTGCCTCCCGTGTTCAAGTGATTCTCCTGCCTCAGCCTCCCGAGTAAGCTGGGATTACAGGTGGCCCCCACCACACCTGGCTAATTTTTGTATTTTCGGTAGAGACAGGGTTTCGCCATGTTGGCCAGGCTGCTCTCAAATTCCTGACCTCAGGTGATCCGCCCGCCTCAGCTTCCCAAAATGCTGGCATTTACAGGCGTGAGCCACTGTGCCTGGCTTGTTCTTACATTTGTTATTGTGGCTGCTGGAAAACGTAAGGTTGCGTCTGTGGCCCGTGTGCCGTTTCTGCTGGAGGGTTGGACCGAGGGGCAGCCGAGAAGGTTTTGGAGCTACTCTGCCTGAACGCTGAGTGTGTGCTGAGTGGTGGAGAACTTTGAGAAATCCTGAAGGACAGAGGCTGTGTGTGGGGGATGCAGCCCCAGGCCAGAGATGCCCTCTCTGTGCTCTGGAGACAATCATTTGGTGACAGCAAGAGGAACCACTGCAAGAGAGGCGGCTACCTCAGCAAAGCACCCTGGCTGCTGGCCGTCCAGGTCAGGAATCCAGAGGCAGAGGAGGGGAGAAGGCTGGGCTTGGAGGAGAGCAGGGTCATGGGCCCTGGGAAAAGCCTGGAGGGGCCGGAAAGCTGGGGGATAGATTGAGGCCAGAGGCAAAGAGAAGGAGGTTCGGAGAGGAAGGCCAAGGAAGAAAGGTTCTGCCCTCGGGGAGGGAGGAGGCTGATGGGGTAGGGGCATGGTGGAAGCTGAATCCTCGAGGCTTGCTGTTGACCCTGACACCTGGCCAGAAAGGAGTTCCTTCCGGCATCCTTTGTCACTGGTTTCTGGAGCTGCCCTTTAGGGGCCAGTGACGAGGGTGCCGTGGGATGGGCTGCAGGCAGTGGAAAAGACAGACTTCTCACTCCCAGTGCTGGGGAAATCAGCTTCTTGGAGGAAGGGGGAGCCATGTTTTCTGAGTGGCTGCACTTCCTGGTCTTGCTGTACTTTTGGCGACTGGTGTTGGTGGTACCCATTTTATGGATGGGGAAGGTCAAATTCCACAGATGTTGAGTGACGGGCCCAGGGCCTTGGATTTCAGTGTTTGACTCAGAACCCACATCTCTGATCTGCCACCAGCCTCCCTCCCATTCAGATGGGAACAGGGACTCCGGGCATGCAGTCCCCTCCCAGACACTCCCCCAGCTCTGGCCTGGCGCCCGGAGACCAGTGGTAGCAGCTCCCATTCACTGTGAGGTGGGGAGGGCCGTGGGACCAGGAGGCCTTAGGGGAAAGCTGGCCATGAGGAGTGGGAAGTGATGGGTTAGATGCCAGTGACTGCTGGCTGGGGAGCCGCTGGACGTGGCTGGCCCGTGTGGCCAGTGTGGCGGGTGCCCTGGGGCTTCAGTCACCCCCAGCCACAGCTTGGGGTGTGGGATGGGAAAGGTGGAAGTGTGTGGAACCCAGTGACCATGAGGGTCCTGTAGGGGCTGCCTGAGGGCGTAGCCTCCAGAATTCAGCCCCTGGCCCTCAGAAGGTGTCA
The DNA here is from genome assembly GCF_000951035.1 of Colobus angolensis palliatus. Classification (NCBI taxonomy): domain Eukaryota; kingdom Metazoa; phylum Chordata; class Mammalia; order Primates; family Cercopithecidae; genus Colobus; species Colobus angolensis. The sequence continues at coordinate 13,576,726 of NW_012110918.1, forward strand.
CCAAAGGCTTCTTTCCACTTGAGCGAATCCCTCCCAGCCCCCAGCAAGCCCTCGGAACCAGCCCACTCCCAGGCGCTCTCTCCTAGTGTGGGAGTGGCCACGCCCCTGCTGGGAGTGACTCACTTGGGTTCAGAGGTCGTGGCACTGAGATGGGTCTGGCAGATCCCAGCGTCCAGGCCCAGCCCCTACAGTGTCAGCTCCCTCCTCTGGGGACCCCCTTGCTTGTGCCCCTCTGGGTCCCAGCACATCCCAGGCCTGCAGGGAGGGGGAGAGGAAGAGACTGACTCACTGGCCAGGTCCCCCAGGGGCTGGAGAGGCTGGAGAGGCAGGAGCTGGATCGGATCTGAATCCAGAGGCTCTCGGAAGAAGAGCTCAGGGTGAGCTGCGCCCCCATCCCCTGCCCCTCCTCTCCTGCTCCTTCTCCCTTCCGTGGTCCCAGCCAGCAAGCACCTGGGGTAGAGGGGACAAACCCACGTGGCTGTGTTCCAACCCTGCTTGCAGGTCTGAATGGCTTTCTGGGGTGGCTGGTCATGCCCCCTGAGAGCCCAGCTGTGGGGATGTCTGAGCAGGTTGGTGGGGGAGCACCTGGGAAGCAGGGGCATTGGGCAGAGCACAGGGAGAGAGGGCGTCCAGGTCAGTTTCAGGACCTGGTTGGGAGGAGGGGGCTCCTCACGGGCACTGCCTCTGGCAAGCTCAGGGACAAGGGCAAGGACAGTGTGGCTGGAGGTCTCTAGGAGCCTCTTTCCCTCTCTTCCTAGCGGCTCCCCCTCGCTCTTCCCAGGGACCCTGTCACTTTCCTTTAGCGAGTGGCAGCTCCTTGGCGTCCCTCCCGTGCCTCCAAGTTGCTGCTGCACCGGGCCTGCCGCTGGGCTCCCCTATCTCTGCCTGCCCCCTCCTCCTGCTCCCCTCGCCCTGCCCCCTTGGAGCAATTCCCCACCGAGCCTCCCTTCCCAGGCAGTCGAGGTCCCTCCCTACCTCTGCCCCACGCTCTGGGAGGCTCCTTGTTCCGCGGCCACAAAGCCCCTTTGATCCTCTGCTCGGCTCCGAGCCATGTGACCCGGTGGGCGGGCCGCGGCTCTCGGCGCGTCCAGCGCAGCCCGACGTTCCGCTGCTGGGGTGAGTCCTGCTCCTTTGTTCTTCCCAGCCTTGCACCACTGGCCCGGGGGCTCTCAGGTGGCGCGGCTGTGAGGCGGGCCCCGATGGCCACAGTGGCGGGGCCGGGAGCCACGCTGTCCCTGGGCCCCAACCTGAGGCCGGCAGGACCGAGCGGGGTCCCCAGGAGAGGGGTGGCGGGGAGCTCGGTCTCCACGCGGGGACCAGATTTTCAGCCTCAAAATAGAAGAATAGGGCTTTGTGTGGTCACAGCTATCTCTTTGTAAATATTTGGCCAACTAAGCTGACTGGCTGAGTCTCCTCCTGCCGGGAGCTTCTTGGAACATGTTTCCTTTTCGCAAGGGGTTTCCCTGGCTTCCAGGAGGGCCAGGAAGAAATTCGAATTGGCCACCACTTTCTCTACAATCACTCCGCTCAAGTTATCACCCCTTTGGGCTCCTGAAGACCGGCTGGCTGGAGGCTGGAGACAGTCTCAACCCTCGAAATGCAGTAACCCAAGCTCCCCGCAGCGCCAGCACTGGGATCCGGGGAACTGCTGCTACAGCCCAGCTCTGGATTCCTGGATGTGCTGGAGATGTGCAGGGTGTTCCTGGGAGGAGCGGGGAGGGAGGGTGCTGCTGGCGGGGCTGGTCTGCGTGTGCTTTGCTTCTCTACAATGGCATGTGGGGTGTCGCCATGCAGAGTCATGTCAGTGAGCAGGGGCTGAGGGAACTCCCTAACGGACCTGCTTTCAGAGGGGCTTTTCATGCTGGGAGAACCCCAGAGACTCAAGTTATGCAGCCAACAGAGGGTGGTCCCTGGCATCAAAGCAGGGAGGGGCCAGGAGCTTTGCAGGCAATGCCATCTGCTCCTGAAATGCCATCCCAGTGACTCTGGGGACTGACTCAGCCTCCAGCCTGCTGCACTTCATCCCTGGCCCCTCTCTCTTTGCTTGTTGACATGAAATCTGCTGTGTTTTGGTCAGAGGTTTGGGGAACAGCTCTCTGCTCATCTAAGATAAGTTTGTAATTCCTTTCCCAGAGAAAAATGTGCCACCCGGAAGGAGGTTGAGCAGTAGTTTTCTGGCAGGTCTGTTCTGGGCTGTGGGGACAGCACCTGCTGGATCAGGACCCAGTTGGAATTTGGTTTGGATCCCACATGAGAAAACCTGTTAGAAGAGGAGGAAGCAGAAAAAGGCCCCATTCCCTCATAATGGTGTGGTTTTCCTCCTCCATTCATTGCCACCTTGCCTTGAAACTAATGGGGCCTCGTGTGTTTCCGTGAATGTCACTCTTTTTGGCCAACTCCCCTGGCAGCCCCAGGAGCTCCTTTGCAGGAAAAGTAAGAAGGTGGTTTGCTTAGCATCTAGCATACGAGTCCTCGTTGGAAAGGTGGGATTCTTGCTTCTTCTTGGGTCTTGACCCCTTCTCCTTCTTGGGTCTCTTTTAGGCTGAGATGTGGCCAAGGAAGGTCTGTGGTATGGCTCGCCTTTTTTAACACCTGTTTCTGGAGGCCTGAGTTGCCGCGGACCCCCGGCTTGCCCCTCTTGTCCTCTGGTCATTTCTGTGTCAGGGTATCTGAGAAACTATTGCATTGGCTGCTTTGTGTATGTTCCCACCAGCCCCCGCCCCTGTAGGCTGTCGTTGTGATGGGGCCGATTCAGCTGCAGTGGGGAGGAGCCACTGTGTGTGCATGGGGGGTGGCGTGGGGCATTCTGGGATGAGAAGATGTGACTTCTGCCCTGAGAGCCCTGTTTTAATGGAAGGCGGGGGCATAGTTGCAGGCGGAAGCCATTGAACACTGTGGTCAGACCAGCATTCCATGTCAAAAATGGCCTTGTCAGCCAGGCGCAGTGGCTCATGCCTGTAATCCCAACACTTCAGGAGGCCAAGGCAGGCAGATCACCTGAGGTCAAGAGTTCGAGACCAGCCTGTACAACATAGTGAAACTGTGTCTCTTCTGAAAATACTGGCTAATCCGGGCATGGTGGCACGTGCCTGTAATCGCAGCTACTCAGGAGGCTGAGGCAGGAGAATCACTTGAACCTGGGAGGTGGAGGTTGCAGTGAGCTGAGACTGTGCTGCTGCACTCCAGCCTGGGCAACAAGAGTGAAACTCCATCTCAAAAAAAAAAAAAAGGAAAGGCCTTATCTGGGCCTGGGATCTGTCCTCCGAACACTGGGTCCACTGTGCCCCACAAGGTTCTGGGCTTTCACCCCAGAAACCCTAGACCCACTTGGGCAACCAGAGTCTCCGGGTTGACCACTCCCCAGCCCTGGCCAGCCTCCTGGGCCACCATATTCTCCCAACTTCCTGTTGTGCCACAGCTGGTCCGAACTGCTGTTATCAGACAATGCGAGGCACTTCCACAGGAGGGGACCACCCTGTCCTTAGGAGCCCCTTCTCCCTGTCCCCAGGCCTGGTGCAGTGTGCGGCTTCCCTTCTGGTGTCAAAGGTCTCAAGGTCCCTTTAAGAAGCCTGTCACCACTGCCAGCAGCTTCCGTTATCTGGTTCCTCTGTACATGTAAGCCTTTCCCATACACCCCGGATGTTTAGGGCTTCCGCCCTCTCTCCCTGGCCGAGGGTGTGGGAAGAGGGCTTTATTTCAATGCTTGAGAGTAGGGTCAATGGCCGGGGTGAGCTGTGGGGGCTCCTCCCCACCGGCCCCTCTCTGCAGCCCTCACCTTAACATAGGGCATTGATACCACCTGGGCTTTGGGAAGACCCTGGAGGCTCCCAGCTTCCCACAGCCACTCTTTGGGGAAGAGGCTTCCTGAGGGACTTGGAAGGGACTGTGACCCTTGGCTGGGACTCTAGTCCCAGAGTTCTGCCTTCCAGTGCTGAGCTTTGATTTGTTTGTTGAGTGCCAGCCCGGTTCCCGGACAGGTAGGGACCTGTTCCCGGAGCTCAGCAGAGCCTTGGGAAGCTTTCCCAGGGGGTTCCCGAGGGTGGCGGCCATGCCCAGTCCGCTGTACGTGTAAGTTTGTTTGATGAGGAATTGGCTGGGAAGGCGCGGGTCTAATTACAGGCCCATGAGGGTCCCTCTTGCCCCCACCCAGGAAGCGGCGGAGATCCTGGCACACTCAGCACCCAGGCCTGTGCCTGCCCCGCTGGCGGCGGAATCATGGGAGCCTTGCTCCAGGGCCTGTGGAGCAGCAGTGGGAACCTTCCACCTCAGCCCCTCCCAGGGCTGGCTGTTCAAACTCGCCGCAGCTCAGCCTCTTCCTCCTCTCTTTCATCAACCCTGGGAATTGCACACTGCCCACCGGGCTCGGAGGGGGTGCAGGAAGAGAGAGCTTAACACCCAGAGGCCCAGGCCATCTGCAGGTGCCTGAGCTGCGGTGGCCTGATCTGGGTTCCCTGCTCGAACCATCACAGTAGAGTTAATGATCTGCCTGCAGGAGTTGCTTCATCCCAGCTGACTCCGGGGCTGGTTTCGGCTGGTTTTGTGGGGAGGGGCTGGGCCTTGGTTTTGCTGGGGGTGGGGGAGTCAGTGCAAAGGGCCTGAAAAGTGGCAGAGGTGATGGCCCATCTGCCCTCCCCCTGGGCAGCCAGCCTAAAAGCGATTTACGTTCTTTCTTTCTTTCTTTTTTTTCCTCCCTTCTCCCTATAAATAACACTAAATGCAATTTGTCATTGCATTCATTTGGGTTCAGTAGTTGGATCATGGGCAGAAGCACGCCAGATCTGTCACTAGCCCGAAGCTAGGGGTGGGGGACACCCTCTGTGAGATCCCAGCTCCTGAGCGCCCAAGGCTGCTCTTGGAACCCCAACTCTGGGTCGGCCTCAGGGTACTGATGTTGATGGAGTTGCTGACATTGACCCTCAGCCTCTGCATGGCCTTCGGGAAGGAGGCCCTTTGCTCTCTGTCCCATTGAGCCTGGCTGGCAGCACTCCCTTCTCAGGCCTGTGCCCCTGGCAGGGTCTGCCACCCCCACCCTGCTCTGTGGGTGCCAGGCTCTAAGCACCAGGTGACTCGGTCATCTGAACGGTCACTGAACAGTCGTCCTTGCGGGTGTCCCCAGTGGAATGTGCATGGACGTCCTCCCTCCCCCAGATCCTTCTCTCTTATCTCTCAGCCTTTGTTCCAGGGGCCACCACAGGACCAGGAGATACGCGGACGTGGGTGGCACGTCCACTGGGCAGATTCGGCCCTGAACCTGCACGCCACCTCCAAGGGGGTCCCCAGTGGGTGGGGTTGATGGTGCCATCTCTCTCTCTCACTAGAACTGAGATGAGGATTGTGTCTTATCGATCCACGTCCTGAGTTCCCGGACGTCGTAGGTGCTTGCTCAACAAGTGTTTGAATGAATGGTCAGCATTGTGTGACTGCAGATTTTCAACTTTTATCCAAATATTTTGTGGTTTCTGTGAGGCTAGCCCGAGAGCCTCACAAGAATCTCCATTCTCCCTGCGCTCGCGGCACAAGGTCTCCTTGGAGGATTGTTCAGAAAAAGGGCCAAAGAGCGGCATTTCCTCGGGGATTTGAACGCGCTCTCCCCCAGGGCAGGGGACTGCTCTGGAAGATTCCCAGCCCCACTTCCCATGTGCCACGTGACTAGGAGAGTCTTGGGGCAGGATGGTGTCTTTTGTGCCTTGTGTGCTGGGGCCTGAGGAAGCGCTGCCCATGGCCGGTGTCATCTGCCGGCCCTGAAGACTAATGATGGGCTGGACAGTGGCCCCATTGAGTGGGAGGGAGAATCGCTGCTGTCTGTAGCTGGGGGGCTGGGCGGGTGGGAGCCGAGGCTGGGCAGAACAGTGCAGACCTGGCACGGAGAGGCCTGGAGGAGGAGCAGGGGTTCTCAGCCACCCAGGGCACAGGGACGCTGCACGAGGAGCAGGTGTGTGCATCCTCCTGCGGATTCTCCGCCTCTTGGCTTCATTACCTGCACCAGGCTTTGTGGTGAGAGGGCACAGGGTGGAGGAAGGTGCCGCGGCCAGGGCAGGCCACACCCTCTGCTAATGGACCACTGTTACCCGTCGCTTCTGTGGTTTTGCTGTCAGGATCCTCCAGCACTAGGTTCCCACTGCCAGGGATAGGCCCCAGAGGCAGTACTGACTCCCCGAAGCCAGGGACAGACTCCACAGACAATACTGGGTCCCTGCAGCCAGGGATGGGCCCCCACGGCCAGTACCAGATCTCAGGGGCCAGCACCGGGTACCCACAGCCTGGGATGGGCCCCATGGCCAGTACTAGGTCTCAGGGACCAGTGCTGGGTCCCCATAGCCAAGGACAGGTCCCCATGGCCAATACCAGATCTCAGTGACCAGCACCAGGTCCCCACCACCAGGGATGGGCACCCATGACCAGTACCAGGTCTCAGTGACCACTGCTGAGCCCCTGGATGACTGAAGGCGGGCACGGCTGACTAAAGCTGCAGGAGCCAGCCTGGCCATCCTGAGGCACTAAGCCATCACTGAGGTCTCAGGGGACTCAGACTCCTCGGCTTGTCCTCTTGAATTCTGGAATCAGACACACCTGGGTCCAGCCTTTCCCCCAGGGCTGTGTGCCTTGGATGGTTGCCTCACCTCCCTGAAGCTCAGTGATATGGGGACCACTGCACAGGGCCCGGCACAGATGGTACTTGGTGGCACAGGGTCACCTGCTCACATCCATACAGCCTCGGCCCTCACCCTGGCTGTGTACCAAGAGTCCCATGCCCAGACCTCTGCTGAGTCTCCGAGTTCCTGGTCACGCCCCAGGCCTCCTGTGAGAAGCAGCGCTGCATGGACCATGCCTCAGCACCTCACCCTGAGCTGGGAACCTTGCTCCAGTCCCCCAGTCTCCCCTAGAGGTGCCCCATGCCCCATCACTCTCCCTGCTTGAGGGGTCAGATAGGGGAAACCCGTGTGGGAGGCCGGGAGGTGCCGAAGCGGATGTTAAGTGCATTCCGTGTTTGTGCACTGGGCCTTGGCAGACACCCCTGGCTGAGCGTCTTCCCCAGGAAGGAGATGGGGGTCCCAGCCCAAGCTGTGGTCTCAAACCCTGTGACCAAGAGTGGGGAAAAGGCAAGGCCCCTCCTCCCAGTCTTCTGGAACAGCCAATAGTGGTGGAAACACGGGGTTCACGCTGAATTTCCTTGTAACCCGTTGAAGAGAATTTAGGCCACATTTTCAGGGGTGGAGGTCTGGCTGATTTGGCAGTGTGCCCATCCCCCTGGCCATGGTTTACTCTGAACCGGGCACCCTGGGCCCTCCCTCAGTGACGCAGTGAAGTCACTGTGACGTGTGCAGTTGGTGAGAAAGTGCCTCCTGTAGTGTTTTACTCTTCTTAGAGGGTGAATAAGGCTTGTTTATTATAAATAATTATTTACAGAATACATGAGGTTTAAGCTGACTGCGGACCACGTCTCGTCCTCCAGACGGCCTTCCTCCACGGCAGTGTGCCCTGGGTAAACTCACGCACCACCCTAGCTACAGCTGGTACCCCCACAGGCTCCCTGGACTTACCGTGAAGTGGGGCTGGATTTTCTGCCTGTCCCGAGGAGAGGGCTGCAGGACAGTCCCCAGCCAGCCCTTCTGAGGGCTGTAACCTCTTCCCCTGGTATCTTCCTGCTCTCCAGGAACGTTTCAAGCTTCCAGCAGAAGCCTACCCATCAGAGTCGCTTTCTACCCTGCTCACCATCCCTCCTGCCCTCACTCCTTCAGCAGACCCCCATGCACAGCCCAGTGCAGGAGCTGGGGTGGGAAGGAGGGGTGGGGGTCCTGGGTGGGCTGGAGCAAGGTTCCCAGCCAGGGCGGGGTCCCGAGGTGTGGTCCACAGCTGGGACTGTGATTTGGGGGGCCCTTGCCTTGTTCCAGCCCCGGTACCACCGCTATCCTTGTGCTCAATGGAGACTCACTGGCTCCAGGCTCTAAAACCTCAGTGAGGTCTGTAGACAGGGAGGAGCCCCACTCGTGGGTAGAGAGACTGCCAGGTCCATTTGCCTGTTACGAACCATGTGGCCTCGGACCTGCCATTCCTCCTCTCTGAGCCATAGTCTTTTGTCTGAAAAATGGATAATGATGGTTACCATATCAGGGGCCATCATGAAGACAAATGGAGATGAAATGGAAGAGGCTCAGCACGGAACCTGGACATAGAAGTGCTAAGTGTGTATTACCAGCTGCAGTGGCTGCCAAGGCCCAACCACATGGCAGCTGCTGGCTGAGTGGCGGGCAGGAAGTGGGGGGCAGGAGCATGCAAGACGGGCCTTCCTGAAGCTTCTGATCCAGTGAGATAAGTATACACTCAGCTCTAAGATGGAATGTCCCGGGAAAGTGGAGACTGCAAAGGCTTTGTGGCCCAGGAATGTGAGATGCACCTCTGGGCGCTAGAATTTCACCAGAGCTCGGGGAGGAGGTCAGCTCAGATATAGGGACAATGGGAGAGATGGGAGTGAGAAAACGGCTTGGTGTCCGGAAGTGGAGCCTGGAGAGGTGGGCATGGGGACAGAGGAGGGCCTTGGGGGCCATGGGCCCATGTGTCCAGGAGGTGGAGGCAGTGAATGGGGCCAGGATCGGCCCCACACATGGTACCACCAGCCCTGCCAAGCCTGCACCTGCTCCTCGGGCCACCTGAGTGCCGCTCCCACCTGGCACCCCTTGGTCTGAGTCCTGCTTCCTGCCCTCCTGGGAAGAGTGAGGCTACTCACATAAAATCCCTCAGCTGTCCTTTCCTGTCCTGGCTGCCTCCCGGCCTTGCCCAGGGTTAGCCGTTGACCTGAACTGCCCGGTCCCACCTCCCCAGACTCCTGGGGCCTTGCCCTGGCACCAACAGCCACCTCCATCTTCATCATTCACTCGTGCATTCACCCAGCGGTGCTTTTTGGGCATCCACTCAGTAATATCAAGGCGCTGAGATGTGGCTGCGGTTAAGACCCCAGGCCCTGTCTGTGAGGACCTCACAGTTGCCTATTTCCCCAGAGCACAGCCCCAGCCAGGCACACTGTGGGGTCCAGAAAGAGAAACTAACACATCGCGTTCGTCCATTTCGAGTTGCTGTAAAGGAATAGCCGAGGCTAGGGGGTTATTTGGCTCACGGTTCTGCAGGCTGTACAAGTGGCGCCAGCATCTGCTCGGCTTCTGGGGAGGCCCCAGGAAGCTTTTCCTCATGGTAGAAGGTGAAGGGGGAGCTGGCCCATCACATGGCGAGAGAGGGAACTCCCAGACCCTTTTTTTTTTTATTTTGAGATGGAGTCTCGCTCTGTCACCCAAGCTGGAGTGCAGTGGCACAATCCTCGGCTCACTGCAACCTCAGCCTCCTGAGTAGCTGGGATAACAGGCACACACCACCACGCCCAGCTAATTTTTTTTGTGTTTTTACTAGAGACGGGGTTTTGCCATGTTGGTTGGGCTGGACCCAAACGGCTGACCTTGTGATCCACCCGCCTCGGCCTCCCAAAGTGCTGGGATTACAGGCGTGATCCATCGCACCCAGCCCTCCCAGACTCTTTATAGCAATCAGATCTCCCGCACCTGATGACCATGGGGAGGGCACCAAGCCTTCCATGAGAGATCCGCCCCCATGACCCAACCCCTGCCCCTGCAGGCCTTACCTCCAACATCAGGGATCACATTTCAGCATGAGATTTGGAGAGGACAATGTCCAAACCATATCACGCATGACCTGTCTGTGCATGCCTGTTTCTATATCTACAGAAGCAGTAGAAGCTCCTTCTCTATTCCTTGTTGAGAGGGCAGTGGGGGAGAAATGACTCAGGGATGGGAGGCTGGTCCCCTGAGGGGTCCTGGTGTTTGTGGAGTGGGAGTGAGGGAAGGCGCCTACTTCATGTGTGCCGTGCTGGGCTGGCTCCTCACAGCTCACCGTGGGGCTCCCCGAGGACTGCTGGGGAAGAAAGAGCTAATTAACTTGGAGACCCGACTGCTGAAGTTATCATTAAACTTGAGCAACCCAGGGGCCTCTCTCCCTCTGGGGCCCATGTCACCTAGCACAGTGGGGCTTAATTGAATTTTTTCTTGTCCATCAAGGCTCCTGGCTGGTGTGGTTGGGGTTTGGGATATGGGGAGGGAGAGGGCTTGGGCCTCTTCCAGATTTGGAGTGGGTCCACCAGAGATGGCCCAGGAAACTGCGGGGGCCTCCCCCACCAGAGATGGCCCAGGAAACCACAGGGGCCACCCCCAGCAGCTGGGGGCTCCTGTGGTCATTTCCTCTTGGTCGTGTTGAGCAGCCCTAGGCCCTGGAGCCCTCTGCCGGGGATGCGGGGGCCTACCGGGCCAGGGTCCTCACTACCGCCGCTATGCACAGCTGTGTCTTGCATCTGGGGGGTGGGGTGCTGAGTGGGGTGTCTTAGGAGGCAGGTTTTCCCTTCTTGTCCCTTCTACCCAGAGACCTTGGGGACGAGTTGAGTGAGACCTTTCCGGTTTCTGACTGGCTGTGTTTCTGTTGCCATCCCCCACTCCTTTTAAGTGGAGGTTTATGACTTCCTTCTTTATTTAAAAGGGTCATTTAGTGACTTAGCAGATTGCAGTCTGTGTCACCCAGGGCCCTTTTAAAAATCCATGGGGAGGCTGGGCGCGGTGGCTCATGCCTGTAATCCCAGCACTTTGGGAGGCCAAGGCGGGCGGGTCACCTGAAGTCAGGAGTTCGAGACCAGCCTGGCCAACATGGAGAAACCCTACCTCTAGTAAAAATACAAAAAATTAGCCGGGTGTGGTGGCACATGACTGGAATACCAGTTACTCGGGAGGCTGAGGCAGGAGAATCGCTCGAATCCAGGAGGCGGAGGTTGCAGTGAGCCGAGATCACGCCACTGCACTCCAGCCTGGGCGACAGAGTGAGACTCTGTCTCAAAAAAAAAACAAATAAATAAATACTAAAAATAAAAATCCGTGAGGAGACCTCTGTGTCCATTGGCTGGTGTGAGGAGAGGGTGAGGAGGTGCAGAGAAGGTACCAGGCTGAGGACCGCCCCGACCCTGGGACTACAGAATTGAAGGAGGGGGCACATGAAAGATGTTCCCAGACTTGGGCTGGAGGCTGGGGACATCCGAGGGCAAGGACGATGCCGTCCCGGCTCTTGCTTGCAGAGGAGTGCACAGGGCTCGCTGGCCTCTTGTTGCTGTTTAAGTGGTAGCTTTATGGAGATAGAATTCGCATATTGTGACCTTGACCTTTTTAAAGCCTATAGTTCAGTGGTTTTGCTGTATTCACAAAGTGGTTGTATTAGGGTCATCCAGAGAAACAGAACCAATAGAAGGTGTGTACGTGTGCACAGATAAAGAGATTTATTCTTGTGAGGAGTTGACTCACCTCATTTCGGAAGTTGGCGAGTGCCAAGATTCGCAGAGTAAATCAGCAGCAGGCTGGAGACTCGGGAGAGCCCGTGGTGTGGCTCTGGTGTCCACCTGAAGGCCCAAGACCCAGGAGAGCCAATGGCGTCGTTCCGGTCCTGAGACCCAGGAAGAGCCCGTGTGTCCGTTTGAGTCTGAAGCAGGAAAAAACTGATGTTCCAGGTTGAAGGCGGTTAAGCAGGAAGAATTCTCTCTCACTCAGGCCTTCTGTCCTATTCAGACCTTCAGGTCTTTGTCACAAAATTACAAAGGCCCGATCAGAACAAAATCTGAGAAAAACAAAACCCTTTCCTTCTATCGGTTTTGGATTCCTTGGCTGGGACCCTGGAAATTAGACTGCCAGAGAGATTAACAGGAAACAAGCGTAACAATTCAAGTAAGTTTTACTTGACACGGAGCCTTCCTAAGGAAATGAAGACCCAGAGAAACCGTTAGCCTGAGCGGTTTTTGTTTTGTTTTGAGACAAGGTCTCACTCTGTAGCTCGTCCAGGCTGGAGTGCGGTGGCCCGATCACAGCTCACTGCAGCCTTGACTTCCTGGGCTCAAGCTGGGACCCAGCTGTCGGCCCCAGGAGCTGTTCTGAACCCACTCTTAAGTCCCAGCTCAGACTCCCAAGTAGCAGGGACTACAGGCATGCGTCACCCCGCCTGGCTAATTTTTTATTTTTTGTAGAGACAGGGTCCCACTATGTTGCCCAGGCTGGTCTCAAACTCCTGGGCTCAAGCAATCCTCCTGCCTTGGCCTCCAAAGTGCTGGGATTACAGGCGTGAGCCACCGTGCCCGGCCTAGGCCTGAGCAGTTTTTATTTGTTTTGCTTGTTTGTTTTATTTGTTTTTTGCTTGTTTTGAGCAGGTTTTTTTTGTTTTGTTTTGTTTATTTATTTTGCTTTTCTGTTGCCCAGGCTGGAGTGTAGTGGCATGATTTCTGCTCACTGCCACCTCTGTCTCCTGGGTTCAAGCCATTCTCACACCTCAGCCTCCTGAGTAGCTACGACTACAGGCATGTGCCACCACACCCGGCTAATTTTTGTATTTTTAGTAGGGATGGGGTTTTACCATGTTGGCCAGGCTGTTCTTCAACTCCTGACCTCAAGTGATCCGGCCACCTCGGCCTTCCAAAGTGCTGAGATGACAGGCCTGAGCCGCTGTGCCCAGCCCGAGCCTGAACGTTTTTATGCTGGGTTTGATGAAGAGTGGAAAGTCATGGGAACCTGTGACAGAGCAACAAAAGATTAGCTGAACAGTGAGCCCGGGGCGGGGGTCTCGGCAAGGCCTGTGTACCGGGGCCCCTCTCAGATCCTCTATCTCTGGAGATGAGGCTGTTCATTTCCCCTGGGTGTAGGGAGGGCACCTCTTTTTTTTTTTTGAGACGGAGTCTCGCTGTGTCGCCCAGGCTGGAGTGCAGTGGCCGGATCTCAGCTCACTGCAAGCTCCGCCTCCCGGGTTTACGCCATTCTCCTGCTTCAGCCTCCCGAGTAGCTAGGACTACAGGCGCCCACCACCTCGCCCGGCTAGCTTTTTGTATTTTTTAGTAGAGACGGGATGGTCTCGATCTCCTGACCTCGTGATCCGCCCGTCTCGGCCTCCCAAAGTGCTGGGATTACAGGCTTGAGCCACCGCGCCCGGCCGGGAGGGCACCTCTTACATGAGGGGCTTATGACCTACTTCAGAGAAGGGGCAGCCAGCGAGTCCTTCTTGGACCTGCCATTTCTTAAATTCCTTCAGCCGAAAATATTCACTGTGCCAAGGCACTGTATCTTGGAGTGTGCCTTCCAAACCCTGTTGCGTTCAACTGATCGGGTGAGGCTCACCCCCATCAGAGCATGCAGTCTGCTTTCCCCGGGCTCCTGATTGCACCCTTTTCCCGTTTGCCTCAAGAACACTCACCAGCAGTGCTTGTGGCTGCAGCATTCACCCCGAGATAACTTTGCCGGGAAGTAGCTTGCTTTTATTACTATTTTCACATCACTCTAGTATATTGACTTCGGAAACAGAAGACATCATTCTGTTTGTAGCATATTCCATTTTTAGTAGTGGTATTTCCATTAAAAAAAATGGTAATTCTCAGCCGGGTGTGGTGGCTCATGCCTGTAATCCTAGCACTTGGGAAGGCTGAGGCAGGCCGATCACCTGAGGCCAGGAGTTGGAGACCAGCCTGGCCAACATGGTGAAATCCCGTCTCTACTAAAAATACAAAAATTAGCCGGGCGTGGTGGCAGGTGCCTGTAATCCCAGTTATTTGGGAGGCTGACGCAGGAGAATTGCTTGAACCCGGGAGGCAGAGGTTGCAGTGAGCCAAGATCGTGCCATTGCATTCTAGCCTGGATGACAGAGCAAGATTCAATCTCAAAAAAAAAAAAAAAAAGTAATTCTCGATCGCTAAAAATGTCAAATCCTAGAGAACACAGCATTCCTACAAGTGATATTAACATTGTTCTTCATCAGTTGTTGGCTGAAGATTCATTTGATGAATCCGATTTTTCCAGAATAGGTGACTCAGATGATCCCGTTGTTTTGCTTAGAAATAACTGCAGGAACGATTAAAAATTTTCTTCTTTTTAATTTTTTTGTTTTTTGAGACGGAATCTCTCTCTGTTGCCCAGGCTGGAGGTCAGTGGCACGATCTCAGCTTACTGCAGCCTCTACCTCCCGGGTTCAAGTGATTCTCGTCTCAGCCTCCCGAGTTTAGCTGGAATTACAAGGTGCCTGCCACCACACCTGGCTAATTTTTTGTATTTTTAGTAGAGACGGTGTTTCACCAGGTTGACCAGGCTGGTCTCAAACTCCTGACCTCAAGTGATCCACCCATGTCGGCTTCCCAAAGTGCAGGGATTACAGGCATGAGCTACTGCACCTGGCCGGTTTTTGTATTTAATTTTCACATAGAACATCAGTCAGATTTGCTTCAGCCTCAAAGAGCATGTTTATGTAAAATTGAGTGCTGGGAGTGAGCTGAACTTTTTTTTTTTTTCTGAAAGGTAAAGAGTTAAATATTAAACTCATCCAAAAATACCCTCGCAGATACACTCAGAATAATGTTTGACCAAATACCTAGGTGCCCCATAGCCCAGTCCAATTAACACAGAAAATTAACCATTACACTTACACAGCCATCACCATTAATCCCAGCACGTTTCATCATCCTCAAAAGAGACCGTGTCCCCATTAGCCATTCCCCGTTCCCAACTCCGGGCTCTCCACCCCAGCCACCGCTCATCTGCTTTCGTCTCTATGAATTTACCTGTTCTAGATAGTTTGTGTAAATGGAATCCTACAATATGTGGCCTTGGTGTCTGGCTCCTTTCACTTGGTAGAATGTTTTCAAGGCTCATCCACATTGTAGCAGGTGCTGGTGCTTCATTCTTTTTCATGGCTGAATAATATTCCATCGTGGATAGACCACACTGCGTATCTCTTCATCTGCTGATGGATATTTGGGTTGTTTCTACTTGGCTGTTGTGAAGAGTTTTGCAGTGAGTGCCAGTCTACAGGTTTTTCTGCGAACACGTTTTTCATTTCTCTTGGGTAATTACAAGGTCATGTGGTTTAGCCAACCAGCCTTTAAGCCGTGTGTCTGCTGAGGGACCCAGGCCCGGTGGGGGTGCATTGCTGTGCTTGGCCAGCCAGGTGCTGTGAGTCCGTGTCACAGCCATTTCTCTGTACTGTGCTCTGAGGTTGCTCTCACAGGCACAGGGCACTGTGAGCCCCAGGAGGCTAAGGCCCCCTTTGTTTCACCTTGAGTCCAGGCCTCGCTCCATGAACTAGGATAAGTGGACATTGAATCAGCACAGGGACGGCTGTGGCCAGGGATGCAGCATGGCCCCGGGGGCCTGCAGCTGGGTCCTGGCTGCTGACTTCCAGTTTCCTTTGCCTGTTGGAGCCCACAACAAGTCAGAAAGGGGAAATGCAAGGTTCATGTGTCTTTTCTGTGGTGTATTGGCAGGCCTGGGTGGGTGAGCTGCTTGCAGCTAGTTGCAGCGTGAGAGAGGAAGTGGGAGAGGAGGGGGAGGGGAGGGGGAGGGTGAGTTTGGTGTAACTCACCCCTGGTAGGGGGCTGGGCTGAGGCTGGGGGAAGTGACTTTTATTTTTCTGAGAGGATTCTTCCGTGGGACCAACTTCAAACCCGGGTAGACAGGACCTTCCTGGGGGAGGCTGGAAGTCCTGGGGGCCCCAGGTGAGGGTGGTCACAGGTCTCCCAGGGCCACCGTCTTTGGGAAGAAATGTGTTACCGTCTTTCTGTACTGTCACACACACACACACACACACACACACACACACACACACGAGTAAACTGTAACACAAATGTGTACCCGTTAAAGTGCCTACTTTAAACCACCACATGACCTGTAAAGCAAAGGCCCTGGCCCTGGCCCGCATCTGAGTACCCACTCCCCAGCCAGCCAGTGGGCAGTTTGTGCTGCAGTCTGTTACCATCCCTCAGGGATACAGCGAGGAGCCCAGCTGGCTTGGAAGGCCCAGTGGGTGCAGCCTCTGGAAAGCGGTCAGGCTCCGGCCAGGCCCCTTCCCCCTCCCAGCCTTGGGAGAAATTACCATATGAATGTAGCTTCTTCCCGGAGTTCGGGCTGGAAGGGGCCTGGGAGGGGACAGGCTCCCACCCTAGGAGCTTCCAGGTTCCGGCTGCTGCCCGTCTTGGCTGCGTGAGCGTGAGCGAGCCAGGGGTCACTACTAGGTGGAAGGAGGAAGCCGGCATTTCTCCCTGGAGATCACCGTTGGAGTCCCACAGTAGGTCAACCCCAGGCCCTGGGTCCTCGGGAGGAGGAGAAAGAAGAGAAGCAGGAAGTATGGAGGGTGGGCCGGGACCAGAAGAGACACAGGATTGGGGCAGTGTGGGAGACCCTGGGGGCTCCTTCATTTAACCAGCTAACATCACAGTGTTCATAAGAACACACTATTACTGCGGTTTTATTACTTTGCTCTGATTTCAAAAGGCACAACTGATTACTTTAGGGAACGGAGAATCTAAAGAAGGCCTCGCAGGAGAGGGTCAGTTGCGATCAGGTAAATGTGAGCCGTTTATAAACTGTAGAGTGTGGAGCACCGGTCAGCCCTGGGGTCAGTGTTCCTCTGATGCTCAGCTCGGCCTCTGTACCTTTTAGTGCTCGACTGAGCTCTGTGGGGGTCAGGGCTGGGTCTGGTACATTCGGGACTTCTACCAAGCCCCTGGCAGTGTCTCAGTTACTAAATCCAGTTTGCCAGTAGTACTAAATCCGCTTAGCCGGTTCCCGAATCACTCTTCCGTTGGGGCCGGCCATGTCGCGTCAGGCTTTTCATGCAGGATGGCAGATGGATAGACTCTGGGACCAAGTCATCCTTGGGCTGCGAGACGTCTGAGCCTCTGCTGGTGTCTGGGAAGATGCTAGCCCTCTGTGGCATGTCTGCCACGCAGCGCTTGGTGACCAGCGGCTTCTGAGGGACCTCCCTGCCTCAGTGTGGGGACTGGCCTGGCCAAGGTCTCAGTGTCTGGTTAGAGCCAGGCATAGGCTCAGGTGTTCTGGCTGGAGGCCCCCTGCCCACGGGCTCTGCTTGTCCTGTGTCCCTGGTCCTTACTGTGTCTTCCGTGTTCCTAGGAGAGCCCCCAGGGGTCCTGAGCCCAGCACTGGGGTTGGGGAATGGGCGGGGAAGTGGGTGGGGATTAGAGTCCCTGGCTGGAGAACAGCCAGGCCCCAAGTCCCTGCCCCATTCCCCTCCCCACCGGGCGCCTCATCCCACACTGACCATTTCCTGAACAAAATTTCCTGCCTCCCACCCTGGCTGTCCCAGGAAGCCCATCCATCCTTCCGCCTTAATGCTTTATGGCTCCAGAAGGACGATGGAAGCCGGAAATCATGAGCCTCTCATTCACAGGTGGCCACACACCAAAGCTGCGGGAACGCCGTGGGAAAGGACTGTGGCCAGCACGGCCGGCACAGAAGGAGTGGTGTTACCGGGGTAGATGGGAGCCGTGGCTGCCCCTATGCTGGTCTGGGAGAGAGGAGGGGCCGGACGAAAGGGCAGCAGGCTGGCCATTCATTCATTCATTCACTCACTTATTCACAGCATCTTACTGGGTGCTTCAGACGTGTAAGGTTTTGTGGGCAGTGAATGCAACAGACCCCAGACAGCAATCTGAGGGCCACGTGTGTAAGAACTGAGGGACCCAGTGTAGATGAACTATCCTGGGAAAACAAAAGGGAGTTCTAGGAACAGCATGGAGAAAGAATGGCCCCAGCAGGGAGGACCTCTGTGGGTAGCCTCATTGGAAGAGCTGAAAGGCAGCCAGGGAGGCTGTGCGTGGATGGAAGCTGAAGAGTAGGTTAGGGGAGTGTGTTTTGTTAACAAAGACTTTAAGCATTGACTGACCAGGCACAACACTATGTGCTTCATAAATAAATATCTCTTTTGATCCCCAGCATTCTTATGAGACAGATGTTATTATCCCATTTCACATGTAATAACATTGAGGTGTAGAGTGTTTAAGTTACTTGCTCAGGGTCACACCGCACGTCGGTGGTAGGACAGGATTCTGGAGCCATAGGAATATGGTTTATCCCAGGTGCAATGGAAACCAGTCACGGCTTCATGGAGGGAAATGATCAGATTAATAAATTTTACACAGGCCTCCTGCCGCTTTGAGGAGGAGGGATTGGGGTAGGGACAGATAATGGTGGTAGCTTAGATTGCAGGTGGCTGTGAGATGTGTTGGGTTAACGCTGATGGAAGTTTGGGATGGATGAGTGGATTTGGAGTAATGGAAATGGAGGGCCCAGGCCTGGTCCCTAGAGATCTAGCTGCAATAGCTGTTGGCTGGAGAGGCCATTCACTTTGATGGAGGTTCACTTTGATGGGTGGGAGGCAGGTGGGATGGGAGCTCCAGAGTTAAGCCTGGGGCACGGTCGTTTGGTTCAAGGTGTCTTCAGATGTCGGGGCTTGACAGTGGCAGTGGCTGCGGATAGCCAGGACCCAGCAGAGGGCCTGGCACAGTGGGGCCCAGGGACACGTCTTTGAGTCAGGCTGGCAGTCAAGTGTGAATCTGGACAAAGAAGGTGGCATTGTTGGCATTGAATGTCCAGGGCCTGGGTGAAGTCAGCTAGACTCCACGGGTGAGGGTGGAGGAGGAGCCAGCAGAGGCTGAGAGAATCGCCAGAGACAGAAGGAAGGAAGGTCAGCAGAACCATGCACAGAAACCTGGAGAAGATTTGGGGAAAGGAAGGGCTGGGTGGTCATCATTCCCTGCAGCTCGGAGGCAAGGGTGACCCCTGTGTGTTTCATTCTTCAGAGGACTGGTGGCTCCGTCTAGTCAGAACCCCAAGTCCAGAGGTGTATCTGAGCTTCATACCACAGTGCAGGCAGCAGGGGCCACAGCGCAGGCCTGAAGGGTCACAGTACGCCTGCTGCTTCCTGGTGTCTCATACCCTGAGCTCAGGTTGCTTGGATGCCCTGTGCAGCATCCCCCAAGGCAGTGTTCCAGAGAGGATGAAAGTGACTGTCTTGAGGTGTGACCAGGTAGTGGTCTATGCACACTGCTTTTTCCTGGGGAGAGTCTGGGATGAAAGGGTATGTGTGTGTTTCTGAAACTGAGACTCCTTGGATAGGCTACATCCACCTATCCACTCATCTTTCCACCTACCTGTCTTTCCACCCACCCACCCATCCAACCACCCACTCATCCACTCACCCACCCATCCACTCATCCACCCATCCACCCATCTATCTATCCACTCATCCATCCATCCACTCATCCACTCCTCTACCCATCCACCCATCCACTCATTCACCTATCCACTCATTCACCTATCTATCCATCCACTCATCCACTCATCCACCCATCCACTCATCCACCCATCCACCCATCTATCCACTCATCTGTCCATCCACTCATCTACCCATCCACCCATCCACTCATCCACCTATCCACTTATTCACTCATCCACCCATCCACTCATTCAACCATCTATCCATCCACTCATCCACCTGCCCATCTACTCACCTACCCATCTACTCATCTACCCATCTACCCATCTATATATCCACTCATCCACCCATCCACCCATCTGTCTGTCCACCCATCCATCCATCCACTCATCCACCTATCCACCCATCCACCCATCCACTCATCCACCCCTCTACTCATCCACCCATCCACTCATTCACCCATCTATCCATCCACTCGTCCACCCACCCATCCACTCATCATCCATCCACTCACCTACCCATCCATCCATCCACTCATCTATCCATCCACTCACCCACCCATCCACTCACCCATCCATCTACCCATCCACCCATCTACTCATCTATCCATCCACTCATCCACACACTCATCCATCCATCCACTCATCCACCCATCCACTCACCCATCCATCTACCCATCCACTCACCCATCCATCTACCCATCCACTCGTCCACCCATCCACTCGTCTACTCATCCACTCATCCATCCATCCACTCATCTACTCATCCATCCATCCACTCACCCACTCATCCATCCATCCACTCACCCACCCATCCACTCATCCACCCATCCACTCACCTATCAATCTGCCCATCCACTCATCTATCCATCCACTCACCCACCCATCCGTTCACCCATCCATCCACCCATCCACTTGTCTACTCATCCACTCATCCATCCATCCACTCATCCACCAGTTCACTCATCCACCCATCTACTCGTTCACCCAACCATCCAGTCATTCATCCATTTGCTCATTCATCCACCCACCCATCCATTCACCTGCCTGTTCATCCACCTGCCCATCCATTCATCCATCTGTCTATCCACCCACCCACCCACTCACCCATTCATACACCCATACACCCATCCATTCATCCAACCAACCATCCATCCCCATCCTTACTTCAGAAAGCATTTGAAGTTGCTGGGGTGTGCACTTGGAAAATGCCTCATAAGCTTTCATAAGGCCTCTCTTTGGCTTCCTCACTTCTTTGATCGGTCTTTCTTTTGGACATGTAGGATTCTGAGCAGCTCTTCTGGGAGGTGGGTGCAGTCCAGGTAGGTTGCCTGCAAAGCTAGGACCGAGGGAGCCACATCCAAGGCCTTGTGGGTTCCCAAGGCAATGGCACTGTGGGCCTACTGCTTCCAGACCTCCTCAACTCCCAGGCTCCTGAGCAGGAGGACTCCTGGGGCAGGGCCTGGAGATGGGGAGAGAAAACAACTCCAGTCTCCCAACTCTTGTCAGCACAGGTGGGTGCTACCTGGATTGGGGGCACCTGGAGCAGCTGGCCCCTTCACCCCTTTCCCCCACCTTCCCAGCCCTTCTGGCTATAATCAGACAGTTGTGTGCAATGTCTTTCTCCCTCCTGAAGGAGTCATTTAGTCAGGCTCCTACTCATAGCCCAGGAATGTGCCCCTCCCTGCCTGTCCCCCACCCCCAAGCAGGCCCTGCCTCCAGCCAGCCCCCTGCTCTCTCTGAAGGGCCTGGGCATGGAGCAGCCTCTGCAGCATCCTCAGGGCCTGATCTGCACAGCAGAAGGGAATTAGGGGAAAGCTTTTTTTTTCTACCCAGTTCCTGGCAGGGGGCCACCCTGTTGCACCCCAGAGACCCTTGTCTACGTGTTGTTATTTCAGATGATTTCATAAGTTGGGGGAGGTGGAACCCCAGACCCCCCAGCCCCTGTTGTTGCCTCACTGCTGAGCTCTGCTGTGTATCTGCTGACAGGCCTGCTGATAGCAGAAGGGGTTGGAGAGAGGGAGGCTCTGGGTCCTGCCCTCCCCCACCCCTGCTTAGGGGACATCCCTGATAAGAGGAAATTCCAGCCTGTGACAGATGGCCAGTGTCCACCCACCCACGAGGAAACTTTTCTTTCTCTTTTTAAGTTTGCAGATTTGCCAAGAACTAATGGAATCTCTGTGGTTGGCTGGCCACTGTGGACATGGCCAGAGGGCTGGCACAGGCTGGATCTTGGGGTTGCTTTGGGGTAGGGGCCGCTCCTGCCGGAAGGTTCCCTGGGGTGAGGGAGGCATCAGGGCCATTCCCTGATCCTCCCTCTGCAGTGGATCCACTTCAGGGGCTGGGGCAAGGCAAGAGGGCAGCGGAAAACAGAATATAAAATAGCACCCCCCACACACCACAGCAGAAGTCAGAGGATTCATCTTTGGCCTGCCCTCCCTGCAGCCTGAGTTCTGAGAGTGGCTCTTTAGGAAGTGAATGGCGATGGTTTGCAGGTCAGAGCTTGCTCTGGCCCGAGATTGATGTCTCAATAGGCCATGGAGCCTGGGTGAAAAAACTCAGGCTAGGGAGGTGGCGGGTTGCAAATGAAAGAACAGAGGAGGCCTCTTCCAGAAAGGGGCGGGTGGTGTGGGGAGCCTTTGGACTTTGTCCAAATTTGACTTTACCGACTGGGGCCGATTGAAAGCGTGCTGGCAGCAAGGCAGAGCTGCTTCAGATTCCTTCCTCCACAATAGAGGAGAGGTTTGCTTGAAAAGGTTTGGCGAGGGAAAAGCTGGAGGAATCTTGGCCGGCATTAAAAGTAGGGACCCCCGCCCCCCTGCCTTGGGGGCGCCTGGGGCCCCTGAATGAATGAAAGAGGAGGCTGGATAGAGACAGACTCACACCACCTGTCCTTTCCAGGTCCTGCAAAGGAGCACACAGGGTTCTCGTTGGCTCTTCCACCGTGTCGCTCCCCGAGAAGGAGAGAGCACTGACAGGGGAACCGTAAAGCTGTGGCTTTGTTTAAGCCCCATCGTGGAAACCGGAAAGAGCTCCAGCTCGGAGAAAAATGCAGCTCTTTGCCTTTGCAAATCCGTGTCTTTCTCTGGGAGGCCAGAGCCATTGTGTTCAATTTCTAAGCAGGGTTTCAGAGTTTCTCAGGAGGGGAAGGCAGAGTCTCAGATTTCCGGCATCCCAGGTCCTAAACAGACTTTGAGGAGACGCTTCTTGCCCCATACAAAGTGTGAAGTGTAATTAGATTTGGAGTTAGTTAACAAATTAGATGAGCTGTGTGCATTTTAAAAATTCAGTTCTTGATCCCCCACCCCACACACTTTTGCACAATTTGGTCATTGATATTCAGTGTTTCCATCTTTAGAAGAGAACAGGAAGTCCCCGGTGACATTTATGGAGTGTTTGTAGTAGCTTGGGTAGGTTAATAGGAACACAGTGCAGTGAAAAGCGGAGTTGAGATGGGAAAAGATCCTGTTTTCAGAGCCCCCCAGGGATGACATTCCTCAACGTCTCTGTCCACCCCCTCTGGAGTCCACTGTCCGTGAACAGCAACTTGTTCTCACTTGGGAGCTTTTCCTGCCGGAGCTCAGGGATGGAGGCCAGCTGGCCTCAGTCTTCTCCTCTTACCTCTTTGTTTCTCAGACTAATCTTCCACCTTGAATAATTTTTTTAACCTGCCCTTCCTCTTCTCTAGCTGTAGAACCCAGAACTTCATGTGTGTGGTCGAAAGTTTAGAGAGTGCTGAAGGTAATGCTGAGATAACCCTATTCAATTCTGTAAGTTCTCATCACACCAAGTTCTTTTTTTTATTCTCATTTTATTTCATTTTATAGAGATGGGGCCTTGCTACATTGCCCAGGCTGGTCTTGAACTCCTGGGCTCAAACGATCCTCCCGCCTCAGCCTCCCAGAGTGCCAAGTTATTGTTTTTAATTGGGATCCACTGGCCTAGGGATTCTTTGATGAACCCTCCAAAATGCGTGCGTGTCTGTCTGTCTTCAGTGTATGCTTTTCTAGGGAGAGTCTTTACTTTTCACCAGATTCTAAAAGAGGTTTGTGGCACACACATGTCCTGTACGACTGTACAGGACAATTCAGATTGTGAATTCCTTACATGTTAAAGACTGCTTCAGATCTGCCCGGAAGGCTTTGCTAATAAACATTTAAATAAATGAACTTGAAATTCCCATGTGCCACCGCTGTTTTCATTCTGACTGCTCTCAAGCCTGTAGTGTCATCTGTTTGTTACTGTAAAGTAGACACTCAATACATACTTTTTTTTTTTTTTTGAGACGGAGTCTCGCTCTGTCGCCCAGGCTGGAGTGCAGTGGCCGGATCTCAGCTCACTGCAAGCTCCGCCTCCCGGGTTCGCGCCATTCTCCTGCCTCAGCCTCCCGAGTAGCTGGGACTACAGGCGCCTGCCGTGTCGCCCGGCTACTTTTTTGTATTTTTTAGTAGAGACGGGGTTTCACTGTGTTAGCCAGGATGGTCTCGATCTCCTGACCTCGTGATCCGCCCGTCTTGGCCTCCCAAAGTGCTGGGATTACAGGCTTGAGCCACCGCGCCCGGCCATACTTTTCAAATGAATCAGTGTTGTGGTCTTGGTCCACTGGAACCCCGGGATCATCGTCTACTGTTATTGTCTATAGTTTCTTTCCCATCTTGTTCCAGAGCAGCTCTTTCTCTGAGGTCTGCCCACCTCTGCGCGCGTGTCTAGTTTCCAGCCCTGTTGACTTACCATTCTCTTTCCTTTACCTGCATTTCCTGAACTATTAGTAGTTAACAATAGCTTCTCCCTCAACCCACTCACTCATACCTGAAGTGAGAAGTCATCGTTGAGGCCTCTGTGGATTTTGTCAGCCCAACCTGGGGCGGCCCTTCTGGAGATCGAGTTTTTGGATGAGGGATGGACCTTTTGGTGTCTGCTGGGTAGATCCACCTGGGAGCTTTGGCAGGGGCGCCGGGGCAACTCTCTCTCTTCATTTTGGCTGTGGGACCCCTGGTGCACTAGGGTTTCTCAAGTAAGCATCTGTGTCCTGGGAGAGCCATAGGCAGGCCTGAGAGGGCCCCTGGAATCTGGGACCCCCAGCCCGGCCCAGTAGCTGGTACCATCACCTTTCTTGCAAGAAAGTTATGGAAACTAAAACGCTCATGTGCTTTGATAGGCCTGGAGTGGCTCTAAGCCCTGGGAAGAGCCCTGGCAACTTTCCCCGACTGGCGGGTGGAATCTTCTCCTGGCAGTTCAGGGCTCTGCCTCCAACGCCCTGGGGGAGAGCAACTGAGGGAGGAGCTGGAGGCCAAGGCCTCAGGGCTGAGCTGCCCACACCGCAGTTGGCACCTTCTGGGTCCTGGCTGCAGGAACCCTATACTTCTCCAGCCTTTCCATGGTGCCCAAAGACCTGGCCTGGGGAGGGGGTCAGCAGCCTGGGGCTCACCTACCTGGCTTCAAATCCTGGCTCTACCGCTTACTCGCTTTGCGACCCTCATAATTGACAAAAGTCCTCTTGGCCTCAGTTTCCTTATCTGTGAAATGGGACAGTATCAGTGACTACCTTATAGGAATGTGTGATGATCCATGAGTTATAGTAATTCCTGAGCAGCGTTTAGAGTAACACCTGGGGCTGGGTGCCATGGCTTATGTCTATAATCCCAGCACTTTGGGAGACCAAGGTGGGAGGATCGCTTGAGGCCAGGAGTTCGAAACCAACCTGACCAACATTAGTGAGACCCACTCTCTAAAAACAAAATTAGAGTAACGCCTGGCACAGAGAGCCCCAGTAAACCTCGACAGCTCTGATGAGCTTTGTTTCTTCATTTGTTCATATTCATTCACCAGACTTTTTGCCGGGGCTTTGCCGTGAGCCCTACGCTGCTCTGAAGAAAGCCGGCCCGGAGTGAGCGTGATTGATGGATGAGGTGTCTGGCTTCACAAACCCTACGTGGGGAGGTCGTGGTGAGAGGAAACCGCACACATCATTATTCAGTTACCATCGTGGGGAGACTGCCTGGACGCAGAGGGCAGGCTCTGTGTGGGAGCAGGGAGAGTAAGCCCTGGTTGCGAGGCAGGGCTTCCCAGGATTCAGCAGGGATCTGAAGGACTTTGCAGGCACCCAGGGAGGTAGGAGAAGAAGAGGGAGCAGCCCTGGCTGGACCCTGTGCCCCTAGCATTGCCTGCATCAGGGACTCACTCACCTTTAAGAAGCCCCTTTGTGGGGGACAGGGAGCATCTGTTAATTGATAGGACCTGAAGTCCTCCATGAGCTCAAGGGTTCTGGGAAGGCCTGCAGGTGGCGGTAGGGCTGCCGCAGGAGTGGTGGCCCCAGGGTCTGGATTCCAGGAAGCCTGTAGAGGGAGGGCGGCTTGAGGCTGCTCCTGTGTGTGTTGTTATGAGGCAAAGGAAGGAGAGTGCTGGGCCCACACTGGGCCGGGGTGGATGGAGGCAAGGAAGTCTTCGCCAGGGCAAGGGCACCAGCTGCAGTTGCCGGCAGCTTTCTCCTGGACACGGGCCTGGAAGGCTGACAGGGTGTGGTGAGTGCCACTGGCTCCGCTGCCGCGGCCTGGTCAGTGGCTTCACAGGCCTCCGTGGGCAGGAGGAGGATGACCTTGCATTCAGCTTGGCCACCATTGGCAGTGACTGACGAGCTATGTGGGGATGCGGCCATTTCAGTCCGTGCTCTGAGAGCCAGGCATTGACTGGGAATGACATTGACTTGACTTCAGAGCTTTGTCCTGGGGTGCAGGCCCGGCTGTGACATGGGTACCATGTGGCTGTCCCCTGAAGCTGGGAACGGCATTGGGCCGTGGCTCAGGGTCCCTTACCCCAGCGACACCATCTCTGCATTTGGCCAGCAAGGCTGATGGGACGTGTGTGGACATTTCTGGGTCGTAGACCAGGCAGCATGACACACAGGGAGGGGAGGGCAGAGAGGGGCGGCCCCTGGGTTTCGGTTTCCACGTTGGGCTTTGCAAGCCTGCTGTGTCAAGCCTCTCCCTCGGCACCGGGCCAGGTGGGCCAAGGTCAGCCCTGGGGCTGTGATGAATGTGCGTGCCTCTAAAGTGTGCCACATCCAATAGCTCCCTCCTCTCTGGGCACTGTCTCCCAGCCAGATATCCTACAGCCCCCGTCCCAGCCACAGGCAGTGATCCAATTCCCTCATCCTTGGCAGGCCCTGGGGTGGGGGTAAGAATTTGTCACCAAGCGCAGACATTGGCAGAGGGTGCTGGCTCAAGGCTGAATGGATTACATCCCTGCCTTAGACCCACCCGCAGCTCTGGAGAAAAGATGGCCCAGTGGATGCTGGCGGGGAGAAGGGAGCTGGTCCCCAAGATGGGCAGATGTAGGGGCAGTCCCCATCACCGGACCAGTGACCCACTGCCACCAGTGCCAGTGAATGGCAGAGGGGCCCTGGCACAAGGCCTGGGTTCAGAATGGGAACCTGCAGAGAAACCGTCAGGGTCTCCTGCCACCTCACACCTCCGGCTGGCTGCCACCCCAGAAGCATCCTCGCTGCAAGAAGATGGGGGGCTTGTCTGGGGCACAGTCTGGCAACACCACCTTGAGGAACTCAGGCCTAAGTGTTGGCGTCTGGGCCTCAGCTGTCCTCTGAGCTGTAAAGCTGGCTCCTGGGCACTTGTGGAAAACATTGGACTCTTTTCTTTATTTTATTGTACTTTACATTCTGGGATACACGTGCAGAACGTGCAGGTTTGTTACGTAGGAATACATGTGCCATGGTGGTTTGTTGCACCCACTGGACTCTTCAGTCCAGCTCCACTAGAAATGACTGCCTTCTTTCCCTCCTTCCCTCCCTCCCTCCTCCCCTCCCTTTTTTCCTTCCTTCCCTCCTTCCTTTCCCCTCCCTCCCTCCCTCCCTTCTTTCCCTTCCTCTCCCTTCCTCATGGGGATATAATTTCCATATTACACTATCCGCCGATTCAGAAAGCACAGTTGAGTAGTGTTTTTTCACAGCCTTCTATAAGCATCACCTCTAATTCCAGAACGTTTTCCTCACCCCAAAAGGAAACGCCATCCTCAGTACACAGTCACTCCCTTTCCCCCAGCCCCTGGAAATCACCAGTCTGCTCTTTGTCCCTATAGATGTACGTACTCTGAACGTTTCATATAACTAGAACCATAAAAGATGTGACCTTTTGTGCTTGGTTTCTTGCAGTTGGAATGTTTTCAGAGTTCATCTCTGTTGGAGCATGCTCGTGCCTTTTTATGGCTGAGTCGTAGTCCACTGCGCGGACTCACCACGGTGGGTTCCTCCATGCCTCTGTTGGCGGATGTGTTGGTTATTTCTGCAGCGGGTGTGTTGCGCTACTCAGGGCCTGCGCTAGAAGCTGGGATATCACTGAGCAAGCCACAGCCTCGGGCACCCGGGAGCTCACAGAGCAGGAGCTGGGAGGGAGGTCAGGAGGTGCATGGCCTGTTTCCCAGGGTGGAGAGACTTGCGAAAGGTCATTTGGAACCAGAACCAGAACCAGAGCCCCAGGCCCCTGACTCTCAGCCGTGGAGCCAGGAGGGAAGCTCTGCATTTTGCTTTGACTGTGGGGTGACCTGTCAGTTACTGTCCAAATCAGAACCTTTCTGAGAGTCGACGTGGGTACTGGTGATCATTAGTCTGGATACCCGAAAGAATGGAAAGCAGGGACCCAGATAGATCCTTGCACACCCGTGCTGGTAGCAGGGCGAGGCCTGGAAGTACAGTGGGGATCCCAACGGGGCAGCTGCCATCTTGCTGGAGCCCGCGGTCTGTGGAGGGGATACAGGTGTTAACCACATATCACAAGCAGGAGTGTGAACTTTCAGGGTAGCCAAATTCAGTGAAGGTCTTGTGCTGGCCTGGCCACTTACAGTGGCATTTCAGGAAAAAAATCACTCTGTGGACCTCAGTTTCCCATTAGTAAAGAGTAGGTTGGACTGGAATTCTGTACCATCCAGTATAGTTGGCGTTTATGAAATGTGGCTATTTAAATTTAAATAAAAATAAATAAAAATTCCGTTCCTCAGTTGGACTAGCTCAGTGTCCAGTACTCAGAAGTCACTTGTGAATGCGTTGTGGCAATTCCTCAAAAAACTAAAACAAGAACCACCATACCATCCCATAATTGCACTTCTGGGTATGGATTCAAGAGAATGCACAGCGTCTTAAAGAGCTAGAGGTATTTGTACACCCACATTCATAGCGGCTCTGTTCACAGGAGCCAGTGGGTAGAAACAACCCGCATGCCTGTGGTCAAATGAATGAAGAGATCAAAAGTAGAACAGGCCGGGTGCCATGGCTCACGCCTGTAATCCCAGCACTTTGGGAGGCCGAGGCAGGTGGATCATCTGAGGTCAGGAGTTCGAGACCAGCCTGACCCACATGGAGAAACCCCGTCTCTACTAAAAATACAAAATTAGCCGGGCGTGGTGGCGCATGCCTGTAATCCCAGTTACTCCGGAGGCTGAGGCAGGAGAATTGCTTGAACCCGGGAGGCAGAGGTTTCGGTGAGCCAAGATCGTGCCATTGCACAACAGCCTGGACAACAAGAGCAAAACTCCGGATCAAAAATAAACAAACAAACAAACAAATAAATAAATAAATAAAGAGTGGAACATACAAGGAATTTGACTCAGCCATAAAGAGGAAGTTGTAATACCTGTGACAGCATAAGTGAACTTCTAGGGTATTACACTAAGTGAAATAATTTGGTCACAAAAGGCCAACCCTGTAGGGTCCACTTATGCGAGGTCCCTAGAGTAGTCAGATTCAGAGAAGCAGCAGAATGGAGCTTGCCAGAGGCTCGGGGGATGGGGCTGGGGAGTTGTTTAATGAGAACAGTTTGTTTTACAAGATGAAAAAGTTCTGGAGATTGGTTGGTTACACAACATTGTGAATGTACTTAACACCACTGGACTGCACACTTCAAAATAGTGACCGTGGTAAATGTTATGGCAATTAAAAGGAAAAGTCACGTGGCCAGCGGCTACCACGCTGAGCTGCGCAGGCCTTGGCCAGTGTCGTGGTCACAGACAATGGAGTGGGTGGTCTTTACCATTCTTTCCAGCCGCCGGAGCACCGTGGGATCCCGGGGCCAGGCCCCTGGTGGCTTTCTGTGGAAATCAAAGTTTTAGTTCACGAAAGTGTCTCTGGGTGTGGGGTCTCTGCTTCTCCCACTTGGGGGTCATGAAGGCAGACCCCAGAGCTCACCTGGCCAGGTAGGAGAGCGAGGCGGGCTTTGTCATTGCTCTCGCTGTGCCTGCCTGCGGGCCAGCTGGGGCCTCCAAGGCCGCCTGTCGAGGGAGGGGTCGCAGAAATGGCTCTCACCTGTGCAGAAGGCCAGCCACTGCCCTAAGTCAATGGCAAAGATGGGGCTTGACTGTGTTTTAGGATTATTTCTCAAGCAGGGCCCCTGGCGGGCAGGAAGTTTGGTTTGAGTTTCTGCAGAGTGCTGGTGCCTGGGGAGGGGCCCAGCTGCAGCGGAGGCCGCCCCTCTCTCGCTCTGGGCTCCAGGGGCGTTGGGAGCGAGGAAGGAGAGTTCAGGGGGCAGCACCTCCCCCCAGGCCCTGCTGGGGAGGGTTGAGGGATGCTGGGGGGAGGTGGGGGTGGGTAGGGGCTGGTCCCAGTCCCGGGCAAAATGACTCTCAGACCCACAGGCAGATGGAAGCAATTTTCGGTCACGTGGTCGGGGCTAAACTGCTGCCCCGCAAGGCAAGGCCCCATGCCTGGCTCCAGGAAGCGGCCCCAAAGCCACATGGTCCAGGGCCAGATGCAGGCTGTGTCTTTGTTTATTTAAAGGTTCTGAAAGCCCAGGGGAGAGTATTTCTGAAAGGGGAACAGAAGCAGGAGCAAAGCCCCAAAGGCTTCCAGGCTGCATGGCCTGGGGGCAGGGGCACGTGGGGGCACAGAAAGAGGAGACCTGGCCTCCAGGTCTGCCGGGGGTATTGCTGTCAGCAGGGGAGATATGTGGGCCCCCTTGGCAGTTCCCAACAAGGAATTACATTGTTCCTTTGTTCCCCCCATTCCGTAAGATAGGAATTGCTGTGCCCTGTGGAGGCTGAGAAGACAGGGAGGTGCTTGTGAGGATAAACCAGCCCCCAGTTTCTGGCTTCCAGAGTCTTTCCCTCTCACCTCTGGTGCCTCAGGCCTGGGGAGTCTCCCTCCAACACCAGTGAAATACGCTGAGGGGGATGGCTTGAGGCGTCTGGGGACGGGGGTGCAGCCAGGTGGGGGTGCTCAGTGAGCATTTCTTGAGTTCGGTTCTTGCCCAGCAAGTGGAAGGGCAAGTGAAGTCTCCCCTGGCCCCTCCTGGCCTGGAAGCCTGCCTCCCGTCTTCTGGGCAGGGTGAGGAGTGGGCGTGGGCCGGGAGGGCTGCCTCCTGTCTGGGAGGGCTGCTCGCCTGCCCGTCATGGGGGATGTGCCCCCCGCAGCCTCCCACGCTGTGGCCCTGGCTCCCACGCCGGCTCCACTCCCCTGTGGCTGTCCCTGGTGGGTGCCCACCCTTCCCAGGGAAAAGCCACTCCCCTACCCGAGGGCTGGCAGGAGAGGCCCTGCCGGGGAGCACGCTGTGTGGTCCCTGTCTTAGCGCAGGATGCCTGAGGCCAGATCCTCCTTGGGAGGCAGGATGGGGCGAAAGTCTCCCGGCAGGCAGAGTAGGGCCCAAGCGGGGAGGGGGGCCCAGAACAGCAGCAACCCAGCCTGCTTGGGAGCTGAGGGCCACCAAGGGCAGCTCCAGCCTGTGGGGACTAGCGGAGGCACCGCCTCTGTGACCAGTGAGTTGTCTGCACCCACGCACATGCACCAGTGAGTGTGGCGAGTCTGGGGTGCGCTGGGACCTGGCCCGTGTGCCCTCCAGCCAACCCTGGTGGGAACCAGCCCCATCCTGGGTATCCCTGGAACTCCACTGCGTGGGAGGATCCAGGTCTTTGGCAGGTACCTGCCGGGCGCCCGCCCCCAGCCTTGAGGCCTCTGACCCATGTGTGGAGTCTTAACAGCAGCCAGGGCAAGTCCATCGAAGGGACCTACAGACAGAAGATTTCGGGAGGTTCAGCCCCACGTGCCCCACAGACCTGAGAGTAAAACTTGGTCCTGGCCTGTGGGTGTGCAGCCCGCGGGTGCTGGCCAGGCAGACAAGACGGCCGCCTGGGTCAGTCCAGGGGGAGGCAGAGGTGGAATGGGCGCCCCCTCCCCTCCGTGCACCCAGGGGCAGCTCTGCACCCAGGTACCCGCCCTGCACCCAGCACTTTTCCTTCCCTCAGGACTACTGGCTCGTGGTATGGGATTGAACACACAACTCCATGGGGATGGACGCTGGATCTATCCCCCTTTCTTAC
Source organism: Colobus angolensis palliatus (assembly GCF_000951035.1). NCBI lineage: Eukaryota > Metazoa > Chordata > Mammalia > Primates > Cercopithecidae > Colobus > Colobus angolensis. The sequence goes on from NW_012110918.1 coordinate 13,608,111, forward strand.
AAGACCGTCCCTGGGGACGTGGGAGGCGGGGACGGATACCGGTTCTATCCCCTTTCTTACAAGACCGTCGATGGGGACGTGGGAGGTGGGGATGGACGCCAGTTCTATCCCCTTTCTTACAAGACCGTCCATGGGGTCGTGGGAGGCGGGGACGGATGCCAGTTCTCTCCCCCTTTCTTACAAGCCCATCCCTCCTGTGTCTTGGCTCCCGGCTCAGCCTCTAAGGCCTTTGAGCGGCAGCAGGAGGTGCAGCTTATCTGAGTGGAGGTGAAGGAGAGGGCCAGGTCCACCTGGGTGGCCGGAGGCCGTGTGGAGGCTGGGAGAGGAGAGTGCCCTACACCCTTGTCTGAGCAGCCCTCCAGGGTACAGAGACAGGAGTTTAGGGTCAGCCCTGCCTTAGAGCGGAGGGGGGCCCCAGGTTGGCACAGCTCCTAGAAGAGGAGATGAAAAAGCCTGGCCTTGGGAGTCTGGGGATGGAGCTTTGCTGGGGAGGCAGCATGGCTGCAGGATGGTAGCTTTTTAGAGGACACCACGGCCAGGGGCATCCACCCTGGGGAATTCTCAGGGGTCTCCTGGGCAAGTCAGTTAGCCTTTCTGAGTCTCAGTGCCTCAGTTTCTCCATCCAGGGATGGGTGTGACATCCACCTGGCAGGTGCCCGTGTGTGAGGCCCTGTCTCGCTCTAACTCCTCTGTTCTTCCTTCCCCAGCCACTGAGGCGGCTCCCAGCTGCGTTGGCGACATGGCCGACACCCCCAGAGATGCCGGGCTCAAGCAGGTGCCCGCACCACGGAACGAGAAGGCCCCGGTGGACTTCGGCTACGTGGGGATTGACTCCATCCTGGAGCAGATGCGCCGGAAGGCCATGAAGCAGGGCTTTGAGTTCAACATCATGGTGGTCGGTGAGTCCTCGCCCCGCCTGCCACTCAACCCATGCGGGAAACCAGCCTCAGCCCCCAGGGCGGGTCCACAAGCCTTTGGGCTTGGTCTTCCCTTCTGTAAAACGGGGCAGCAACCCTGACCTCAGGGACAGATTGCCAGTGACATTGCATGTGCGTGCATGTGCGTGCATGTGCCTGGGAGGAGCCCACAGCCTCCAGCGGCTCCTCAGAGGGGCCTGTCCTGCACATGCAGGGCCCCTGAGATGACTTTGGGGAGCCCAGGCCGGCCTGGAGCAGGTCCTGATGAACGGTCACTGCCTCTGAGCAATGACATCAGCCTGTGCAGAGAGTTTCTGTGGCAGCTGTCCCCTCACTGTTGCTCCAGCCTGGCCCTCCAGGCTCCCCACCGCAGCCTGGCTGGAGGCTTCCCAGCAGCTCAGCTTCAGCACCTGCCCTGGAATTGCGGCCTTATGGCTTCAACACCCCCAGTGGCCCTGAGAACTGGAGGTCACCACGGGAGGTCATCGATCAGTACGACCTGGGCAGGGTGAGGGGGCTGGGCTGGAATCTACAGTGGGCTGCCTCTTGTTTCCAAAGCCCCCCAGGTCCCATTCCAACCTCACAGTGACCCTGTGAAGGGGGCGTCCCGTTTTCCAGGCAGGCACCAGGCGCAAGGAAGGCTGCCGGGGTTCCTTAGCTCACGGGGCAGAGAACCGCAGCCACCGTTTTGACTCCCAGAACTGTGTTCTGCCCACTCCATGGGGTCCAGGGAGGGGTCTGGGGAAGTGCCCCCACCAGCTCACACCCTAAACAAAGGTGAGCTTGTGGGGTTTCTGTAAGGTGTCTGGGCACCTTTCAGGCCGGGCCTGTTTCTCCTGCCAGCTGTGCTTGTCCTTCTTGCGCAGCTCTGTGGGTGCAAACCCACACCTGCCAGTCTGATGTCTTTCTTTCCTCTTCTGCATTCACCTGGGCCCTGGCTCCCCTGGGGTCTTGGTGTCCTCTCTGCTTCCTGTGGCCTCATGGGACCTGGCTGCTCGCAGCCCCACTGTGCTCACAGCTGCCTGGAAGCCGGCAGCCTGCTTCAAGGGAGGGTGGAGGTATGGGGTCCCCTCCTATGGCCCCCACCCTGCTCTGCCTGTTACTCTGAGAATTTAGGGCTGCCTCCCGGGAAGACGGCTGGAGAGAAAGAGAGGGGAGAGGCCCAAAGGCAGTGGCCAGGCTGGGATTCACCTCTGTGGGCTGGGGAGGAACTGCCGTGCTCCCTAGCCAGGGACAGGGTGAGAAGGACCTGGGAACTTCTGGGTCCCGGCCATGGCACAGGCCTTCTTCCAGAGCTTTGGCCCCAAGAAGAGGAAGAGGCAGCCCGGCAGCCCTCACTGCCTCCTGTGGCTGCCACTCTAACAGCCTTGCCCTCTGGGAAGGGTGCCCAGGAGGCCTTCACCTGTCTGGGCCTCTTTGCCCTTTCAACCCTGAGAAGAGCAGTGGTCCTGATTCCCCCCAGGGTTACTCCCTCCCGAGTGATGCTGAGTAAGGAATAAGACATGGGGCAGCTCTGCTCTCCTCCCTCCTTCCTCCTCCCTCTTCCCTCTTCCCTCCTCCCTGTTCCCTCTTCCCTTCTCCTTCCTCCCTCCCATAGCAGCCATGCCCACCTGCAGAGATGCAGGCAAGGTGGAGGGACACCGGTTTGTAGGTCCACAGACCCCAGGGAGAATCCCAGCTTTGTCCTAACTCAGCGGGGTGAAACTTGTGTGTCTTCCCCCGGGCTTCTCCTCTGTGAGCCTTGGCTTCCTCGTCCATAAAAAGGGATCATCCTGTAAAATGAGATCGAGCAAGCAGGCCCCGGGCAGGGTCCCTAACAGGTTGTGGTTGTTCAAGAAGTTGCAGCAGTGGTGATGGTGGTAGTGATGAGGATGATGGGGATGGTAATGACGGTGATGATGATGGTCATGGTGATGGGGTGATGGTGATAGTGGAGATGACGGGGTGATGGTGATAGTGGTGGGATGGTATTGGTGATGTGGGTGATGTTGGTGATTGTGATGGTGGTGGTGGTGTTGATGGGGGTGATGGTGGTAGTAGTGATGGTGATAGTGGTGGGATGTGATGGTAGTGGTGATGTGAGTGTTGGTGGTGGTGAGGGGGATGATGGTGGTG
>NW_012110918.1:13611843-13624614 GCF_000951035.1 Colobus angolensis palliatus
TGGGATGGTGGTGGTGATGTGGTGGTGATGGTGGTAGTGGTGATGGGAGTGGTGGTGGTGGTGATGGGGATGATGGTGATGGTGATGGTGGGATGGTGGTGGTGATATGGTGGTGATGGGGGTGATGGTGATGGTGGGGTGGTAGTGGTGACGTGGGTGATGTGATGATGGTGGTGATGGGCATGGTGATGGTGTTGGTTGTGGTGGTGGTGTTGATAGGGATGATGGTAGTGATGGTGATAGTAGAGGTGATAGTGATGAGGGGGATGGGGATGACGGTGGTGCTGGTGGTGGTTATTTGATGACAGTGGTGGTGATGAAGGTGACAGAAGTAGTGATGACGGGAGTGATGGAATGATGGTAGTAGTGGTGCTGGTGTTGTGATGGTGGTGCTGATGGGGATGGTGGTGATGATGAGGGTGATGATGGTGATAATAATAATAAAAGTAACAATAATAAAGGGATACACTTTAAAGTATCCCAGTTGACATCTCCTAGATCTAAGGTGTCATGGCTGGAACATTGACATAACTCCTGACCTGAGCTTGGCCAGGACACAGACCTGGTGGACAGAGAGAGATGGGCAAGGAGTGTCCGTCCTTGGGCTACTCAACATTTCAGGCTGAGGATTCTCAGCGCCAGCCTTGTCCTCCTGGGAGTCCACACTTTTCCTAGAAAGGTGTTATCAAAGTCAGAACATCGATGTAATTTAGAGTTTTTTGTGTTTTGTTTTTTTGAGACAGGGTCTCACTGTTGCCCAGGCTGGAGGGCAGTGGCATGATCTTGGCTCACGGCAGCCTCCACTTCCCAGGTTCAAGTGATTCTCATGCCTCAAGCATGCACCACCATGCCCAGGAGACAGGGTCTCACCCTGTCACTGTGGAGTGGCAATGATCCTAGCTCACTGCAGCCGTGCACTCCTAGGCTCAAGCAATTCTTCCACTTCCGCCTTCTCTGTAGCTGGGACTATAGGTGCTCACCACTACACCTAGCTAATTGTTAACATTTTGATATAGAGACAGGGTCTCGCTGTGTTGCCCAGGCTGGTCTTAAACTCCTGGGCTCAAGCAGTCCTCCTGCCTCGGCCTCCCAAAGTACTGGGACTATAGGTGTGAGCCACCGCACCTGGCCTAGGGTGTTTTTTTTTGTGCTTGCTAGCGTAACCCAAGGCAGCTCTGTGCAAGGTAAAGCAATGGGGCTCCGAGTCTGGAGGGTTGTGTGTGTGTGTTATGTGTGAGTTGTTCGTGTGTGTTGTGAAAGTTGTGTGAGAGGTATGTGTGAGAGGTATGTTTGAGGTGAGTTGTGTTTGTGTGTGAATTGTGTGTGTGTTGTGAAGTGTGTGTGTGAGCTGTGTGTTGTGTTGCCTGTGAATGCCACTTCCTCATCCTTGTTTGTCTCAGTCACCTGTGGGCTGGCTGTCCGCACACACAGGCACTGTCCCTCGAGTGGCACCACCCTGCAGGCCAACCCCCCCAGCACATGGCCCCGCAGATCCCATGGGACGTGCGTGAGCCTGCCTGATGCTCACACCGGCTCCACGGGGGAAAGGATTGTTTATCCCATTTTGCAGATCAGGAAACTGAGGCGTGGTGAGGTCAGATGACTTGCCCAGTCCCCAGCCAGTCAGGAAGGAGCAGTTTGAACACCTGAGGCTGCCCTGGGCTTTGGTTCCCACCACCCTGGTGAACTGCAGGAATCCCGGCCACCTGGTGCACCCCAGGCAGCCCTGGGCTCCTCCGCGAGCCTGGCCTCTGTCCTGTCCAAAATCTGAGCCACCAGGAGACCTCCTGCCCAGAGAAAGCACAAGGGGCACAAGAGATGCCTACTCTCCCAGGCCCGGCTCACCTCTCAGGAGAGGACTGTGGCCTGGGTTGTGCTGGCACCAGAGCCCGGCTGTGTGGGTTTACACAGTCACTGGACACCCGGCTCGAGGGTGAAGTCCCCGGGTGCTGCTTGGCAGGGGTATTGCCGGGCGGTAGCCCAGACACTGCTGAATCTCAGGCTGGGGAGCCTCGTGCCTGGGTGGGAGGGGCCCCACATGCAGACCCTGCTGGCCGCTCTGGAGAGACCCCCTGACCGGCCTCCCATCCTCTCCCCAGGGCAGAGTGGCTTGGGTAAATCCACCTTAATCAACACCCTCTTCAAATCCAAAATCAGCCGGAAGTCAGTGCAGCCCCCCTCGGAGGAGCGCATCCCAAAGACCATCGAGATCAAGTCCATCACGCACGGTCAGTGGCCGGGGCGGGCTGGGGGTGCAGGACGCCCCTGCCTTCCTGGAGCACAGGTGCTGTGTGAGGGTGCCCAAGTCAGGCAATCCCAGGTCCCCAAGACAGGGACTCGCTGTGCCCACCATCCCCGGCATGTTGAGTCTGGGGCTCTGGCCGTGAGGGGTCAGCGTCCCGGACCCCTGTGGGCCTCGTCACACTGAGCTCCCTGCAGACAACTGAGTTTTCCACCAGAAGTCACGGGTGAGGGATGCTCAGGGGAACCGTCACCGGCCTGTGCCCTGGCTGGCTGAGGAAGGCTGTTAATTTCCCAGTGCCTCCTTGGTTGTCATCGCTGCCTACTTGGGGTTGCCCCTGGGTCAGTCAGGCGTGGGGTGTCTGTGAGGGTCCTCCGCCTCCCCTCTGACTCTGTGCACGTGGCTCTGTGCAGATATTGAGGAGAAAGGCGTCCGGATGAAGCTGACGGTGATTGACACACCAGGGTTCGGGGACCACATCAACAACGAGAACTGGTGAGGCCCCTCCAGGGGGAGAAGCACTAGCAGGGGCTTCAGGGCTCCCTGGACCCCACCCAGAGTCAGCCCTCGGGGCTCCCCAGCCTATGGGGGTGCAGGACCCACCTCCTGGGACCTGACGTGCTGCTAAAGTCGCATGTCTCAGGGGTCTGAAAATTCTGGACCAAAGCAGAATTACCTGGGGAATCTTGCTGTCCTCAATTCACCTCCTGAGGCCAGCCTGGGGAGGCTGGTTTGGGAGGTCGAGGATAAGGCTGTGGCCTCTCTGCTTAGCAAGCCAGACCTCCCAGGGCATGCATTGGCAGGTGGGGTGTTGGGCTCTGAGTCCTGGGAATGTGTAACCTGCTTGGGGAGGGCATCCCATGTGTCCGCTGACTCGTCCCCCATCCCCCACGCAGCTGGCAGCCCATCATGAAGTTCATCAATGACCAGTACGAGAAATACCTGCAGGAGGAGGTCAACATCAACCGCAAGAAGCGCATCCCGGACACCCGCGTCCACTGCTGCCTCTACTTCATCCCCGCCACCGGCCATTCGTACGTCCCTGCTGTGTCGGCGTCCCCATGCTGGGTGCCCTGGGTTCCCTCTGTCCCCTGGGATTCCCCGACAGTGCTGTCTGCCCTGCTGCTGGGCACAGAAGGGCCGAGTCGGGGGCTATGGCCACCAGCTGTGAAGTCGGGGGTGTGCCGTGTCTGAACCTCCAAAGCCTCACTCTGATCCCTACACAGCGTCCTGCCCAGTCCCCATCCTTCAGCTGTGTCTTGGGGAGTGGAGGGTCAGGCAGGCCCTGGGCTGTTCTGGAGTCTGGTGGTCTGTGTCCTGCCTTCTCAGGCCAGGCTCTGGCAGGTGGAGTGGGAGCCCCCAGCCTGGCACCCTTAGTGTGACCTGACCTTCTCGTCCGGGCCCTTCCTCATGGGACCCCTCGGAGGGTTTGCTGCGTTCTTAGGCGGGAAGCACAGAGATCAGTGCTGGTCCCTTCCACGGCTGGACGGGGCTGCTGTTGGCCTTGGCAAGAGCCCTTTCCTCCCGCCGGCTCTGTCCGCACCTGACGTCACCCCCAGAGGTCTGCAAGGGCGGGAGGCTGTGTGTGCCCTGGCAGGCGGACCCTTTGTGGCCTCACAGACCCTCTGTCCTCGGCTCGCTGTGCACCCCCTGCCAGACACCTGTGGCCCACCCTGAGCCAAGGCTGGGAGGAGGTGGACCCAAGGCCAGCAGGAGGGGCTGGTGGAGGCAGCCATGGGTGGCTTGTCGGCGTGGGTGGGTGGAGAAGGTCCTTCGCCCCTGCTGGCCCGGACGCACTTCCCTGGGTGGAGGAAGTCCAGAGGTTTGGGGAAACCCATACTCTGGGCAGCAGGTTCAGGAAGGAGCCTGGCTGGTGGGCAGCCAGCCTCAACGAGAGTCTGTGGGAAAACCCAAGCCCAAGTTTTCCAGCCCACCCTCTGGCATCATCCCCTGTGGGCCGGCAGGAGTCCATTCAGGGGCGGGGGCCCAGCTCGCTGCCCACGGGCCTCTCCTGAACTGATCATGTGCCCTCCCAGGGCAGAACGGCTCCTCTGGGGTCCCGTGGCCACTGTTCCAGCTGCTCCGAGCTTTGCCTCAGCTGAGGCTGATGGCAGGAGGCAGAAGCCCCTCCTGATGCCAGCTGGGCAAGCCGAGGATGGTGGGCAGTCTCTGGCATTTCTGCCACTCCCCAGCACTGACCCTTTGGCTGGGAACCCAGCTGGGCGTGTTGCCTGGTCCCGCCCCAGGCGCCCAGTCCCATGAGGCCATCTCTGCTTGAACTTCTGCCTGGAGCCGGATTCTCTCGCAGCCATGTCTGTGACTGACTTATTCTCACTGTGGGAAAAGCTCTGCTCCAGAACTGGGGAAGACAGTGCTCCAGTTCCAGGGCCCTGCCAGCCCCTGCCGCCCACAGCTCTCCCCACATCAGACCCCGGGCTCACTGGGGCCAAGCAGGCAAGGGGAGCAGCTCACCTGGTGCAGGGGGAGCAGCCCGCCTGGTGCAGGGGGAGCAGCCTGCCCAGCGCAGGGGCACCGCACACTAGTGCTAGCTTCTGTTTCTTTGGCCTCTCCCCTCCCAGCCAAAGCCCCACAGCAAGACAGCTGCTGAGCCAACGGCAGCCACTCTGTGTGGACATGTGGGTGTGTGGTTGTGACTCCAGAACGCATGGACGAGGGTGCTTGGAGCTGGCCCTGGCCCACTCAGCCCAGGACCCCGTCCTTGCCAGCAGGGACCCCCGTGAGCCCTGAGCCAGCACCTGAGAGCGTCAACATCTGCTTGGAGGTGGGTGGCTCCCCCTCGCTCCCCCCAGATGAGCCTCACGCACATCCTTCTGCTTCAGCCTCAGGCCCCTGGACATCGAGTTTATGAAACGCCTGAGCAAGGTGGTCAACATCGTCCCTGTCATCGCCAAGGCCGACACACTCACCCTGGAGGAGAGGGTCCACTTCAAACAGCGGGTAGGTTCCGTCTCCACCCGCCCCAGCCCTTCTGCGCAGCCTGGAGATGCTGCAGGCCTGGCAGGGTCCACCCAGTCTAGAGGAGTCACGTGGTCGGGGAGACTGAACCGCCGGTCACTCTTCCAGCGGGTGGCTGGCCTGGTGGTCCCTGGCCTGAGTGGCTGCTGGGGGCTGTCCCTCAGATGGCCTCTCCGGCTCCCCCCATCTCAAAAGCAGCTTTCGGGGAGGGCCCATTCTCCAGCAGAGTCTCTGAGGGGGGTTTTGGGGAAGACCTGGACCAGGAGGATGGTGACTCTGTCTTCCAGGGAGTGAGGCCAAGGAGGGGCCATGAGACATGGCCCACCTTGTTTTTTGCCTTTTTTTTTTTTTTTTTGAGAAAGGATCTCGCTCGGTTGCCAAGGTTGGAGTGCAGTGGCGCGGTCATGGCTCACTGTAGCTTCCACCTCCCAGGCTCAGTTGTCGGAGTAGCTGGAATTACAGATGCATACCACCACGCCTGGCTAATTTTTGTATTTTTAGTAGAGATGAGGTTTTGCCATGTTGCCCAGGCTGGTCTCTAACACTTGGACTCAAGGGATCCTCCTGCCTCAGCCTCCCAAGGTGCTGGGATTACAGGCATGAGCCATCTCACCTGGCCCTGCCTGGTTTTTATTAGATGGAAGAGAAGTTGGGCCAGGCGCAGTGGCTCACGCCTGTAATCCCAGCACCTTGGGAGACCGAGGCGGGCAGATCACTTGAGGTCAGGAGTTTGAGACCAGCCTGGCCAACATGGTGAAACCCCGTCTCTACTAAAAATACAAAAATATTAGCTGGGTGTGGTGGTGGGCACCTGTAATCCCAGCTACTCGGGAGGCTGAGAAAAGAGAATTGCTTGAACCCAGGAAGTGGAGGCTGCAGTGAACCAAAATTGCGCCACTGCACTCCAGCCTGGGCAACAGAGTGAGACTCCATCTCAAAAAAAAAAAAAAGAGGGATGGTTTCTGCTGCCTTCTTTTCCGCCACCGTCCGAGGCCCCTGCTGTGGGGTGGGAAGGGGCATCCAAGCAAGAGGGCGAGCCCTGGGTCTCCTCCTCCTGACAGGACAACACATTGGAGCCACCTGGGGAACCTTCAAAACTGAAACAAAGGTGCCTGGGCACAGCTTCTGCCTCAGTGGGTGTGGGTGGGGCCTGTAACCTACTCCGTCCTGGGACCAGGCATCAGGGACCTTCCCAGCACGTGCAGGGGAAGACAGTCCACACAAAGTGGGTGTGTCTGCCCGAAGTTGCGCGTGGGCTGTGGTCTGTGCCTGGGCAGGCGAGCGGCCATTCCCCGGGATGTTTCTGCTGCACATACCCGTGTCGGGCTGCCTCAGAGCTGAGAGGTTACTGCAGGCAGGGGCTGGCTGGGCTGCAGGAGGGTCCCCTGCTGGAACTGGGGGCAGTGACGAGGGTTTTTTAGGAAGGGTTTTAGGAGGGGAGGTCTCGCTAACCCTGAGTACTTTCTTGGGGGTGTGATGAGCAGGAGAAGAGAGGTGGGAGGTGCTCAGGAGGATGACCGAAAGCCCCTGGGGAGCTGCAGCTTTGCTCAGGGCGGCAGGGATACCTGCAGCTGCCCCTGCTCCCCCCAGGAGGCACAAGAGTTGGAGGTGATTGGGGTCACAGACCCCCAGAGCCTGCCCGTGACTCTGAGCCTGGGGCAGCTCACAGTGTAAAGGTCATGTGGTGGCAAACACCGGTGGTCGGGCAGAGCTTGCCACAGGGATGTGCCCAACTCTTTCCCTCTATCCCAGATCACCGCAGACCTGCTGTCCAACGGCATCGACGTGTACCCCCAGAAGGAGTTTGACGAGGACTCAGAGGACCGGCTGGTGAACGAGAAGTTCCGGGTGAGTGGATCCACTGGGATGTTCTTCCTGGGGGACCCCCAGTTCCTGCTGAAAGGTGTGGTTGGGGGGGTTTGGGGGGCCTTAAGCCATGAGATGATATTCTTGGGGCCAGAGAGCACTGAGCCCAGGTGTCTGTACCCAGTGCTCTCAGGCTGAGGCTCTCGTTTTTGGGGGACCCCAGACTCAAGGCAGCTCCTCCCAGGGGCCCAGGGGAGGGAATGGCCTTCCCGCACATGTGTAACCAGCGCTGGCCGCCTGTCCGTTCCCCAGGAGATGATCCCGTTTGCTGTGGTGGGCAGTGACCACGAGTACCAGGTCAACGGCAAGAGGATCCTCGGGAGGAAGACCAAGTGGGGCACCATCGAAGGTACTCGCTGCGGGTGCCAGGGCTGCAGACAGATGGGAAATAGGCTCCTCTGCTGACCCAGAGCCTGTGGGCCACACCTGAGCCAGGGACGAGTGGAATCTCAACCACTGCATTGCCCCACCCAGAGAGAGGGGTCTCCTTGTCCCCACTCAACCCTTGGGAAGTGAGAGGGCAAGTGGCCTGTGCAGGTGCCTCCACCCCAGATCTCTCCCCGGGCAGGGAAAGATTCGGGGAGACAGGAGCTGGGATGGGGGCTGCCAAGTTCTGGGTCCTGGTGCAGGCTCTTTCATGGGCACCTGTGTGGCCCTGGACAAATCGCCCAACTTCTCTGGGCCTAGAAAAGGGGTGGGCCGTAGCTCTGTGAGCCAGATGGACCCTCGGACCCTCACCCTGCCGAAGTTCCTGGGAACCTCACACCTTAGTCTCTGGTGGCTGTTGTAACCAATTGGCACAAATGAGGGGGCTTGAAACAACACAAATGTATTTTCACAGTTCCCGAGGCCAGAGGTCCAAAATCAGGGGCTGTTTCCTTCTGAGGCCCTGAGGACCAGCCTCTTCCGTGCCTTCTTCTTTCTGGTGGCTCCCAGCATTCCTGGTTGTCTTGTAAAGGCATTACGTGCTCTAATCTCTGCCCGATTGTCACAGGGCCTTCTTCCCTGTGTCTCTGTCCCGTCCCTCCTCCTCCTCTTTTTTTTTTTTTTGAGACAGGGTCTCACTCTGTCACCCAGGCTGGAGTGCAGTGGTGCAATCTCAGCTCACTGCAACCTCTGCCTCCTGGGTTCAAGTAATTCTCCTGCCTCAGCCTCCCGAGTATCTGGGATTACAGGCATGTACCGCCACACCTGACTTAATTTTTATATTTTTAGTAGAGACAGGGTTTCGCCGTGTTGGCCAGGCTGGTCGTAAACTCCTGACCTCAGGTGATCTGCCCACCTTGGCCTCCCAAAGTGCTGGGATTACAGGCATGAGCCACCGAGCCCAGCCTCTTTCCTCCTTGTTATAAGGATGCCTTTGGACTTAGGGCCTACCCTAAGTGGATGAGCCCATCTGGAGATCCTTAATGAATCTTTGAAGAAAGACATTTTCCAAGTCAGGTCACAGTCATGGGTACCAAGGCCTGAACCTTGACCATATCTTTGAATGGACGGGAGCCCCGGGTGGGGCCACAATTCAACCTACTCTTGGCGGTGACACTGCGGGAGGGATGGGCCCAAACGTTTCCTGCCCTTTCCTCTCTCTACCCCTTCCTTTCTCATTAGAATGGAAGAGGGGAAGGTGCAGAGGGAAATGGAGCAGGAAAAGCCACTTTGTTCTGGAGAGCACTTGGCTGAAAGGTCCAGCAGAGCAGGAAGCACAAGTCTCTTAATCTTCCAGGGCCTCAGTTTTCATCATCCACAAAGTGGGTGCAGTGTGCCAAGATTTTAGTGAATTGAGAGACTGTCCCAAAGACTACGAGAGATTTTTGGGAAGCTGTTGCTCAAAGAAAATGGTCATAATGACAATTATCAGGAGTCATCAAACACTTCAGTGCCTCTGGCTTCAATGAGTTATCTCATTTCATGCCAAGAGCTCCCCACACCCTCCTTGCAGAGTTGAGGAGGTGCTGTGAGCAGAAAACCTGCCAAGGGACCCAGAACAGGAGGCAGCTCTGGAATCCACAGCTCCAGCCCTGCACCAGACTCCCTCGCGATGGGAGTTCATACCTGGAGGAGGGTGTGGAGAGGCACGTGGGCCTTTTCCCCTGTCTGCCCTCCTCCCCTACCACCGAGCCTGCCCCACCCACCCTGCAGAAGCTGCCCAGCAGCCTGGGTGTTTTCCAGTATCCGCCTGTGATGTCAGGCTGGCTTGCCTCCCCTTGGCCCCTCTGCCTGCAGTTCCTCTCTTCCTCTCTGCCCAAATAATTCTTGCTGTTTAGGAACCTTTTTATGAAAGACAGGTTTAGGAGAGCTCAGGATGGATGGGCCTGAGATAGTCTGGCTGCTTTGTTATGGGCGTGCCTCTGCTGCACCCTGGTGACCAGCCTTGGGTACTGCAGGTGGCCGGTGACGGAAACTGTCAGGAAATGCACAAAGCTGGGGTCCCTGTACCTCTCCGACCTGTGCATTGAGGAACAGCCTGGAACCTGTCAGGACAGTTGTGAGGTGGTGGGGCCCACGTTCCAGCAGTCTTATATGAGGACCCTGGAAATGTGCCTTCAACACTGATGGGTTTTTATATTGGGGCCCCGTGAGTTCCTAGCTGACCTGACACCCGGGCTAGTAAGGGCTCTGCCTCATTCTTGCCTCCCACTTGGTGAACAGCACAAGATGCTGTATCTTTGCCATCCTTAGAAACCACCCCAAATATTGTCAATAGAAATGTGGAGTGTAATGAATCACGCCACGAACTCATAATCCTCATGTCCCTGAGAGGCGGGTGACGTTATTATCCACATTTTATGGAAGAGGAAACTGAGGGAATGAGAGTAACTTGCCCGAGCCAGGGAGCAGCGATCACACGCTGCAACTCCAGCCTGAGAGCTGCATTCTTCCTGCCGGCTCTCGCTGCCCCTCAGTGTTAGATGAGAATGCTGCTGGTCAGTCTGCAGGAGGTTCTGGTGTGGACACCGCCCTACACAGGGCCATGGCAGGAAGGGTCTAGGCAAAGGCAACTGGCGTAGCACTGAGAGCACCTGAGGACTGGGCAAGGTGGAGGCCCCGGCCCTTCCTGTTGGCCTACCAAGTGAAAACCAGACATTTTTAACTTGGGGAAAAGCCATATGGCTCTGTGATGGGGCAGCCTGGAGCCGGGTGTCTGGGTCCTGAATCCCGCTCCAGCCTTATGAGCTGTGGAACTCAGACAGACACAGTTCTTGCATTCTCTATACCTCTATACCCCATTTTCTTTTTTTTTGAGACGAAGTTTCGCTCTGTCGCCCAGGCTGGAGTGCCGTGGCACGATCTTGGCTCGCCACAACCTCTGCCTCCTGGGTTCCAGTGATTCTCCTGCCTCAGCCTCCCAAGTAGCTGAGATTACAGGCACCTGCTACCAGGCCCGGCTAATTATTGTATTTTTAGCAGAGACGAGGTTTCATCATGTTGGCCAGGCTGGTCTCAAACTCCTGACCTTGTGATCCACCCGCCTCAGCCTCCCAAAGTTCTGGGATTGCAGACGTGAGCCACAGCACCCAGACTCTATGCCCCATTTTCATAAGATAATGGGGATAACAAAGGAATCATGAGAGACACTTGCAGGTGTGTGAAGATGAAATTCGTCACACGGGAGGGCACCGGCTGTCTTTTTATTTGCCTTCCCTGCCCGGCTCTCCACCTCCAGCGATGCCGTTCACCGCCTTCCTCGTTAAAAGGCCTTCTGTTGTAACAGTTAACACGTGCCAGGCACTGTGTGTTCATGTAGGAGTTATGAAGCACAGCGATAAAATGACCACTCTGAGATGGCCACCAGCTCGAGCCCGAGGGCACTTGTGGGCGCCCATGGTCTCCTGCCCAGTCTTTCCTCGTCCCTGAGAATTGGCCACTGTCCCGAGCTTGGGCTTGTGTGTGTTGTATGCAGTACCCGTGTCCCCGAGCAAGGTTTAGCATGGCTGGTTCTTGAGCTTGTGAATGGTCGTCCACAGGACGTAGCGCCTGTGTGTGTTGTCCCTGTGTGTGTGTGCTCTGAGCGCAGGCAAGGTGGACGGGGCTGTGTAGGTAACACCGTGTGGGCCGCAGGGTTTCTTTAAGATCCCAGCTCTGATTCCTGCCTCATCCCATTCCCAGCAGCCCAGCCCCCTTCCTGTCTTCAGGCCTCTGCTGGGACGTCCTGCTCTCCCTGGTCACCCCAGCGGTGCAGGGAACCAACGTCCTGGCTTCTCCACTGTGGCTTCCTCCCATGCTCCTATTTGGCCTGGTCACTGTGCCATCTCCCATTAGCCAGGAACTTTCTGGAGGGCAGGAGCTGAGCTGTCCAGGAGCAGGAGCTGATACTGGTCACCCCAGTATCCCCCAGACTGAGAGCAGTGCCAGGTGTCCTATGCTCAGCTGCAGAGCAGGCAGTTCCCCTGCCTTTCTGCCCCTGGGGCCGTCCTCGGGCTCTGCTCTTGGCACTAGCACTGCTGGGCACGGGGAGAGAGGCGGGTTCCGGGCAGAGCATCTCCACCAGGACATTAAAGCCCCTCCTGTCTCCTCTCCTAGTTGAAAACACCACACACTGTGAGTTTGCCTACCTGCGGGACCTTCTCATCAGGTGAGAGACAGGGGGCTTGGGTGGGGCTGACGGCTCATCCCTAAGAGGCCCTACAGCAGGTGTGGGTGGAGGGTGTGGGGCTGAAGCCCTGGGCAGAGTGGGCGCGCCCTGCCACCTGCCTGCCCTGCTCTCAGAAGATCTTGGAAGCCCGTCTTCTAAAAAGAAAACCCACTGGGAAATGAAGCAAGCAGTGAAGATCTTTTTTAATCCCTGCGAAGTTGGCTGGATGGGAAGGCTGAGCTTTGGTCCACTGTGGCCCGGCCCGTTAGAGCTGCCTGGTGGCCACTAGGGGCCCAGTGAGGCCTCATGTGTAGGCCCTGTCGGCAGCATGGGATGTCTCCAGCTCCGATCCCAGTGGCCCCGGACGCCTACCCCTTTCACCTGGCTGAGGCTTCTTGTTTCCCTTGAGTCTGGGCAAGGAAGGGAAGCCCCGTTAGAGAGGGTGCCAGGTAGGTGGTCCCTGGAGTGTGAGCCCTGGCCTGGGCAGGTGAACGGGGTTGGGGGCCTCCTGCCAGAGTGCCAGGGGCTCCTCAGTTCTTCCTCAGCAAGCAGGTGGCACAAATGATGGGAATGTTATCGAGAGGAGGGGCCTCCAGGTTGGCAAGGACAGAGGTGGGGGATTCCGGGAGCTTCTGCCATCGTGGGGAGACTGGGCTTTCCAACTTCCCTCCAAAATATTCCTCCCGAGCTGCAGAGGAATGAAAATCTGAGTTCAGGAATTTTTTTTCCTGCGGACAAGGGCAACTCAGCCCTTTGCCCCAGGCCACCTGCCTGCCACAGGCCATAGCCCTGGAGGCCGGCTGTCACCCACTGCCTCCTCCCTGCCAGTACCCTGGACACAGGCCTGGAGCAAGAACACTGCAGCCCTGTCCCTCCGAGTCTGTGCAGTGTCCCTGGGCCCTGGACCAACTGTAGGGTGGACCCAGAGAGAGACACATGCATTGGAATATGTGTGTCCTGACTGAGTCTGGGCTTACCAGGGGGACTGACCCTTCCCCCCAAATGTGTACCAGATCTGGTCCAACATGGTGGGCCTGGGGGACCCCATGGGGAGCCAAGCAGTGGGGATGGGGAGTGGCAGGGGTGCAGGCGGGCCTGAGTCTGAGGCAGGCTG